>NW_026652276.1:111217667-111366148 GCF_009828535.3 Hylobates moloch
GGGGCTGAGTAAAGAAACCAGGCCACGGTGTAATGCTTCTGCAGTTGATGACCTTAGATCACGACCGAAAACCCCAAACCACTGTCCATCCTCCCCAGCCTCGCAGACTGCTGGCTTCTCCAAGCCATCTTTCCTTGTGTCTGTCTCCTCTGCTGAGCTCCATGTGCCGCTCCTTCTCCTCCCCATTCTCCCATTTCTCTGTCCTCAGAACACTTCCTCATGTCCTCATGTCCTTCCCTGGTCCCTGGCTCTGAGTCCCTTTTTTTTTTTTTTTTTTTGAGACGCAGTCTTGCTTTGTGGCCTAGGCTGGAGTGTAATGGTGCGATCTCGGCTCACTGCAGCCTCCGCCTCCTGGGTTCCAGTGATTCTCCTGCCTAAGCCTCCCAAGTAGCTGGGATTACAGGTGCCCGCCAGAACACCCAGCTCATGTTTGTACTTCTAGAAGAGACAGGGTTTCACCATGTTGGCCAGGCTGGTCTCCAATTCCTGGCCTCAAGTGATCTGCCTGCCTGGCCTCCCAAAGTGATGGGATTACAGGTGTAAGCCACTGCACCCTGCGTCAGTACCTCCATTCTTCCCACACACCCTCCTCACGTGCTCCTTCCTGACTTCTGGGCCCTTCCTTCTTCTTCTTTTTTTTTTTTTTTTTTTTTTTGAGACAGGGTCTCACTGTCTCACCCAGAATGGAATGCAGTGATGCTATCTTGGCTCAAAGCAACCTCTGCCTCCCGGGTTCAAGTGATTATCCTGTCTCAGCCTCGTGAGTAGCTGGGATTACAGGCATGCACCATCACGCCTGGCTAATTTTTGTATTGTTAGTATAAATGAGGTTTTGCTATATTGGTCTGGTTGGTCTCGAACAACTGACCTCAAGTGATCCACCCATCTCAGCCTCCCAAAGTAATGGGATTACAGGCATGAGCTACCACACGCGGCCTTAGTTTTTCTTTTGACACAGGGTTTTGCTCTGTCACCCAGGCTGGAGTGCAGGGGTGTAGTCATAGCTCACTGCAGCCTCAAAGTTCTGAGTTCAAGCAATCCTCTTGCCTCAGCCTCCCAACATGCTGGGATCTCAGGCGTGAGCCACCATGCTTGGCCCGAAACCAAGCTTTCTTATCCCAAGCGCCAACCTTTATCAAGTCTAGCCTAATCCTCTGTCATCTCCTAAGTGTCCCTCATGAGTGATCACTTCAGAGTTCTCCCGCATGGAAAGCTCACCCACTGGGGGCATATTTTTCCCATTGGAAAAGTGTGGTTTTTGGAAGTTTGCTCTTTTTTAGGAGAACAGGATTGGAGGTGCTCTCTGGGGTGTCCTCCTACCAAGCAGCCTGTTGAAGGCCTCGTGGTGCTCAGGGAGCACGGGCAACACTCGCTTTCGTTTGAGCTTCATCTTGAGGCCACACGGCGTCTCCACCACCCAGGTCTCCTCAGGCTCAGGGGCGAGCTCCTTCTCTGGCTCCTCCTCAGATTCGTCTGACCACTCCCTCTTCTTTTTCCAGCAAAGGGACCTGCATGAGGGGATGGGATCTACCCCAGGGGCTGAGTAAAGAAACCAGGCCACCGTGTAATGCTTCTGCATCTGATCAACTTAGACCCCGACCCAAAACCCCAAACCACTCTCCATCCTTCCCAGCCTCGCAGACTGCTGGCTTCTCTAAGCCACCTTTCTGACTTTCTCCTCTGCTCAACCCCAAGTGCCGCTCCTTCCCCTCCCCATTCTTCCGTCTTTCTGTCCCCAGAACACCGCCTCATATCCTTCCCTGGTTCCTGGCTCTCTGAGTCCCTCCTTTCTTGTTTTGAGACAGAATCTTGCTTTGTTGCCCAGGCTGCAGTGTAGCGGTGCAATCTCAGCTCACTGCAACATCCATCTCCCAGATTCCAGTTATTCTCCTGCCTCAGCCTCTCAGGTAGCTGGGATTACAGGTGCCTGCCATAATGCCCAGCTCAATTTTGTACTTTTAGTAGAGACAGGGTTTCACCATGTTGGCCAGGCTGGTCTCAAACTCCTGGCCTCAAGTGATCCACCTGCCTTGGCCTCCCAAAGTTCTGGGATTACAGGTGTGAGCCACTGCACCCAGCCTGAATTTCTCCATTCTTCCCACACACCCTCCTCAGGTTCTCCTTCCTGACCGCTGACCCTTTTTTTTTTTGAGACAGCATCTCTCTCACCCAGACTGGAGTGCAGTAGTGCGATCTCAGCTCACTGCAACCTCTTCCTCCCAGGCTCAAGTGATTCTCCTGTCTCAGCCTCCCAAGCAGCTGGGATTACAGGTGCTCACCACTACCACCTGGCTAATTTTTATACTTTTAGTAGAGATGGGGTTTCACCATGTTGACCAGGCTGGCCTTGAGCTCCTGACCTCAGGTGATCCGCCTGCCTCGGCCTCCGAAAGTGTTGGGGTTACAGGCGTGAGCCACTGCACTCAGCCCCCTTCCTTCGTCTTAGTCAATCCTATCCCACCTCTTCTTCCTCCAGTTCCCTCACCTGATGGTCCCGACAATTCGTCATCCACCACCTCCTGGAGGGGGTACCCCGAGGTGCTCCGCTGGGGGCTCTGCTCATCCTGGGGGTGCAGTTGATGGCTGGTCATGTCCTTTCCTATAATCTGTCCCCTCTCACGGAACCGAGTCTCTGTTCTGTCCATGGCCTTCTTCTGGACACTGCTAGGATCCAGAAGAATATGTTATCAATTCTCAAGGCTAGGAGAAGTCAGGAGTGGGGAACAGCTCTGAGAAGATACTGTTGTCCAACTGAACTCCAGGTGCCCACGGAGTCCAATCCTTCCAATCAGGAAGGTCGGAATCTCTGATGTCATCGGTCTTTCCAACCTGGCAACCAGTTTGAAACAAAACACATGTAACTGCCAGGCTGATCTCTTGTCCTGGAGATTCTGGGTGAATGGTATCTCCTGCCACTGTCCCAACCTTAGACAACTGTCCAGAAGCATCTTCGGGGTCTCCACATCCCTCTGTTCCCTGTCGCAGCAGAGGCTGTGTCCTCTCCACTCAAACCTTGAAGCATGTTGGGGTCTCCTCTTTGTACATGCCCATTTCAGAGTCCAGTCTGGTGGGAGAGGGAATAGGGTGGGAAAGAAAACTAGGGTAAGCAGAAACTATGAAACCTTACAAGAAAGATTATCATGTACAAAAGATCCCAGGAACATTGACTTGATGAAAAAGTCACATCAGAGCACTCAATTTGGCAGAGCTTTTCTGCTGAATGTTTACTGACATTCACCGTCCGAGATTCTATACTGGGGGTACACGCGTCCTCTGCCCTAAGGCAACTTTGAGTCCAAGAGACATTTTGAGGCCTGAAAATCATAGGAAACTGCCCCTGAGCTCACACGTATTTCCAATGGTGTCCCCAATTTCAGGGAGTCCATGGATTACCTAAGCCAGCCCCTCCAGTTCGGCTAAGAAACTCTAGTCTCTGTATCAAGTTTTGTATCATATGTATTGTTCTGAACTCAGAAATTTCCCTTCCATTTATGGATTCCATGAATAAAATATCGCATGTACAAAAAGACTAAGTCAAAAAATCTCAGCTGTGCACAGTGGCTCATGCTTGTGATCCCAGCACTTTGGGTGGCCAAGGGAGGAAGATTGCCTGAGGCCAGCAGTTCAAGACCAGTATAGGCAACATAGCAGGAGCCCATCTCTAAAAAAACAAAACCAAACTAAATTAGCCAGGTGTGGTGGCTGGCACCTGTGTTCCAACTACTTGGGAGACTCATGCGACAGGAAGGTCACTTGAGCCCAGGAGTTAGAAGCTGCAGTGAGCTGTGATCTTGCCACCGCACTCCAGTCTGGGCAACACAGCAAGACATTGTGTCAAAAAAATTTTTTTTCATAAATAAAAAAGTTGCATGACATTCAGAGACATCCAGAAAACCTGTGGGTTCCCTGCCGGGCTCAGTGGCTCATGCCTGTAATCCCAGCACTTCGGGAGGCCAAAGGGGGTGGATCACTTGAGGTCAGGAGTTTGAGACCAGCCTGGCCAACATGGTGAAACCCCATGTCTACTAAAAATACAAAAAATTAGCCAGGCCTGGTGGCGGATGCCTGTAATCGCAGCTACTCGGGAGAGGGCACCGGAGAGTCACTTGAACTCGGGGTGCGCAGGTTGCAGCGAGCCAAGATCGCACCATTGCACTCCAGCCTGGGCAACAAGAGCAAATCTCCATCTCAAAAAAAATAAAGAACTTGTGAGTGAGTTCCCATCCGTTTTCCTAATGGGCTGCAGCTCTCCTAGGAGTCTCTCGCTCATGGGAAAGGCACAAACTGAACGAGGAAGCAGATCCCATTGCTGTGGAAGTCCCATTGTTAGGAAGCTCTGCTTTTCTAGAGTTCAAATTCGCATTCATGATGCTTTAAACCATCAGAGCTGGGTGGGTCCTCCTACAACAAAATAGTTTGCTATCTCTCTCCTAGTTAATAGGCTTTCAAATATTAGATCATCAATGTTCTGACTCCATTAAAATTTCTCTTTTGTGGAACGAAAAGCTCTGATTTAACCCATCTTTTAAGCCTGGTTTGCATATTCCTCTCTCTTCTGGCTACCTTGTCTAGACACACTACACTGAGGCTGTGCCCATCTTAAATGATGTTGATACGTTATCAAAAAATTGGCAAACCAGGCGCAGTGGCTCATGCCTGTAATCCTACCACTTTAAGAAGCCGAGGCAGACAGATCACCAGAGGTCAGAATTTTGAGACCAGCCTGGCCAACATGTTTAAATCCGTCTCTACTAAAAATACAGAAAAAATTAGCTGGGTGTGGGGGTGCACATCTGTATTCCCAGCTGCTTGGGAAGCTAAGGCAGGAGAATCGCTTGAACCCGGAAGGCAGAGGTTGCAGTGAGTCGAGATTGCACCACTGCACTCCAGCCTGGGTGACAGAGCAAGACACCATCTCAAAAAAAAAAAAAAAAGCTAAACAGCCCAGATTTGGTCTGATATGTTCAGAAAAAAGCAAAACAGTCACCTCTCACCTTTTCTTTTCCCGCAATGATGCAGTTTAATACAACAATGTCTGTAGGTGTGCTGCAGAAATATCATTCAAGTGAAACAGAAGGGCTTTCTGGTCAGACACAGTGGTCACTCCTGTAATCCCAACACTTTGGTTGGCCAAGGTAGGAGGGTTTCTTTTGGCCAGGAGTTCGAGGCTGCAGTGAGCTCTCATCCTAACACTACATTCCAGGCTGGGCATCAGAGTGAGGCCTGTCTCTTAAAAAAAAAAAAAACCCTTCACTCCCCCAAAAAAGGGATTTGCAAATACCAGCCTTTCAGCATGAGGATCACATGGAGGAACGTTAAGATACACATGCTGGGACCCAGTCCTATTGATTGTAATTCAGAAACTGAGGTGGGGCCTGATTTAACTCCACCATTGGAATCCATTCAGATTTGGAACTCCCTGGGTTGGACAGTGCGAGAGAGATCCTAAAGAAAGCAAAATCACTATGGATTGAAATGAGCCGACAAGGATTTCTGAGTGTGGTGAAATGTTATCAGGGCCTCACTTGGGACAGCTGTGGCCTGGCCTTGAGTCCTTGGCTCAGTGGGACCTTCTGAAACAGCCTCCAAGCCGTGCCCCCGCTTTTTTTTTTTGAGGCAGGGTCATGCACTGTCACCCAGGCTGGAGTGCAGTGACACAATCAGTTGGAGGCTCACTACAGCCCTCAACTTTTAGGCTGAAGTGATCCTCCCGCCTCAGCCTCCTGAGTAGCTGGGACTATAGGCACACGCCATCATGCCTGGCTAATTTTTTATAGAGATGGGGTCTTGCTGTGGCCCAGACTGGTCTTGAACTCCTAGCTAGGCTCAAGCAGTCCTCCCGCTGGGCCTCCCAAAGTGCTGCGATTACAGGCGTGAGCCACCACGCCCAGCCCATTTATCTATTATTGGGTCTTTTATCAGCTGTCTTAGATACAAACTGAATAAGCATTAGGAGGTCTGACTTCAGAAATGCTGCTTACACATTTATCACAGATGCCTAAATGGTGAACAGTTTGGCCCGCCACCTTGGTATTCACTCCTGGAGGGCTGGGGACTGAGTCTTATTTTTCTTATTTTCTTTTTTTTCTCCCTGAATGGATTTTACAGTCTTTGACACATACTGCGGGCATAAAAATGCTTATAATGTGAAAGAATGCCAGAAAGGTCTCCTTGCATATTTCAAAGTCCAGGTGCCTGAGCAGGGTGTGGTGGTTCACACCTGTAATCCCAGCACTTTGGGAGGCCCAGGCAGAAGGATCACATAGCCCAGGAATTCAAGACCAGCCTGGGCAACACAATGAGACCCATGTCTACAAAAAAAAAAATAAAAAATTAGCTAAGTGTGTTGGTGCATGCCTGTAGCTCCCAGCTGCTTGGGAGACTGAGCAGGGAGGATCACTTGAGCCCAGAAGTCGGAGGCTGCAGTGAGCTATGATTGCACCAATGCACTCCAGGCTGGGCAACAGAAGGAGACTCTGTCTCTAAAAAATAAATTAATTAACAAAATTAATTTAAATTTAATAAAGCCAGGGTCTCCGGCTAGCTCTGCACTCAGCTTTGGTTTAGGAGGCTGCTCTCAGGAAAAGTAAGTGCTATCCACTGGGAGAAGGGAGTGTGGGGAGGCTGGGGGTTGCTGGTCTCTCCTCACTGCTTCCTTGCAGTCTGCAGGGGCTGTGCTTTAAGCGGAACCAAAAATTATTTCAGAAATCGCTCCTACACCAAGGCCAGGCACAGTGGCTCACACCTGTAATCCCAGAAATTTGGGAGGCCAAGGTGGGTGGATCTCTTGAGGCCAGGAGTTCGAGACCAGCCTGAGCAACATGGTGAAACCCCGTCTCTACTAAAAAAACAAAAATTAGCCGGGCATGGTGGTGGGCGCCTGTGATCCCAGCTACTTGGGAGGCTGAGGCACAAGAATCGCTTGAACCTGGGAGGTGGAGGTTGCAGTGAGCCAAGATTGTGCCACTGCACTCCAGCCTGGGCGACAGAGTGAGACCCTGTCTAAAAAAAACTAGAACGAACAAACGAAAGAGAGAGAGGGAAGGAAGGAAGAAGGAAGGAAAGGAGGGAGGGAGAGAGAAAAAGAAAGAAAGAAAGAAAAAAGGAAAGACTCCTACACCAAAAGCTGATTTTAGCTTCCAGACCCAAACATCTGTTTAAGCCCACCCCTCTCTAAATGAAAATGTCATCGAGGAAAGGAGCTTTATGGTATCTTTCAGTTCAGAAGCAAAATAACATGTGCTCCGGGTGAGTCATTTAGTTTCCTACCTGAGGCGAGTCTTCCTGCTCTAAATGACAGTGCACTTGCGACCTGAGCCTTACTGAGTAAAGCCTAACGTTCCGGGCACAGAGTTGGCCTAACAGCTGACAGTGCCCAGTTACTGGGTCTGTGAATCTTGTTGAAGCACGCAATTACAAAAGTGGAAATTCTCTCCTCACTCCAAAAAGAGCTCACTAATGACAGAGATCTGGAATAGCCGAACTTAAAATCATGTGAGGCCAGAGGGACATTTATTTATTTTTGAGATGGAGTCTCGCTCTGTCGCCCAGGCTGGAGTGCAGTGGTGCAATCTCCAACTCCCACTGCAACCTCCAACTCCCAGGTTCAAGCGATTCTCCTGCCTCAGCCTCCCAAGTAGCTGGGATTACAGGCATGCACCACCACGCCCAGCTAATTTTTGTACTTTTAGTAGAGATGGGGTTTCACCATGTTGGCCAGGCTGCTCTCAATCTCCTGACTTCGTGATCCACCTGCCTCAGCCTCCCAACGTGCTGGGATTACAGCCGTGAGCCACCACGCCCGACTCTGATGGACATTTATTACATGCAAACTGACAACTATCTGCAGGGGCTGGGTGTGTCTGGAATTAGGCCTGGGGAGAAGCGGTTCCAGGATCCCATATATGGGGAACTCAAGGTGTGGAGAGATTGAAGGTGCCCCTGAACGGGGCCAGGCAGGTTTATGGAAGAAGTGGGGTGTGCAGGTTTATGGAAAGGGCTTTTGTTGTTGAGACGGAGTTTCGCTCATTGCCCAGGCTGGAGTGCAATGGCGCGATCTCAGCTCACTGTAATCTCTGTCTCCCAGGTTTAAGCAATTCTCCTGCCTCAGCCTCCCAAGTAGCTGGGATTGCAGGCTTGCACCACCACACTGGGCTAATTTTGTATTTTTAGTAGGAATGGGGTTTCACCATATTGGTCAGGCTGGACTTGAACTCTGACCTCAGGTGATCCGCCCGCCTCAGCCTCCCAAAGTGCTGGGATTAGAGGCATGAGCCACTGCGCTCGACTCTGATGGACATTTATTACATGCAAACTGACGACTATCCGCAGGGAGTGGGTGTGTTTGGAATTAGGCCTGGGGAGAAGCGGTTCCAAGATTCCACATATGGGGAATTTAAGGTGTGGGGAGATTGAAGGTGCCCCTGAATGGGGCCAGGCAAGTTTATGAAAGAAGTGGGGTGTTGAGGTTTACGGAAAGGGCATTTTAGACAAAGATTGCTGCTGTCATGGCAAGCACAAGGCTGGCTAAATGGAAAGGGGCCAGAGGTGCTGCCTGGAGGAGGAGCCAAGGGGTCAAGGTGCAGGATTCCCTGCAGGAACCAAGGTCCTTGATGAGGAGCAGAAGCACACCCTCACTTTTTTTTTTTTTTTTTTTGAGACGGAGTCTTGCTCTGTCACCCTGCCTGGAGTGCAGTGGCATGATCCTGGCTCACTGCAACCTCCACCTCCCAGGTTCAAGCAATTCTCTTGCCTCAGCCTCCTGAGTAGCTGGGATTACAGGCGCCCACCACCACGCCCAGCTAATTTTGTATCTTTAGTAGAGATGGAGTTTCACCGTTTTGGTCAGGCTGATCTTGAACACCTGACTTCAGGTGATCCACCCACCTCGGCCCACCAAAGTGCTGGGATTACAGGCGTGAGTCACTGCGCCCAGCGTGCACACCCTCACTTTTAATAATGCATAGGAAAGAACCTGAGGAAGCTCTCAAATGTTGTTTAAAAGTTAGATGTCACGAGGCCAGACACAGTGGTTCATGACTGTAACCCCAGTTCTTTGCGAGGCCAAGACGGGAGGATCACTTGAGGCCAGGAACTTGAGACCAGCCTGGGCAACACAGCAAGACCTCATCTCTACCAAAACTTTAAAAATGAGCCGGGCAATCGAGACCACGGTGAAACCCCGTCTCTACTAAAAATACAAAAAATTAGCCGGGCGTGGTGGCGGGCGCCTGTAGTCCCAGCTACTCGGAGAGGCTGAGGCAGGAGAATGGCGTGAACCCGGGAGGCAGAGCTTGCAGTGAGCCGAGATTGAGCCACTGCACTCCAGCCTGGGCGACACAGCGAGACTCTGTCTCAAAAAAAAAAAAAAAAAAAAATGAGCCGGGCATAGTGGTGCATGCCTATAGCCCCAGCTACTTGGGAGGCTGAGGTAGGAGGATTGCCTGAACCCAGGAGTTCGAGGTTACAGTGAGCTATGATCGCACCACTGCACTCCAGTCTGGGTGACAGAGCAAGACCCTATCTCAACCACCACAACAAATAGCTGTAGTTATTCCCGAAGGACCCATCATCAACTCAGCATTCTCATAGAAAGGGCAACCCAGTACCAGCGTGGCCTACAGGGTATTTATGCAAATTAGAAAAAGACACCTCTTTTTCAAGATGCTTGCATCTCGGGAAATTGTCTACTCAAGTGGATTTTATTAGAACAAGTATTCCCATCTACCCTAAAACTCCCAGAAGGAATGTACAGTTCCATGGTGTCTTAGCTCTGAGCGGCACTCCCTCCAAGGCACTGCCAACCACAACTTGCACAACTGCTCAGTCCCCTGCAGTGGCTGGGTGCAGGCTTTATCCCCCGCAGTGGCTGGGTGCAGGCTCGGTCCCCCGCGGTGGCTGGGTGCAGGCTCGGTCCCCCGCAGTGGCTGGGTGCAGGCTCGGTCCCCCGCAGTGGCTGGGTGCAGCCTCTCTCCCCCATGGTGGCTGGGTGCAGGCTCGGTCCCCTGCAGTGGCTGGGTGCAGGCTGGATCCTGGGAAGCAGAGCCCATGCCATTGTTTTCCATAACCCCCCCCCTCACCGTGCATACTGGGCACCCACCATGAGAAAGGGGCACAGACCTTCTGGTCTGTTGTCAACCGCCTGCCTCTGTCTAGCAACGCAGTGCTCTGCTGGAAGTTCTGCCATGTGTTCCACAAACTCCTCTGAGACGGACACCCGAACGTGAGTTTCTGGGGCTGTGGGGTGGCAGGGAGCCAGGGACACTTGTGGGGAAAGTGACTGCCTGGGCCACAGAGGCTGCTGTCCTCTCCCACACTGCCCCCTTCTCCTGGCCTTTGGGTTCCCCATTAGAGGTGGGTGAGCCTCTCTCCCATCAGCCTGTCCCCCTGCCCCAGGTTTACCTCCGCCTCTCTCCATCCTCCTTTCCTTTGTCTTTCCTTCCTTCTCCATTCTCTCACAGGCTGTTCTTTTGCTCCTGCAGGTCCTGAAGGACTCTCTGAGATACAGAAATGAATTGAGTGACATGAGCAGGATGTGGGTGAGTCTGGAGATGTACCCAGGAGCCACCTGCTTCTCCTGTCCTTCCCCTGAGGCCACAGAGCAAGGACTGGAGGGTGAAATAAATTCATCTCGTTCAGTTTGTTGAGGATTTCTCCCATGAGTGCCAGAGAGGGACTAAGGATGCCCCCAAAGAGTATCACGATATTCATAGTCTTGCCTGGGGTCCCTGGACGCTTCAGGAAATTTCCAGGGCCTGGGAGCTTCTCCTGCCAATGGAAACTCATGTCACAAAGCTGTCCAAGAGTTGGGATCCCTCAGCAGTAGCCACACAGCCATGGTTCCTGCATTTTTTTTTTTTTTTGGTAGAGATAGGGGTTTCGCTATGCTGCCCAGGCTGGTCTTGAACTCCTGGCCTCAAGTGATCCTCCCACCTCAGCCTTCCAAAGTGCTGGGATCACACACATGAGCCACTGTGCCCAGCCCACAGTTCCTATTTCTCTTCTCCTTCCACTGGTCCCGTTGGAGTCATAGTGCATTGAGAATTAGAATTAGCATACCCAATTCGTAATGCCAGAGCTTTTTCTTTCCTGTTTAGAGATTATCAGTGCTTTAGGATGAGGGGGGAGGTAGGTGGCAATATCACAGTCAATAGAAAAGGGCATTTCTATACACACACCACAATCACCCCAGATTCTGATGTCTGTGGGTGTGTATATGGAGAGGGGTAATCTACATTTTGAAGAATCTCCCTTGGCCAGGCGCAGGGCTCATGCCTGTTATCCTAGCACTTTGGGAGGCCGAGGCAGGCAGATCACCTGAGGTCAGGAGTTTGAGACCAACCTGGCCAACATGGTGAAACCCCGGCTCTACTAAAAATACAAAAATTAGCTGGGTGTGGTGGCGTGTGCCTGTAATTCCAGCTACTTGGGAGGCTGAGGCAGAAGAATCGCTTGAACCTGGGAGACGGAGGTTGTGATGAGCCAAGACTGGGCCACTGCACTCTAGCCTGGGTGACAGAGTGAGACTCTGTCTCAAAAAAACAAAAAAAAAACTCCCTGGTTGATTCTGATATGTTCTTTTGCCTCTACCAGTTGAAAACTACTACTTTAGCCTTTTTGCACAGTCTTAACCTGTATCTGTCTGCACCTATAAAACACTGGCAACTATGTAGTCCTGTCTACCTATCATAGGTGAGGAAACACAGGCCCAGAAAGGGAAGCAGCTTGTCCTAAAGTCACAAAATTAGGTACCAGAACAAAGTTGAGAGTTGTCCCCAGATTTCCCAACTGTGTGCTAGAAAACGTTCCCTGTAACATGTAAAGCTTAGGTCTTTTTCCTTTATGTTAGAATTTGCCTGGTACATATTTCTCCATCTTTTTACTTGAAGCATTCCTGTATTTTTATGTTTTAGAAATAACACTTATAAATAACATTTGGTTGGATTTTGTGTGGTTTGTGGTTGTTGTTTTTTTATCCAGGATGGTAGTCTTTGTTTTTTAACTGGGCATTTAGTCTATTTACATTTATTATGCTACATGGTATGTTTAGATTTCTGTCTCCAATTTTATTCTATGCTTTGTATTTGTCCCATCTGTTCTACTTCTATTTCTGTCATTCCTTGCCTTTTTTTGGATTGGCTGGGTATTTTTTTCTCATTCTGTTTTTTCCTCATTACTATTTGGGAGGTTAAAAAACAAATCTACTTTTTTTGTTTTTGGCATGTTCTCTAATAATTACAAAATGCTTGCTTGTTTTATCTAGGTCTGCCTTTCATATCTTTGTTTCCTGTGTAACACAAAGACTTTAGAATATTTTAGTTCCATTCAGTCCCTCAATTTATCTGTTAGCATAACCATGTATTTTGGTTTTGGTTATGTTTATCTTTAAACTCTGTAAGTTATTGTTTTATTTTCCTTGTTTTATTCTGCACTTTCCATAGACCTTCCATCTGAGATCACTTTCTTTCAGCCTGGATTATTTGTTTTATAACTTCCATAATTGAGAGTCTACTGGTGGCTAACACCATGTTTGCATGTTTAAGAATGTCGTTTTTGGGCAGGCGCAGTGGCTCATGCCTGTAATCCCAGCACTTTGGGAGGCCGAGGCAGGCGGATCATGAGGTCAGGAGATTGAGACCATCCTGGCTAACACGGTGAAACCCCGTCTCTACTAAAAAAAAAATACAGAAAACTAGCTGGGCTTGGTGGTGGGCGCCTGTATTCCCAGCTACCTGGGAGGCTGAGGCAGGAGAATGGCATGAACCTGGGAGGCGGAGTTCGCAGTGAGCCGAGATCGCACCACTGCACTCCAGCCTAGGTGACAGAGTGAGACTTTGTCTCAAAAAAAAAAAAAACAAAAAAAGAATGTCGTTTTCTTTTTGTGGAGACAGAGTCTTGCTCTGTTGCCTAGGCCAGAGTGCACTGGCATAATCTCAGCTCACTGCACCCTCCGCCACCCAGGTGCAAGCAATTCTCCTGCCTCAGCCTCCCGAATAGCTAGAATTACGGTACTTACCACCACACCCAGCTGATTTTTATATTTTAGTGGAGACAGAGTTTTGCCATGTTGCCCAGGCTGGTCTCGAACTCCGGACCTCAAGTGATCTTCCCTCCACGGCCTCCCAAAGGGTTGGGATTACAGGCATCAGTCACCGTGCCCAGCCCCTTCTCAGATTTTGGCTAGACCTGTGTCAGACTTTCTCATCCTACCCCCTCATGTCTCTAAACCACTCTTTCAGTTTTTTCTACCTATTTGTCTTTGCTGTATTCTGGATAATTTTTATCAGCTCCAGCCTTCAGTTTGCCTCCTCTCCAGTTGGGTCTAATGTGTTATTAAGCTTTTCCATAAGGTTTTCAATTTCATTTAGTACAGTTTTATTTGCTTTTCTTCTACTTCTTCTTTTTTTTTTTTTTTTGAGACAGAGTTTTGCTCTTGTTGCCCAGGCTGGAGTGCAATGGCACGATCTCTGCTCACTGCAACCTCTGCCTCCCAGGTTCAAGCAATTCTCCTGTCTCAGCCTCCCAAGTAGTTGGGATTACAGGCATGTGACACCACGCCCAGCTAATTTTATATGTTTAGTAGAGATGGGGTTTCACCATGTTGGCCAGGCTGGTTTCGAACTCCTAACTCAGGCAATCCAGTGTCTCGGCCTCTCAAATTGCTAGGATTATACAGGCATGAGCCACCACACCTGGCCCAATTAGTACAGTTTTCATTTCTTGAAGTTCTATTTATAATCTGCTTATTTTTCGCGGGGGGAGGTGGTTGTTGTTGTTGTTGTTGTTGTTGTTGTTGTTTGAGACAGGGTCTCACTCTGTCACCCAGGCTGGAGTGCAGTGGCATGATCACGGCTTACTGCAGCCTCAACCTCCTGAGCTCAGGTGATCCTTCCACCTCAGCCTCCCAAGTAGCTGGGAAAACAGGTGTGCACCACCAAACCCAGCTAATTTTTGTAGACGCAGGGTTTTGCCACGTTGCCCGGGGTGGTCTCGAACCCCTGGGCTTAAGCGATCTGCCACCTCAGCCTCCCAAAGCACTGGGATTACAGGCAGGAGGAGCCACTGTGTCTGGCCCTGCTTCTCCTCCTTTACAATTTATTATGCTCTGCATATATATTGAAACAGTCTCTTATTTCTTTAGATATATGAACCAAAGTCATTTCATATATATTTTGTAATTCTATTATCTAAAATCTTTAGAGATTTGTTTCTGTCCTCCGTCCCTTTTGGTGCATTTTGCCCATGCTGTGTAGTTTTATGTTCGGTTATTGTCTACCCTAAGTTGCTCATCTTCCTTGGAATTCTATCTGTGGAGAATTCTTTGAAGTCTGTAATGAAGGCAGGTTCCTCCATGGAGAATTGGTATTTGCTTCGATTGAGATCACTTGAAATTAAATTCTCAGCTTAAGGTTTTGTGAATTTAGGGCAGATTTTCCTTCCCCGATCACAGCAGTGATTTGAGGCAGTAGAATTCTTCATAGTCCTTAGAGAGGACTTCCTCAGTGCAGGAGTACAAGCGTTTGTTATTTTATTATTTATCTTTACTTCTCCTGTACCAAGGAGGCAGTCTTTTGTGTGTGTGTTGGTGGTGGTGGTGGTGTTTTGAGACAGTTTCTTGCTCTGTCACCAAGGCTGGAGGTATGGTGACAGGATCACAGCTCACTGCAGCCTCAACTTCCTGGGCTCAAGTGATCCTCCCACTTCAGCCTCCTGAATAGCTGAGACCACAGGTGCACACCACCATGCCCAGCTAATTTTTTAATGTTTTGTGGAGATGAGGTTTCACCATGTTGGCCAGGCTGGTCTCAAACTCCTGAGCTCAAGCAATCCTCCCTCCTTGGCCTCCCAAAGTGCTGGGATTACAAGCATGAGCCACTCACTGTACCTGGCCAGACTCAACATTCTTAAGTAGGCAGCTTTGTCCAGAATTTATCAAACAAAGTCCTTATGTTTGTACAAAAGATTGTGCTGTAAGGAATGTTCATTGAAATGGTTTATGATAGTAAAAATTTCAACTGGCTTGAATTGGCTTCAGCTCATTTGAATTTATTGAGTCAGTTCAATAAATTACAATAATACTAGTCAGTCACTAAAAATAATGAAAGAAAGTTTAAGAAGTTGAATAAAATTGCAGCATATTAAGTGAGAAAAATAGATTGATTCTATTTTACATTTAAGAATAAAGGTAGATGGCTGGGTGCGGTGGCTCACGCCTGTAATCCCAGCACTTTGGGAGGCAGAGGTGGGCAGATCACCTGAGATCAGGAGTTCGAGACTAGTCTGGCCAACATGGTGAAACCCCATCTCTACTAAAAACTACAAAAATTAGCTGGGCGTGGTGGCTCACACCTGTAGTGTAATCCCAGCCTTCTGGGAGGCCAAGGCAGGCGGATCACTCGAGGCCAGGAGTTTGAGACCAGCCTGGGCAACATGGTGAAACCATATCTCTACTAAAAATATAAAAATTGACCAGGCTGGTGGCACATGCCTGTAATCCCAGCTACTCGGGAGGCTGAGGCAGGAGAATCACTTGAACCCAGGAGGCAGAGGCTGCAGTGAGCCAAGATCATGCCACTGCACTCCAGCCTGGGCAACAGAGCTAGACCCCATCCCTAAATAAATAAAATAAAGGGGAGAAAAAAAGAAGATAAGATTCCTTACCAGAGAATTCCTGGCCGCAGATCTCTCGACTGTCATGTTCTTGTTTTTGACTCTGTTTCTCCTCCTCTTCCTAAAAGGGCCACCTGAGCGAGGGGTATGGCCAGCTGTGCAGCATCTACCTGAAACCGCTAAGAACCAAGATGGAGTACCACACCAAAGTGTGTCTCTGCGGACAGTTCTGCCGCCACCGCCGCCTCCCCTGCTCCATCCCCTCAGCCCCTCCCTGGGCTCAGTTGTCAGCTCTTTCAGGTAATAGACAGCCCAGGCTTCTGAGGAAGTGTGCACATCATGTACCCCAGCTGTGCGAGAGGAAAGCCGCCGCCAGGCCCACGGGGCGTGACGAGGGCTGGGATTTTGGCCCATGTCTTCTGCACCCTTTGTTCCCCATTTTGCAGCTAGAAAGAACAACTGGCCAGGCATGGTAGCTTACGCCTATAATCCTAGCTCTTTGGGAGGCCCAGGCGGACGGATCACCTGAGGTCAGGGGTTCAAGACTGGCCTGGCCAACATGGCAAAACCCCGTCTCTACTAAAAGTACAAAAATTACCCGTGGTGGTGATGCATGCCTGTAGTCCCACCTACTCGGGAGGCTGAGGCAGGAGAATCGCTTGAACCTGAGACCAGGAGGCAGAGGTTGCAGTGAGCCAAAATCACACCACTGCATTCCAGCCTGGGAGACAAAATGAGACTCTGTCTCAAAAAAAAAAAAGGAAGGGTAACCCTAGCCACTAGATTGCCTTATGAAAATGTTACAGAAGCATTGATTTTACCGTTAATAAAAACAATTCCTGTCCAGGCACAGTGGCTCATGCCTGTAATCTGAGCGTTTTGGAAGATCAAGGCTGGAGGATCGCTTAAGACCAGGAGTTTGAGACCAGCCTGGGTCATAGCAAGACCCTGTCTCTACAAAAAAATTACAATTAGCCAGAGGTGGTGGTGCATGCCTGTAGTCCCAGCTACTCAGGAGGCAAGAGGATCACTTGAGTTCTGGAGTTGAAGGCTGCTGTAAGCTATGATCATGTCACTGTACTCCAGCCTGAGTGACAGGGCAAAACTACTCCTACAATTTCTTTTGCTTTATTTTTTATTTTTTGAGAGAGAGTTTCGCTCTTGTTGCCCAGGCTGGAGTGCAATGGGGCGATCTCGGCTCACCGAAACCTCCGCCTCCCGGGTTTCAAGCAATTGTCCTGCCTCAGTCTCCTGAGTAGCTGGGATTACAGACATGCACCACCATGCCTGGCTAATTTTGTATCTTTTTTTTTGGTAGAGATGAGGTTTCTCCATGTTCATCAGGTTGGTCTAGAACTCCCAACCTCAGGTGATCCACCTGCCTTGGCCCCCCCAGATGAGGGTCTGTCTGGCACGTGGTGTATCAGTGAGGACGGGCTAATTAAGCTGCAGTAACAACCCCAAAACCTCAGTTGTTTGAATCAATAAAATATTTATTTCTCATTCATGCTACACATCCATGACAGGTTGGAAAGGGGGCTTTGATTTCCATAAGTTGCTCAGGGAACCCAGCTGAGGGATGCTCAATTTCATATGTGCTTCTATGATCACCAAGGCAGGAAAAAGGGATGCAGAAAATCAGGCATTGGCTCTTAAAAATATTGCTGTTTGCCGGGCACGGTGGCTCATGCCTGTAATCTCTGCACTTTGGGAGGCTGAGGTGGGTGGATCACCTGAGGTCAGGAGTTCATGACCAGCCTGGCCAATGTGGTGAGACCCCTTCTCTGCTAAAAATACAAAATTTAGCTAGATGTGGTGGCGCACACCTGTAGTCCCAGCTACTCGAGAGGCTGAGGCAGTAGAATCACTTGAACCTGGGAGGTGGAGGTTGCAGTGAGCCGAGATCATGCCACTGCACTCCAGCCTGGGCAACAGAGTGAGATTCCAGTCTCAAAAAATTTTTTTGTTTTTGTTTTTTGTTTGTTTGTTTCAGGCTGGGCGTGGTGGCTCATGCCTGTAATCCCTGCACTTTGAGAGGCCAATGGGGGCGCAGATTACTTGAGTTTAGGAGTTCTAGACCAGCCTGGCCAACATGGCAAAATCCCGTCTCTACAAAAAATTAGCCCGGCATGGTGGCATGCGCCTGTAGTCCTAGCTATTCGGGAGGCTGAGTTGGGAGGATTGCTTGAGCCTGGGAGGCAGAGGTTGCAGTGAGCCGAGACCGTGCCACTGCACTCTAGCGTGGGTGACAGACTGAGAACCCCTCTCTCTCTTAAAAAAAAAAAAAAAAAAAAAAATTGCTGTTTACATTTCATTGACCAAAAAGTCACGCGGTCACCCCTCACATGACAGGGTCAAAGACATACAGTTCCACTTCGTGTGTAAAGAGGGAGAAAGAAATATTTGGTTAACCTCTATGGTTAGTTATCATGATTTAAAAAGTGGGCAGAGGGGAGTTCACTGAGGATGTGACATTTGAGTTGAGGCTTCAATGACAAAGAAGCAGAAATTATAGGAGCTACACGTGCGAAGTCTCTAGGGCAGGAATGGGCTTTTAAGGAACAGAAAGTGGCTTGAATGTTTGGAGAATGGTGAATGAGAGTAAGAATTGAGCAGGGTCTGGGTCACACAAAGCCTTCTTGGCCATAGTAAGGAGTTTGAATTATATTTCAAGTGTGCCAGGAGACCGGACAGGGTGGCTCACACCTTTAATCCCGGCACTTTGGGAGGCCGAGGTGGGAGGATCATTTGAGCCAAGGAGTTTGAGACAGACCAGCCTGAGAAACATAGACCCCAAAATGTCACCCCAAAATTTAAAAATGAGCAGGGCATGGTGGTACATGCTTGTGGTCCCAGCTACTTGGGAGGCTGAAATGGGAGGATCACTTGAGCCTAGAAGGTCGAGGCTGCAGTGAGATGTGATGGTGCCACTGTACTCCAGCCAGGGCAACACAGTGAGATCTGTCTCAAAAAAAAATTGACTGCGTGTGGTGGCTCATGCCTGTAATCCCAGCACTTTGGGAGGCTGAAGCAGTGGATCACTTGAGGTCAGGAGTTTGAGACCAGCTTGGCCAATATGGTGAAACACAGTCTTTACTAAAAATACAAAAATTAGCTGTGTGTGGTGTTGTGTGCCTGTAATCCCAGCTACTCGGGAGGCTGAGACAGCAGAATCGTTTGAACCCAGGAGACAGAGGTTGCAGTAAGCCAAGATTGCGCCATTGCACTCCAGCCTGGGAGGCAAAGTGGGACTCCATCTAAAAAAAAAATATGTGAACTGATACATTGGGCTGTGACTTCATGAAAAGATATTATCATTGTTTATACAGGTTTCTACCCTATAAACACAAGAATTGTAATAACTTCTAGTGCACGTAATTATCATAAAAATGCAAACTCTATTTTAAAAAAGTTAGCCGGGTGTGGTGGCACGCACCTGTGTCCAGCTACTCAGGAGGCTGTGGCAGGAGGGTTGCTTGAACCCAGGAGTTGGAGGCTGCGGTGAGCTATAATCGCACCACTGCACTCCAGCCTGGGTGCCAGAGCACATCCGTGTCTCTAAAACATGCAAGCAAACGAAACAAAATAAAAACTCTGTTTGTGAGATTGCACACACCAAATGATTGAGGCCATTCTGTTATGAGCGATGACATGTTATGACTAGGTAGCAACAAGAATGAAATTATATGCTTACAACTGTACTTCTTTGATGACTCGAAGTATTTCACACACATTAGCTTCTGGGTCCATATATATCAAATGTTATTTCTTTTTTCTCTTTTTCCTTTTTTTTTGTTTGTTTGTTTTTGAGACAGAGTCTTGCTCTGTCTCCCAGGCTAGAGTGTAGTATCACAATCTCGGTTCACTGAAACCTCTGCCTCCGGGGTTCAAGCAGTTTCCTTGCCTCAGCCTCACGAGTAGCTGGGATTACAGGTGCGTGCCACCACACCAGGCTAATTTTTTGTATTTTAGTGGAGACGGGGTTTCACTGTGTGCGCCAGGCTGGTCTTGAACTCCTGACCTCGGGTGATCTGCCCTCCTTAGCCTCCCAAAATGCTGGTATTGATGGCGTGAGCCACCGCACCTAGCCTTCTAATGTTACTTCTCTACTACCCACTTTTTTTTTTTTTTTTTGAGACAGGGTCTTGCTCTGTCCCCCAGGCTGCAGTGCAGTGGTGCAGTGACAGGTCACTGCAGCCTCAACCTCTCATGCACAAGCGATGCTCCCACATCAGCCTCCTGAGTAGCTGGGACTGTCACAGGGAGGAAGGCTGGTTGGGGGATATGCCACCACGCCTGGCTAATGTTTGTATTTTTTTAGAGATGGGGTTATGCTATGTTCCCTAAGCTGGTTTCAAACTCCAGCTCAAGCAATCCACCCACCTCAGCCTCCCAAAGTGCTGAGATTATAGGCGTGAGCCACTACGCCCAGCCAAAAAAAAAAAGAACATATTCTGCTTACCATGATCCTGCGAACTGGGACGTCTAAGTCCATCAGATCCTAATGTTATAAACACTGGAAACATGGCCAGGTGTGGTGGCTCACGCCTGTAATCCCAGCACTTTGGGAGGCTGAGATGGGTGGATCTTGAGGTCAGGAGATAGAGACCATCTTGACTAACACGGTGAAACCCTGTCTCTACTAAAAATACAAAAAATTAGCTGGGTGTGGTGGCGGTTGCCTGTAGTCCAAGCTACTCAGGAGGCTGAGGCAGGAGAATGGCGTGAACCCAGGAGGCGGAGCTTGCAGTGAGCCGAGATTGCGCCACTGCACATCAGCCTGGGTGACAGAGTGACACTCCGTCTCAAAAAAAAAAAAAACATACTGGAACACATTAGAAAACTCAGCCAGGTGTGGTGGCACATGCCTGGGGTCCCAGCTACTTGGGAGACTGAGGTAGAAAGATCTTTTGAGGGCCGGGCGTGGTGGCTCACACCTGTAATCCCAGCACTTTGGGATGCCCAGGCGGCAGATCACGAGGTCAGGAGTTTGAGACCAGCCTAATATGGTGAAACCCCAGCTGTACTAAAAATATAGAAATTAGCCAGGCGTGGTGGTGGGTGCCTGTAATCCCAGGTACTCAGGAGGCTAAGGCAGGAGAATCGCTTGAACCCAGGAGGTGGAAGTTGCAGTGAGCTGAGATCATGCCATTGCACTCCAGCCTGGGTGACAGAGCAAGACTCTGTCTCAAAAAAAAAAAAAAAAAAAAAAAAAAAAAGATCGTTTGATACCAGACTGAGCAACATAGTGAGACCCCATTTCTAAAATAAATGTTTTTTTAAAAATTTGCCTGGGCCAGGTGCGGTGGCTTAAGCCTGTAATCCCAGTACTTTGGGAGGCCGAGGTGGGCAGATCACATGAGGTCGGGAGTTCAAGACCACGCCGCCCAACATGGTGAAACCCTATCTCTACTAAAACTACAAAATTAGCTGGTCATGGTGGCACATGCCTGTAATCCCAGCTACTTGGGAGGCTGATGGAGAAGAGTTGCTTGAACCTGGGAGGCAGAGGTTGCAGTGAGCTGAGATCACATCACTGCACTCCAGCCTGGGCGACAGAGTAAGACTCCGTCTCAAAAAAGAAAAACTAAAAACTTTTTTTTTAAAGATATAGGGTCTCACTATGTTGTCCAGGCTGTTCTCGAACTTCTGACCTCAAGCCGTCTTCCCACATTGACCTCCCGAAGCGCTGATTACAAGCATGAGCCACCCAGACACTCATCCTGCCAGAGTGGCATGTGTTGCACAGAGCTGGGCCTGGGGATCGGGAGGAGGGGATAGTTAAGACATCCTGAGGTCAACTCTGCCAAGGCACGAAGTTCCGTTGGTTTTCAAGGTTCAGATAAAGGATGAGATGTGACATCAGGTGAAGGATGCCACCCCTGTCCCCCTCCTGACTTGGATGTGGTCAGCAGAGAAGTGGCACCAGGTGAGGTCTGGGCTGCTTTTGCCTGGTCTACACCCTCTTTTTCTGACTTTGTGGCATTCAGTACAGGAGGAAGAGAGGAGAGGGCTGGGTGCCAGCGTGCGCCCCACTGACAGTGTCCTAAGCAAAGTCCCCCCATCCCCCAACCAGCCCTCCTCCCTGTGACAGGCAGTGGGTCATCTGCCTGTTAGTCATGGGTCTGAACCCTCTTGCCTCAGGCTTGGATGTGGCCCTGGGCTCTCCCCTCTCAGGAGATATTGGGCCCATCCACTCGAAGAGGAACTCCTGGCCCCACTGGCCCAGGTGCACAAACTGCCCTGGCAGTTGACCTGTCATCAGCAAGTTTTTTGTCTGTTCTGCAGAGTCCCTGCTATGTGTCAGGGCTTACACTAGTCCTGGGGACACAGCTGTGAAGCATATTGGTCCTGGATCTCTTTGGGGGCCTAGGAGCTGAGCCCGGTCCTTCTCTCTGTAGTCGGGCCCCATCCTGGACATGTGAGCTCTCTCCAGAGTCAACGACATTGGCCAGGACTGGTGGCTGTGGCATTTTGTTGGCTAGGTGTGGTACGAATGGGAGGTGACCCTGCCGGAGCGATGGACCCAGGACCTGCGCACAAGAGTGGTGCTGAGGATTGGCAGTGCCCACTCCTATGCCATCGTGGTCAGTGCGGCCAGGAGCAGGCAGGGCAGGTTGAGTGCGCACGGCTGCTGAACAGCATGGGACCTCCATCATCTGCCACCCACAGTCTGTCTTCTGGGGTGGGACAGTAGGGGGCACTCCCCTGCCCAGGGAGCTGTGCACTGTGTAGGGGGATAGGTGGCCTGATCTACCCCATTGGGATGTCATTCTTCCCATCTGGCTGGCAGGCCCCTGAGCCCCATGCTGCAGGTTATGTGAGGGAGTGCCTAATACCCCGCCTCTTCCCGTGACCTGCCGCCCCCTCCCCTTATCCCCTGTGCCTGCAGTGGGTGAATGGGGTTGACACGCTAGAGCATGAAGGGCAGACATCAGCAGCCTGGTCTAGGTGGGGCCCCTGGCCTCCTGCCTCCCCATCGCTATCACCATCAACAACATGCTCACTCCCTCCGCCCTGCCACCAGGGGCCATCTGCTACATGACCAACACCTCCAAGTGGGTACCATCCTGTCTCCACCACACCCACCCACCTTCCCGTCCCACCCCGTGGTCTTCTTGCTAGGGACAGGGTGGCCTTCGCAGAGTGGACTTCTTCAACTACGTGGGATCGCAGTGGGCTGTGCTTCTGTACACGACACCTACCACCTACATCGATGACATCACCGTCACCACCAGCGTGGAGCATGACAGTGGTGAGGGCTTCTGGTAGGTTCCTCGCTCAGCGGGCTCAGGGTGGCTCTGTTTGTTCCCTCTTTGGAAAGCTCTCCCAGGAAAAGGGTTCTCCCAGCATCTCTAAACCCTCACAGGTTCCCATCCACCTACGAAGCTAAAATCCAGCCTGTCTGAGCGGGCACAGGCTCCTGAAATCACCCATGTGGTTGATCTTGCTTGGAGAAGAGGGGTCTGGCCTAAGGTCACACAGCTCAGGGTGGCCATCCTGTCCCTTCCCCACGGTGCTGCTCTCACTCCAGCTCCCCTTGCTACACATTGTGTTCAAGGAACAGGCAGCTTCGGGGGGCCGGGCACAGTGGCTCACTCCTGTCAACCCAGCTCTTTGCAAGGAGACCCTGGTAGGAGGATCACTTGAGGCCAGGAGTTGAAGACCAGCCTGGGCAACACAGCGAGACCATCACCACAAAAAATTAAAAAATTAGCCAGACACGGTGATGTGTGTCCGTAGTCCCAGCTGCTGAGGCAGGAGAATCACTTGAGCCTGAGGGGTCAAGGGTGCAGTGAGCTATGACTATGCCACTGCACTCCGGCCTGGGCAACAGAGGGAGACCCTGTCTTTCTTTGGAGACAGATTCTTGCTCTGTCACCCAGGCTGGAGGGCAGTGGTGGGGTCTCAGCTTACTGCAACCTCCACCTCACGGGTTCAAGGGATTCTCCTGCCTCAGCCTCCCGAGTAGCTGGGATTACAGGCACCCGCCACCATGTCCGGTTAATTTTTGTATTTTTTTTTAGTAGAGACGGGGTTTCACCATTGCTGGCCTGGCTGGTCTTGAACTCCTGACCTCAGGTGATCCACCTGCCTCGGCCTCCCAAAGTGTAAGGATTATAGGGGTGACCCACCGCACCCAGCTGGGATACTCTTGTCTTTAAGGGAAAAAAAAAAAATAAGTTTTTGTCTTTTTAAAAATAATATCTTTTTCTTTTTCTGAGATGAGGCCTTGCACTGTCTCCCAGGCTGCTGTGCAGTGGTGAGATTATTGACAGCTGTTGTGGGGCCACAGTTCTGAGTTTAAAGGGATTTAGGCTGGGTGTGGTGGCTAATGCCTGTTATCCCAGCACTTTGGGAGGCCAAGGTGGGCGGATGACTTGAGCCAAAAGTTGGAGACTCACCTGGGCAACATAGTGAGACCCTGTCTCAAAAAAATAAATAAATTAAATAAGTAAATAAGAATTTAAACAAGAATCACACAGCAAAGATGATGCAGCATACAGCAATTTATTGCAAAGGAAAAAGTGTTTTGACAGTTAAGTGCAGAATAGCGTGGACGCAGTGGCTCATGCCTGTAATCCCAGCACTTTCTGAGGCTGAGGTGGGTGGATCACTTGAGCTCAGGAGTTCAGACCAGCCTGGCCAACGTTAGCTGGGCATGCTGGCATGTGCCTGTAATACCAGCTAATCGGGAGGTCGAGATGGGAGAATTGCTTGAACCCGGGAGGTGGAGGTTGCAGTGAGCTGTGATTGCAACACTGCACTCCAGCCTGGGTGACAGAGCGAGACCCTGTCTCAGAAAAAATAATGAAGTGCAAAATCCACAGTTCACCGTGAGAGAGAGAGAATTCAGGGCAGGCTGCTCGTAAGGATGAGACAGCGCTGATTATTACTGGGGAGACACTGGGAGTCTTCCATGATGAATTCCTAAGGAGCTGGGAAGAGGTGTTAGTCTAAGCAAGTTCTGGGTTGCCCTCTTGGTGCACATGCACAGTAGCTGTACTTGCTTGTTTACACATCACCTGTCTCAGCACCGTGGATGGCACATCCAAAGGACACGGTCACTTTCTTGACTACCTACCCTGCCTCAAGATCGTAGCTCACTGCAGCCCTGAACTCCTGGCTCAAGCAGTCCTCCCACTTCATCCTCCCAAGTAGCTGGGGCTGCTGGGGCTGCAGGCACGCACCACCATGCCTGGCTAATTTTTTGTAATTTTAGGGAAGAAGTGGTTTTAATATGTCACCAAGGCTGATCCTGGGCTCAAGCGATCCTTTCATCTCAGCCTCCCCAGGTGTTGGGATTACAGGTGTGACCATGTTGCCTGGCCAAAAAAATCTTTTTTTAAATTAAAAAAAAAGTGCTGGACGTGGGGGTTCACACCTGTAATCCTAGCAATTTTGGAGGCCGTGGCAGGAGGATCACCTGAAGTCAGGTGTAGGAGACCAGCCTGGCCAACATGTCAAAACTCCATCTCTACTAAAAATACAAAATTAGCTGGGCATGGTGGTGCACACCTATAATCCTACGTACTTGGAAGGCTGAAGCAGGAGAATCACCTGAACCCTGGAGGTGGAGGTTGCAGTGAGCCGAGATCACGCCACTGCACTCCAGCCTGGGGGGCAGAGCGAGACTTTGTCTCCAAAAAAAAAAAAAAAATTTAAAATTTAAAAAAAGCATCAGAAACAAATGATTGTCTGGGAGTGGTGACTGTGGGGCACTCCCGTTTGTGTGGCCTAGGTCGTGTCCCTCCCTCAGCCCTGGTATTTCTTGCCTCCTGCAGGGCTGGTGAGTTACCAGATCTCCGTCAAGTGCAGTAACCAGTTCGAGTTGGAAGTGCCTCTTCTGGATGCAGAAAACAAAGTCATGGCCAATGGAGCCAGGACCCAGGGCCAGCTGAAGGTGCTGAGTGCCAGCCTCTGGTCACCATACTTGATGCACGAATGCTCCACCTATCTGTACTCGTTGGAGGTAATGGTGGTTTGGGACTTGCTTCAGGGAGGTCTTTTGCCCCCATCTGGTGGCCCTGGCTTCAGCAGGAGCTCAGGACAGGTGAATGGGCAGGTGTGGTCCTCTGATGTTTCCTACCCTTGGTGGGAGGCCCACATTTTTTTTTTTTTTTTTTTTTTTGAGATGGTCTCACTCTGTCACCCAGGCTGGAGTGCAATGGCCCGATTACAACTCACTGCAGCCTTGAGCTCCTAGGCTGCAGCAATCCTCCCACCTGGATTCCTGAGTAGCTGGGACTACAGGCACATGCCACCATGCCTGGCTAATTAAAAAAAATTTTTTTGTAGCCTGGGCATGGTGGCTTACAACCTGTAATCTCAGCACTTTGGGAGGCCGAGGCGGGTGGATCACTTGAGGCCAGGATTTGAAGACCATCCTGGCTAACATGGTGAAACCCCATCTCTATTGAAAATACAAAAATTAGCCAGGCACGATGGCGGGCATCTGTAATCCCAGCTACTTGAGAGGCTGAGGCAGGAGAATCGCTTGCATCCGGGAGGCAGAGGTTACAGTGAGCCAAGATAGCGCCACTGCACTCCAGCCTGGGCAACAAGAGTGAAACTCTGTCAGGAAAGGGAGGGGAGGGGAGGGGAGAAGGAAGGAAGGATAGAAGGGAAGACGGAAAGAAAAAAGGAATGAAGGAAAGGAAGGAAGAAAGGGAGGGAGGGAGAGAGAGAAGAAAGGAAAGGAAAAAAAGAGAAAAGGAGTGAGACAGAGAGAAAGGAAAGAGAAAAGGAAAGAAAGAAAAGAAAAAAGAAAGAAAAAAGGTAAAATAACAGTGGATGACCTCAGACGGCCACAGGTGACAATTCTTTTATTATTTATTTATTTATTTACTTATTTATTTATTTTTGAGATGGAGTCTCGCTCTGTCGCCCAGGCTGGAGTGCAGTGGCGGGATCTCGGCTCACTGCAAGCTCTGCCTCCCGGGTTCACGCCATTCTCCTGCCTCAGCCTCCTGAGTAGCTGGGACTACAGGCGCCTGCCACCACGCCCGGCTAATTTTTTGTATTTTTAATAGAAACGGGGTTTCACCGTGTTAGCCAGGGTGGTCTCGATCTCCTGACCTCGTGATCCGCCCTCCTCGGCCTTCCAAAGTGCTGGGATTACAGGCGTGAGCCACAGTGCCCGGGCCGCCGGTGACATTTCAAGCTGTGAGTTTGAAGAATGCGGGCGCTCCAGGCAACTGTTTGGTGACTGCGCCCCCTGGTGGCCATATGTGGCTAAAGCAAGTACAAGCCCAGACTCACACCTGGAGAACAGGTGCCATTGCCTGAAAGCAACAGTAACCACGACAAGGCCAGGTGCAGAACCCAGGTCTCCCCCCATTATTAGAACCTGTGGAGAGATCATGAATGTACTTCCCGATAAGTTCATTTTCAGGGGTGAAAAAAAAAAAACAATCTCTCACAGTGTCACTTCTCCCAGGAACATGTGTATGTGAATGGCTTAAAAACTGTTGCCATTGACAAAGAAATGTACCAATTTCCAATGATAGGATATTTAATTGAGGAAAGATCTCATTAACCAATGTAAGTGTAGGGTCTCGGTATCAGAATTTCCCTTCAGTGTTTTATCATAAAAACGTTTGAGGTGTGGGGCTTACACTTGTAATCCTAACACTTTGGGAGGCCGAGGTGGGAAGATCACTTGAGGACAAGAGTTTGAGACCAGCCTGGGTAATTAGCCAAATGCGGTGGAGCACACTTGTAATTCCAGCTTCCTGGGAGCTGAAAAGGGAGCGTCCCTTGAGCCCAGGAGTTCAAGGCTGCAGTGAGCTAGGATCACATCACTGCACTCCAGCCGGATAAACAGAGCAAGACCCTGTCTCTAAAAACTAAATGAATTAACGTTTTTAAGAAATGTTCAAACTTAATGAAAAGTTGAAAGAATTTTGCAGTGAATATCCATATCCACCCCTGAAGTCTACAATTAGCATTTCATTATGTTCAGTTTATCATATAATCTACTCGACTATCCATTCCTCAAACCATTCTATTTTGAGGCATTTCAAAATGAATTGTGGCATTAGTACATTTCACCCCTAAACACTTCAGCACACATATTATAACAAGACTGTTGTAAATTTATTTATAGTCCTTTTTTCTTTGGGCATAAAATATGCATACAGGTCAGGCGCGGTGGCTCACGCCTGTAATCTCAGCACTTTGGGAGGCCGAGGCGGGCAGATCACTTGAGCTCAGGAGTTCAAGATCAGCCTGGACAATACGGTGAAACCATGTTTCTACTAAAAATACAAAAATTAGCTGGGCATTGTGGCACACGCCTGTAATCCTAGCTACTCGGGAGGCTGAGGTGGGAGAATCACTTGAACCTGGGAGGCAGAGGTTGCAGTGAGCCGAGATGGCACCACTGCACTCCAGCCTGAGTGACAGAGCAAGACTCTGTCTCAAAAAAAGAAGAGAGAGCACATAAGTCTCTTCCTTTTGCCTTCAATGTGTTCTTGAGGATCACGTTGCAATGTAGGTCATATTTTTCCAATGGATAAACTTGCATCCCAGACCAGAGACAGAGCATCATCTGAATCATGGCTTTAAATAATAACATAGCATGAAAGAAAAGAATCAAATATTCTAGGCTTGGGCATGGGGGCTCATGAAATCCCAGCACTTTAGGATGCCAAGGTGGGAGCCCAGGAGTTCAAGACGAGGCTGGGCAACATAATGAGACCCGTCTCTACAAAAAAAAAATGTTAATGCATATAGTAAAATGTACAAATCTTATGTGTACCACTCAGTAAATCCTAACAAATGAATTCACCCATGTAACCCATATTCCCATCAAGACAGAACATCACTATCATCCCAAAAAAACTTCCCCTGTATACCTTCTCAGTTGATCCACTCCCACCATCTGATCAGGCAACCACTGATCTGATTATTCCCATTATAAATTAGTTTCAGCCTGATCTAAAACTTAATATAAATTGAATCATAAAGTAGGGACTCTGGTGTAGCAGCATCAGAATTCAAAAAGCTACTCAGAGGCCAGGTGCAGTGGCTCACGCATGTAATCCCAGCACTTTGGGAGGCCACGATGGGCAGATCACTTGAGGTCAGGAGTTTGAGACCAACCTGGCCAACATGGTGAAACCCCGTCTCTACTAAAAATACAAAAATTAACCAGGTGTAGTGGTGTGTGCCTGTAGTCCCAGCTACTTGGGAGGCTGAGGTGAGAGAATTACTTGAACCCGGGAGGTAGAGGTTGTGGTGAGCTAAGATTGCACTACTGCACTCCAGCCTGGGCAACAGAGTGAGACCCTATCTCAAAAAAAAAAAAATAAATAAATAAATAAAAAGGTACCCAGGTGATTCTAGGCTGGGAACTTTTGCTCAGACCCAGGCCTTTCCCTACATTCCAGGTGACAGCAATTTGGCTCTGGTCTGAGGTCACAGCTAATTGGCTACAGATCTGTGACTAGATCTCAGGTCTTCTTGCCGTTCACCCTGTTTACTGTACAACAAGAGGGTTTCTTCTAGAACAGTGGTTCTCAATGTTAGCACCCATTATAATCTCTGGAGGACCATACCTCTGGGATAGGGCTCAAGAATCTGCATTTTTGGCCAGGCGCAGTGGCACACACCTGTAATCCCAGCACTTTGGGAGGCAGAGGTGGGAGGATTGCTTGAGCCCAAAAGTTTGAGGCCAGCCTGGGCAACATGGTGAAACCCCATCTCTACTGAAAATACAAAATTAGCCGGGCATGCTGGCACACACCTGTAATCCCAGCTACTCAGGAAGCCGAGGCAGGAGAATCGCTTGAACCCAGGAGGCAGAGGTTGCAGTGAGCTGAGATCGTGCCTCTGCGCTCCAGCCTGGGCAACAGAGTGAGACTCCGTCTCAAAAATATAAAAATAAAAATAAATAATAATAAAATAAAAGTCAATTGCAATTACTGTTGGATTTCTATTGGAATTACTGTTAGAAACCAACCTGTCATTTCTACATCACAACAAGAAAGAATTGGGGTGAGCTATTTGCTAATGGTGACCATCTGACAGTGAGGTGTCCTCACCCCATGTTTCCTGAAGCTCTTTCTTAACATCGCTGCTCAGCAATCTTTCAACAAGACTTCCTTGCATATGTTTCAGCAAAAGTATTCCCACCTTGCCTCACTTTCTCTTTATTTTTTTAATTTTTATTTATTTATTTTTTGAGATAGAGTTTCACTCTTATTGCCCATGCTGGAGTGCAATGATGCAATCTCGGCTCACTGCAAACTCTGCCTCCTGGGTTCAAGCAATTCTCCTGCCTCGGCCTCCCGAGTAGCTGGGATCATAGGCGTGTACCACCACACCTGGCTAATTTTCTATTTTCAGTAGAGATGGGGTTTCACCATGTTGACCAGGCTGGTCTTGAATTCCTGACCTCAGGTGATCCGCCTGCCTCAGCCTCCCAAACTGCTGGGATTACAGGCGTGAACCACCACACACGGCCAGCCTCATTTTAACTGGGGGGAGTCTTCCTCCTTTCTCTGCTGACTCATTGACATGCACATCTTGCTGTGGCCAGGTTTCCTCCTCCATTCAACCTAGTTAATCTACTTCCAAGGGCTGGGAGCAGCCCAGTGCAGACTTATTATCCCCCAGGACACAGCCCCTCACCACTGTTCCATGGGCAACATGGGGTGATAGTTTTAGGGTAACACACTATACTTTTTTTTTTTTTTTTTGAGTTGGAGTCTCGCTCTGTCACCTAGGCTGGAGTGCAGTCGTGTGATCTCGGCTCACTGCAACTTCTGCCTTCTGGGTTCAAGCAATTCTCCCACCTCAGCCTCCCGAGTAGCTGGGACTACAGGCACACACCACCATGCCCGGCTAATGTTTGTATTTTTAGTAGAGATGGGGTTTCACCATGTTGATCAGGCTGATCTCAAACTCCTGACCTCAGGTGATCCACCCGCCTCAGCCTACCAAAGTGCTGGGATTACAGGTGTGAGCCACCGCACCCGGCCTCGTACTATTTTTTTAATACTTATGAATTGATTTTAGTGTACCTTAGGAAAATAGCAAACCCATGAATTCACACATACTGTATATTATTTAAGCTGTTTCCTCTTTAAATAAATTTAAGTTTAAAAAAGAAATTGATTGGAAACACCACTATTGATGGACTTACAAAAACAGGGGCCTGAGCTGGGCCCAGTGGCTCACACCTGTAATCTAAGAGCACTGACAGGCTGAGACAGGAAGATTGCTTGAGGCCAGGAGTTTGAGACCAGCCTGGGCAACATAGCAAGACCCTGTTTCTTCCAAAAGACATAAAAAAAATTAGCTGGGCATGGTGGCTTATGTCTACTCCCGGCTATTCAAGAGGCTGAGGAGGGAGGATTCCTTGAGCCCAGGAGGTCGAGGATGCAGTGGGTTATGACTGCACCACTGCACTCCAGCTTGGGCAACAGAGCAAGACCCTGTCTCAAAAACAAACAACAACAACAGAGACTTAACAGGGATGTCAAAAAGTGAAAGGATAAGAGTTTGCCCATGATCTGAGAATTGCTGCTTCAGTGGATTCCAGGGAAAGGTGAACGTGGAGACTCAGAGTGGTGTCTCCTGTTAGGAAAACTCGTGTTCTTTTCCTGCAAGCTCTAAGTCATTTCATGAAGACATAAAAGCAATTCTAGTTATTTTGCATTTGTATTTTGTGGCTTCTTTTGCATATTATTCTCAGTAACTCACAATAGCATACTTATTTGCCTTAAAACGTGAATTTACATAGATGCTGCAATTTTAAAGTGTAGTTTTTATAACATTTTGGGACTAGAATTCTTTTTCCTAAAGGGGCACATTTTCTGTTTTATAATGAAAGTCAGCTGGAATATAAGATTCTGCACATAATAGATTACTTAAGAGACAGATTTCAATTTTTACTTATAAATGAGTTATGTTGTTATTAAAAAGCAACTTTATTCAATTATGTTTATTTCTTTTTTTTGTTTTCTTTTTGAGATGGAGTCTCGTTCTTTCACCCAGGCCAGAGTGCAGTGGCGCGATCTCGGCTAGCACTGCAAGCTCTACCTCCCGGGTTCACGCCATTCTCCTGCCTCAGCCTCCCAAGTAGCTGGGACTACAGGCGTCCGCCACCGTGCCCAGCTAATTTTTTGTATTTTTAGTAGAGATGGGGTTTCACCGTGTTAGCCAGGATGGTCTCAATCTCCTGACCTTGTGATCCACCCGCCTCGGCCTCCCAAAGTGCTGGGATTACAGGTGTGAGCCACCGCACCCGGCCCAATTATGTTTATTTCTTTCTTTTGTACTCTGCCTCATTTCATGTCAATCTGAGATGACTTAGAGTAAGAATACATATGATAAAATAAAAACTAAAAAACAAAAACTGGGAGTTAAAAGTAAGACGTCAAGGTAAGGGAAAATAAAACAAACACAAACTCTCCAGACCCAAGTGGTTACAAGTTGAGTTTCAGGCCAGGGGTAGTGGCTCGTGCCTGTAATCCCCACACTTTGGGAGGCTGAGGTGGGCAGATCACGAGGTCAGGAGATCGAGACCATCCTGGCCAACATGGCTGAACCCCGTCTCTACTAAAAATACAAAAATTAGGTGGGTATGGTGGTGCATGCCTGCAATCCCAGCTACTAGGCAGGCTGAGGCAGAATTGCTTGAACCCAGGAGTCAGAGGTTGCAGTGAGCCGAGATTGAGCCACTGCACTCCAGCCTGGCTACAGAGTGAGACTCCATTTCAAAAAAAAAAAAAGTTTATCTTTATTTATTTTTTTTTAATTAAATTTTTTTTTTTTTGAGACAGATTCTCGCCCTTTTCCCTAGGCAGGACTGCAGTGGCACGCTCTCGGCTCACTGCAAGCTTCACCTCCCAGGCTCACGCCATTCTCCTGCCTCAGCCTCCAAAGTAGCTGGGACTACAGGCACCCGCCACCACGCCCAGCTAATTTTTTGTATTTTTAGTAGAGACTGGGTTTCACCATGTTAGCCAGGATGGTCTCAATCTCCTGACCTTGTGGATCCACCCGCCTCGGCCTCCCAAAGTGCTGGGATTACAGGTGTGAGCCACTGCGCCCGGCCAAAAGAAGTTTATAAAGAGAACAATGGGGTTTTTGGTTTTTGATTTGTTTTGTTTTGTTTTGTTTTTGACACAGAGTTTCACTCATGTTGCCCAGGCTGGATGCAGTGGCGCAATCTGGTCTCGAACTCCTGACCTCATGACCTGCTCGCTTCAGCCTCCAAAGTGCTGGGATTACAGGTGTGAGCCACCGGGCCCGGCCCCATCAGTATAATTATTTTTAAAATGTTTATCCATGTTGTAGCATGTATCAGTAATTCATTTCTTTTTATTACTGAGTGCTGTTCCATTGTGGGGATGTACCACAATTTGTTTAGCTATTTCTTGATGAACATTGGGTTTTCTCTAGTGTTGGGCAGTCACAAATAAAGCTGCTATGAATATGTTTTCATGTCTCTCAGATAAAACTCCCAAGATTGGGATTGCTGGGTCTTTTCTTTTTTGGTTTGTTTGTTTTTTTGAGCTACTCAGGACGCTGAGGGAGGAGAATTGCTTGAAACCAGGTGAGGGAGGTTGCAGTGAGCTAAGATTGCGGCACTGCACTACACTCCAGCCTGGGTGACAGAGCAAGATTCCGTATCGAAAAAAAAAAAAAAAAAAGAAACATGTTCTTAGTATTCCTTGAGCCATAAATTGGGTGTGTGGCCAGACACTGTTGCTCACGCCCGTAATCCTAGCACTTTTGGAGGCCAAGGAGCATGGATCATTTTAGGCCAAAAGTTCGAGACCAGCTTGGCCAACATGGCAAAACACCGTCTCTACTAAAAATACAAAAAATTAGCCAGGCATCGCGGTGCATGCCTGTGGTCCCAACTGCTCAGGAGGCTGAAGTGGGAGAATCGCTCGAGCTAGGGAGGCAGAGGTTGCAATGAGCTGAGATTGCACCATTGCACTCCAGCCTGGGTGACAGTGAGGCCCTAACTCAAAATAAAAAAAAGTGTGTGTGTGTGTCCGTGTGACTATGTGTGTGTAAAAATGTGTGTGTGTGTGTGTGTATGTGTATTTGTGGGGAATGAGATTGGTAAAATACATAGGCATAGGAGCCAGATCATGAATGCAATAAATTATGTAATAAAGACATTATGTTAATTGGCCAGGTGTGGTGACTCTGGTAGGGTGCGGTGGCTCACACCTGTAATCCCAGCTCTTTGGAAGGCCGAGGCAGGCGGATCACTCGAGGTCAGGAGTTCAAGACCAGCCTGGCCAACATGGTGAAACCCCATCTCTACTAAAAATACAAAAATTAGCTGGGTGTGGTGGCAGGAGCCTGTAATCCCAGCTACTCAGGAGGCTGAGGCAGGAGAATCACTTAAACCTGGGAGGCAGAGGTTACAGTGAGTCAAGATTATGCCACTGCACTCAAGCCTGGGTGACAGCGAGACTCCTTCTCAAAAAAAAAAAAAAAAAAGATTTAATAGACACTGAAATTTGAATTTCATTTTTATTTATTATTATTATTACTTTAGAGACAGGCTCTCACTCTGTCACCCAGGCTGGAGTGCAGTGTCATGGTTGTAGCTCACTGCAGCCTCAAACTCCTGTGCTCAGGCAATCTTTCTCCCTCAGCCTCTGAGTAGCTAGGTCTGTAGGCGCGCTCCACCACACCTGGCTAATTTAAGAAATACTTTTGTAGAGATGGGATCTTGCTGTGTTGCCCAGATTGGTGTTGAACTCCTGGCTTCAAGTAATCCTCCTGCCTCAGTCTCCCAAAGTGCCAGGATTACAGGCATGAGCCACTGCAGCCAGCCTGAAATTTGAATTTCATTAATTTTTACATGTCAACAAATATTGTTCTTCTAATGATTTTTTCCCAACTGTTTAAAATGTAAAAATCAGCTGAGCATGATGGCTTATACCTGTAGTCCCAGCTACTCGAGAGGCCAAGATGGAAGGATCGCTTGAGTCCAGGAGTTTTGGGCTGCAGTGAGCTATGATGGCACCACTGCACTCCAGCTTGGGTGACAGAATGAGATTCTGTCTCAAAAAAAAAAAAGTAAAATAAAATGTAAAAATCATTCCTACTTGTGAGCCACACAAAACCAGGTGGCAGGGTGGATTTGACCTACAAGCCATAGCTTGCTGACCCCTGACTTAAAATATTTTTTTTTCCAGGCCAGCTTTAAATGGCATTATTCTGCCAACTGCATTGGTTGGAAATCAGTTGAGCAGTGGGTTGGTCACCTGCTTTGAGTCTGTTTTTAACCACAGTCTATTCTAAATATAGATTACTTACATTATTTGTGTAGCCTTGTGTATGACATATTAGTCTCTGATGGGAGGCTGGTCTAGGCAACCTTGAGGATCCCTTTCACCCTAATTCTGGTCCAAAGATTTTCTAAAAAATAAAAACCACGCATGGGGGCTCATGAGCCTGTAATCCCAGTCATGCCTGTAATCCCAGCACTTCGGGAGACCTAGGTGGGAGGATTGCTTGAGTCCAGGAGTTCAAGACCAGTCTGGGCAACATAGAAGACCCCCATCTCTACAAAAAAATTTTAAAAAATTAGCCAGGAATAGTGGTACATGCCTGTAGTCCCAGCTACTTGGGAGGCAGATGCAGGAGGAGTCTCTTGAGCCCGGGAGTTGGAGGCTGCAGTGAGCCACGATCACACCACTGCACTCCAGCCTGGGTGACAGGGTGAGAACTTGCCTCAAAAATAAAATTCGTTTTGACTCTGTCCTCTGCAGCTTCTGTGACTCCCAGAGTTTCTTCCTGTAACTTCACCATCTTCCTTCTCCTTCCCAGGCTCAAGTCAGGACGTAAAGGTGGTGGTCCTGCAGGCTCTGTCCTTAGCTCTCTTCTCTTCTCCCTCTCTCTGTTGTCCCTGAGCTTTACTTTTATAATTTTTTATTTTCTTGAGACAGGGTCTTACTCTGTCACCCATGCTGGAGTGCAGGGGCATGATCTCGGCTCACTGCAATCTCTGCTCCTCAGGTTCGAGCAATTCTCCTGCTTCAGCCTCCCGAATAGCTGGGACTACAGGTGCATACTACACTGCCTGGCTAATTTTTGTATTTTCATTAGAGATGGGGTTTCGCCATGATGGCCAGGCTGGTCCCGAACTCTTGACCTCATGATCTGCCTGCCTCGACCTCCCAAAGTGCTGAGATTACAAGCATGAGCCACGATGCCTGGCCACCATTTCATTTTCAACTGCCTTTCATGGAAGAACGTTTAGCCTTTGGTCTCTTTCTTGATTTTGACAGCTCACAGCTTTCAAGAAAACTACCTATGGATAGGCTGTGTGGCTTCTTTTGTTTCGAGACTGAGTCTTACTCTGTCATCCAGGCTGGGGTGCAGTGGCATGATCTCAGCTCACTGCAACCTCCACCTCCCAGGTTCCAGCAATTCTCCTGCCTCAGCCTCCCAAGTACATGGGATTACAGGCACACACCACCATGCCTGGCTAATTTTTGCCTTTTTTTTTTTTTAGTAGAGATGGGGTTTCGCCATGTTGGCCAGGCTTGTCTCAAACTCCTGGCTTTAGGTGATCTGCCCATCTCAGCTTCCCAAAGTTTTGGGATTATGGGCATGAGTCACTGCACCCAGCCTGTTAACGTTATTTTCACGCAAACTTTCAAAAGTTTATTCCAAGGCCTTGCTCTCATAGCAGCAAAGCCTGTCTTTTGCACAGTGGGGCTCTTGGTAGCATCTTCCTTTTGGTGGATGTTGTGTAGACCTGAAGCAGTAAGGCATGTTAACCTCAAAGACATCGGAACTGGCTGGCCTGACTGTTGGGTCTCCCTCCCAGGACACAGCGAGCCATGGGTGGGGCAGTGCCTTTCAAAATTGCTCTCACGGAGCACTTAGCCCTAATCCAGCCCTCCAGGGAGCAGGTGCAGAGACTCATAGCAGAGCACCCCGGACACCTAACTCACTGCATAAGGTAGGAGTCCCGGTTCCAGGTGTATTTCAGCACCAGTGTTGGGGGGCACATCCTCCTGAGAGTATCTAACTATTGCTTTAGAGTGCCCTCTGGGTGGCTTATTTATTTTCATTTTTATTCTTTAGTTTTATTACTATTTTTTTAAATTTTATTTATTTATTTATTATTCTTTTTGAGGCAGAGTCTTGCTCTGTCGCCCAGGCTGGGGTGCAATGGTGTGATCTTGGCTCACTGCAACTTCCACCTCCCAGGTTCAAGCGATTCTTTTGCCTCAGCCTCCTGAGTAGTTGGGATTTCAGGTGCCCACCACCATGCCAGGCTAGTTTATGTATTTTTAGTAGAGACGGGTTTCGCCATGTTGGTCAGGCTGATTTCAAACACCTGACGTCAGGTGATCTGCCCACCTCAGCTTTCCAAAGTGCTGGGATCACAGGTGTGAGCCACTGTGCCTGGCAATATTTTATTTATTTATTTTTTTGAGATGAAGTCTTGCTCTGTTGCCCGGGCTGGAGTGCAGTGGTGTGATCTCAACTCACTTCAACTTCCGCCTCCCAGGTTCATGCAATTCTCCTGCCTCAACCTCCAGATTACCTGGGATTACAGGTATCTGCCACCACAGTCAGCTAATTTTTGTATTTTTAGTAGAGACAGGTTTCGCCATGTTGGCCAGGCTGGTCTCCAAGTCTTGACCTCAAATGATCCACTTGCCTCAGCCTCCCAAAGTGCTGGGATTACAGGTGTGAGCCACCGCACCTGGCCTATATATATATTTTTTTTAAGAGTCAGAGTCTCATTGTGTTGCCCAGGTTGGAGTACAGTGGTATAATCATGGCTCATTACAGTCTCAAACCCCTGGGGTCAAATGGCCCTCCCATCTTAGCCTCCTTAGTAGTGGGGACTACAGGTGCATGCTAACATATCCAGCTAATTTATAAAAAAAATTTTTTTGAGAGACAAGGTCTCACTTTGTCACCCAGGCTGGAGTGCAGTGCCACCATCACAGCTCACTGCAGCATCAACCTTCTGGGCTCAAGAGATCCTCCTGCCTCAGCTTCCTAAGTAGCTGGGAGTACAGATATAGGCCGCCATGCCTAATTTTTTAAAAAATTTTTTATAGACACAGGGTCTCACTATGTTGCCCAGGCTGGTCTTGAACTTGTGGGCTCAAGTGATCAATTTTCCCACCTCAGCCTCCCAAAGTGTGGGAATTATAGGTTTGAGCCACTATACCCAGCCTTTAAAATTTTTTTTGTAGAGATGGGGTCTTGCTTGCTATGCTGCCCAGGCTGTTCTCAAGTGATTTTCTACCTCAGCCTCCCAAAGTGCTGAAATTAAAGATGTGGCCTGTGTGGTTCTTTCAGCCCTTACACATTGTCCTGTCTGGCCGGTTGTCTGGTCCTGTCTATTTCCACCTTTCCTCTTTCTCCAGGGAAAACCTAAGCTTTCTTTGTCCTCACCTTGTGTTTTTCTAGGCCCATGGGCAGAGTAGAATTCTGGAATGGTTTCCTAAAGCAGCCAAGCCCTACCCATTGATTTCTAAGTGCATTTAGAAAAACACATATAAGGCTGGACAGGGAGGCTCACGCATATAATTCCAGCACTTTGGGAGACCGAGGCAGGTGGATCACAAAGTCAGGAGTTCGAGACCAGCCTGACCAAACATGGTGAAACCCTGTCTCTACTAAAAATACAAAAATTGGGCTGGACATGGTGGCTCATGCCTGTAATCCCAGCACTTTGGGATGCCGAGGTGGGCAGATCACCTGAGGTCAGGAGTTCGAGACCAGCCTGGCCAACATGGTGAAACCCCAACTTGGCTAAAAAAAAAAAAAAAAAAAAAAAAAAACAACAACAAAAGCTGGGTGTGGTGATGCACAACTGTAGTCTCAGCTACTTGGGAGGCTGAGGGAGGAGAATCACTTGAAGCTGGGAGGTGGAGGCTGCAGTGAGCCAAGATCATGCAACTGCACTTCCAGCCTGGGTGACAGAGTGAGACTGTCTTAAAAAAAAAAAAAAAAAAGATGGAGACTTCAGAAGGGAGACTTCTGTAAACGCATTACTGAACTACAGCTGCCCCTGGGGAAGCCTCCTGTCCCCTCTCTGGTCCATAGCGGTGCCACAGCTGTTATCTTTCCTCAGATCTCCAGATATGTCAAGGAGTGACTGATAGTGATATTCTTTTTATTTTACTTTTTATTTTATTTTTTTGAGACAGGGTCTCACTCTGTTGCTCTAGATGGTATGCAGTGGCTCAATGTCGGCTCACTGCAACCTCTGCCACCCGAGTTCAAGCGATTCTCCTGCCTCAGCCTCACATGTAGCTGGGATTACAGGTGCCCACCACAACACGTGGCTAATTTTTGTATTTTTTTTATTAGAGTCAGGGTTTCACCATGTTCATCAGGTTGATCTCAAAGTCCTGACCTCAGGTGATCCACGCACCTCAGCCTCCCAAAGTGCTGGGATTACAGGCATGAGCCACTGCACCCGGCCAAGGGGGCTGATATTCTTAAAACCAAATATTTTTAAAATGTAAATATGTTAATAGAACATTCTTGAATGGTCTAGAGATAGAGATCATTGAAAAAAGAAGTCAAGAATGAGTGTGGTAATTACTGTAAGAATAGAAATAATTGATCAAAAATAATCTGGAATTTCCTCTTGGGTGACATTATATATTAACATTTTAAATTTAATGTATTAAGGCCAGGCATGGTGGCTCATGCCTGTAATCTCAGATCTTTGGGAGGCCAAGGCTGAGGTCAGAAGTTCAAGACCAGCCTGGCCAAAGTGGTGAAACCCCATCTCTACTGAAAATACAAAACTTAGCTGGTGTGGTGGCATGCACCTGTAATCCTAACCACTCGGGAGGCTGAGATATGAGAGTGGCTTGAACCTGGGAGGTGGATGTTGCTGTGAGCTGAGATCACACCATTGCACTCCAGCCTGGGTAACAGAGTGAGACTCTGTCTCAAAAATAAATAATCAATCAATAAATAATAAATACATTTGATATATTAATATGGTGTGCTGCTATCTCAACAAGGTTTTACAATTACTGGAAGCTTAAAGAATATAACAAATTCACCCCTAGATATTTATTACCTAATAGAGCCATCTCTACAATTGATATTTATAATTTAAAAGCAAAGGTTGGCTGGGTGTGGTGGCTCACACCTGTAATCCCAGCATTTTGGGAGGCCGAGGCAGGAGGACCATATGAGCCATATGGGTTCCAGACCAACCTGGGCAACATATCAAGACCCCATTTCTATGTTCATAATCATAAAAGGAAATAAAAGCAAAGCAAAGCTTACTTATTCCCAGCAACAGGTATGGAGCCCCAGGTTGCGCGAATTTACCGAGGGCCATTTTTGCCTTCTCAGTGACATTTAAGTGAATATGTCATCTATGCAGAAAGCTGGAAGTGGTAAGATACATCTGTGAATCTTTAACCCTGTTTTTATTGCTCTTTTAAGGTGAAGATGTAGGTTTTGATGAGACGCAGCCAACAGCCAAATCTGATGGAAAAGGAAAGGTGATTAAACATTTAAAGGAAAATTTTCATTTTAAGAAAATAATCATGATTGGAGATGGAGCCACAGACATGGAAGCCTGTCCTCCTGCTGTGTGTATTAAGGATGCTAATATTTTTTCAGAGTGTATTTTTGTTTATTTATTTATTATTTCTTAATTTTTTTTTTTTGAGATAGATTTTTGCTCTTGTTGTCCAGGCTGGAGCGCAATGGTGCCATCTTGGCTCACTGCAACCTCCACCTCCTGGGTTTTCAAGTGATTCTCATGCATCAGCTTCCCAAGTAGTTGGAATTATAGCTGCTCACCACCATGCCTGGCTGATTTTTGTATTTTTAGTATAGGCAGATATTCACCATGTTCGCCAGGCTGGTCTTGAACTCCTGACCTCAGGTGATCTGCCTGCCTTGACCTCCCAAAGTGCTGAGATTACAGGCATGAGCCACTGTGCCTGGCCATACTTTTGTTTTAGACAGCTGATTTATCCTATAATCCCAGCCCTTTGGGAGGCCGAGGCAAGAAGATCGCTTGAGCACATGAGTTTGAGACCAGCCTGGGCAACACAGTGAGACCCCATCTCTACAAAATAAATAAATAAAATAAGAACAGCTGATTTAGAACTACATAAGATTTAAAACAGGAGTAAATAAATAAACCTCTCATTACAAGATAAAAATGAAATAAGAAATTCAATCTTGTTATGTCAGTTGACTTTGTGCAAACCCAAGAAAAGTTATGAATAAGGAACTAAAAACCTTTTAAAACTTTGAACAATGCCTTATCCCTGTAGGATGGGCACCACCTTTTAGCCTAGGTGCGTGCTCAATGAGTTGGTTTCATTTCCCCAAATAATACCATCAACAACTCTTATAACCAAGACTTTAACGTCATTTTATAGCTCATATACTAGTTCCTCATACATTACCTCATTTAATTCTCATAACAGCCCTGTGAAGTCAAATATTATGTTTTGTTTTGTTTTTTAGGCAGAGTCTCTCTGTCACCCAGGCTGGAGTGCAGTGGTACGATCACAGCTTATCACCATTTTCTGAGACTAGCAGAGGTTTTATTTCTTTTTTGAGACAGGGTCTTGCTCTGTCACCCAAGCCAGAGTGCAGTGCCACAATCTCAATTCACTGCAGCCTCGACCTCCCAGAATCAAGTGATCTTCCCATCTCAGCCTCCTGAGTAGCTGCGACTGCAGGCTCATGCCACTACACCCATTTAATTTTGTTCACCTTTTTTTTTTTTTTTTTTTTTTTGTAGAGATCAGGTCTCACTATGTTGCTCAGGCTAATCTTGAACTCCTGGCTCAAGTGATCCTCCTGCCTTGGCCTACCAGAGTGCTGGGATTATACATGTAAGCCAACATGCCCCGCCAGGGATTTTATTTCTAAGCATTTAAAAGTCAATGCAGGAAGCAAATGCTATATAGCAAGTGTCATAAATATCAAAGATGTCCATTTAACATAGGGCTTAGCCTTTTTCATGTCATTCTAACATAAGAAAAACTACACCAAAAATATAGTGTGGCCAGGCACGGTGGCTCACACCTGTAATCCCAGCACTTTGGGAGGCTGAGGCAGGTGGATCACCTGAGGCCAGGAGTTTGAGACCCACCTAGGCAACATGGTGAAACCCCGTCTCTACAAAAAATACAAAAAAAAAAAAAAAATAGCTGGGTGTGGTGATGGGTGCCTATCCTTGCAGCTACTCAGGAGGCTGAGGCACAAGAATCACTTGAACCTACGTGGTGGAGGTTGCAGTGAGCCCAGATCATGCCACTGCACTCCAGCCTGGGTGACAAAGCGAGACTCCATCTCAAAATATATATATATTGTGCTGAAGTTCTTAACTACCTAGATTCCTGAGATCTAAAAATAGGGGTTGTCAAAAAAAACAAAAAGAGAGATAATCTTTGTGAATGATGAATGAAAAAGGATTAAAAGGAACCTTTTTGGCTGGGTGGGAAGGTGACTCATGCCTGTAATCCCAGCACTTTGGGAGGCAGAGACAGTCAGATCACCTAAGGTCAGGAGTTTGAGACCAGCCTGGCCAACATGGTGAAACCCCGTCTCTACTAAAAATACAAAAATCAGCTGGGCATGGTGGCAGGTGCCTATAATCCCAGCTACTCAGGAGGCTGAGGCAGAAGAATCACTTGAACCCAGGAGGCAGGAGGTTGCAGTGAGCTGAGATCGCACCACTGCATTCCAGCCTGGGCATGACAGAGCGAGACTCCATCTCAAAAAAAAAAAAAAAGGTTCCAGCCACGCTGGTATCCAACTCTCGACCTCAGGTGATTTGCCCACCTGGCCTCCCAAAGTGCTGGGTACAGGTGTGAACCACAGCACTCAGCCTTTGGATTTTTTTTTTTTTTTTTTTTTGACAGAATCTCACTCTGTGGCCCAGGCTCAAATGCAATAGTGCGATCTCGGCTCACTGCAACCTCTGCCTCCTAGGTTCAAGCGAGTCTCCTGCGTTAGCCTCCCAGGTAGCTGGGATTACAGGCACCCGCCATTCCCAGCTAATTTTTTGTATTTTTAGTAGAGATAGGGTTTTGGCATGTTGGCCAGACTGGTCTCATACTCCTGACCTCAGATGATCCATCCGCCTTGGCATCCCAAATTGCTGGGATTGCAGGCATGAGCCACTGCACACAGCTGCCTTTGAATTGTTAGCTTAGATAATTTATTGTTAGCATAGATAATTTATAACCAATGTTGGAATTGGCTAAGCAGTGAACATTGGGCTAGTTTAATGAAGAATACAAACAAGTAAAATGAAGAGTTTTTTCAGGGAGCTCCCAATCTCATTTTTAAGAAATGATAAAATCAGACGGGAGCGGTGGCTCACGCCTGTGATCCCAGCACTTTGGGAGGCTGAGGCGGGAGGATTGTTTAAGCACAGAGGTTCAAGACCAGCTGAGCAACATGGCAAAACTCCATCTCTACAAAAATTAGCCAGGGATTGTGGTGTGCACCTGTCATCTGAGCTACTCAGGAGGCTGAGGCAGGAGGATCATTTGAGCCCAGAAGTTCAAGGCTGCAGTGAGCCATGACTGTGTCACTGCACTCCAGCCTGGGTGACAGGGTGAGACCCTGTCTCACAAAAACAAAAAAGAAATGACAAAATTGGTTAGGTGCAGTAGCACATACCTGTAAATCCCAGCACTTTGGAAGGCTGAGGCAGGAGGAGTTTGAGAGCAGCCTGGCAACATAGCAAGACTGTAAAAAAATTTAAAAAGTAGCTCAGTGAGGTGGGGCACATCTGGATTCTCAGCTACTTGGGAGGCTGAGGCATGAGAACCACTTGAACCCAGGAGGCAGAGGTTGCATTGAGTTGAGATTGTGCCACTGTACTCCAGCCTGGGTGCGACTGTCTTAAAAAAAAAAAGTGAAGATAAAAGGCAAGTAACAGAATTTCGTACTTTCAAATGAGTATATGCAGTATTGTGTCTATATCCTGGCAGAAAAAAAGGAAGTACCATTTTCAAAAGTCGTTAAAAAGAGGGTATCGGTTAGTACAACTAGTGAAATAATAATAAATATAAACAATGTTTATTTGTTTGTTGTTTTTTTCTTGAGACTGGGTCTTGCTCTGTCACTCGGGCTGGAGGGCAGTAGTGCAATTACAGCTCATTGCAACCTCAAACTCCCAGGCTCAAGTGATCCTTCTGCCTCAGCCTCCTCAGTAGCTAGGACTGCAGGCATGAGCCACTACCCCCAGATAATTTTTAATATTTTTATAGAAATGGGGTCTCACTATATTGCCCTTGCTTGTCTCAAATTCTGGCCTAAAGCCATCCTCCCTTCTCACCCTCCCAAAGTGCTGTGATTAGAGGAATGAGCTACTGTGTATGGCCTATAAACAGTTTTAACTATGAAAAAGTAGAGTGTTTCCATCAATCAATCAATCAATGAAAAAAAAGTAGCATGTAGGTTGGGGGCAGTGGCTCATGCCTGTAATCCCAGCACTTTGGGAGGCTGAGGCAGGCAGATCACCTAAGCTCAGGAGTTCAAAGCAGTCTGGGCAACATGGTGAAACCCCATCTCTACAAAAAAATATAAGAATTAGCTGGGCATGGTGGCATACGCCTGTAGTCCCAGCTACCTGGGAGGCTGAGGTGGGAGGACGGCTTGAGTCCAGGAGGTGGAGGTTGCAGTGAGTTGAGATCGCACCACTGCACTCCAGCCTGGGTGACAGAGCCAGACCCTGTCTCAAAAAATAAAAAAAATAAAAAAAAAAAAGAAAAACTTAGAGTACTACCAACAGTTCTCCCTCATCCCAGAATAGAAACTCCCCACCATTTCCTGTGCACACACTGCAGCTCTTGGCCTCCCTGGCAGGGCGGTGCCTGGTCTGGACCAGATCCCAGGTCCAAGGGGATTTCCTCTACACCGCAGACTTCTCTTTGGTCTTCCCCTCTTGGAAATTACAGGGCCTGGATGTGATTTCCATCCAGTGTTTGTTTGTTTGTTTGTTTATTTATTTATTTATTTTTGAGATAAGGTCTCACTCTGTCTCCCAGGCTGGAGTGCAGTGGTGCAGTCTCCACTCACTGCAACCTCCGTCTCCTGGGTTCAAGTGATTCTCATGCCTTAGCTTCCCAAGTTGCTGGGACCAGAGGCACCCGCCACCATGCCTGGCTAATTTTTTTTTTTCTTTTTTCAGATGGAGTCGTGCTCTGTTGCCTAGGCTGGAGTGCATTGATGCAATCTCAGCTCAGTGATTCTCCTGCCTCAGCCTCCCAAGTAGCTGGGACTACAGGTGCATACTACTACCACACCTGGTTAATTTTTTTTTTTTTTTGTATTTTTAGTAGAGACAGGGTTTCACCATGTTAGCAAGGACGGTCTTGATCTCCTGACTTCATGATCTGCCCGCCTCGGCCTCCCAAAGTACTGGGATTACAGGTGTAAGCCACTGTGCCCAGCCTAAGTTTTGTATTTTTAGTAGGGATGAGGTTTCACCATGTTGCCCAGGCTGGTCTCAAGCTCCTGATCTCAGGTGATCTGCCCACATCAGCCTCTCAAAGTACTGGGATTACAGGCATGAGCCACCACACCTGGCCTGCCATCTTGTTTATTTATTCTTTATTTATTTTATTTTTTGAGACAGAGCCTCACTCTGTCACCCAGGCCAGAGTAGAGTGGCATGATCCCGGCTCACTGCAACCTCCGCCTCCTGGGTTCAAGTGATTCTCCTGCCTTAGCCTCCTGAGTAGCTAGGATTACAGGTGTCTGCTACCATGCCTGGCTATTTTTTGTATTTTTAGTAGAGACGGGGTTTCACCATGTTGGTCAGGCTGGTCTCAAACTCCTGACCTCAGATGATCCTCCACCTCAGCCTCCCAAAGTACTGGGAATACAGGTGTGAGCCACCATGCCCAGCTCCTACCATCTAGTTGAGAACTCAAACATTAACCTACCGATGTGATTTTTATTTTTGTAGGCATTCGTCTTGGTTAGAAGAGGGCAGGGACCACATCTTATCGTTCTCCCAAAGCCCCGACATTGTCCAGCTGAATGGGTCCTGAGCAGTGGTGCATGTACTGACGCAGGAGAGTGCAGTGAGGGATAGAAGGCCAGGAGGCGAACACAGGAGGAGGCAAGGAGGAAGGTGCTGTGCACTCAGCAAAGGCGCCCTGGGGGAGGCCAGGCTTACCTCTCTTTGCAGGAACAGTTTATGATTGAAACACTGCCCTCTGTTGCTGCTGCAATCTTTGTTTTTTGGTTTTCTAAAAATCATTTCTTCGCTGGGCATGGTGGCTCATGCCTGTAATCCCAGCACTTTGGGAGGCCGATTGTACCATTGCACTCCAGCCCAGGCAACAAGAGCGAAACTCTGTCTCAAAATAAATTTTTTTTTAAAAAGTCAGCTAGCTCATGTCTTTTTATTTTTATTTTTGAGACAGGGTCTCGTTCTGTTGACCAGTTTGGAGTGCAGTGGTACAATCATAGCTTTCTGCAGCCTTGACCTCCTGGGCTCAAGGGATTCTCCCATCTCAGCCTCCAGAGTAGCTGGGACCACAAGCATGCACCACCATGCTGGGCTAATTTTTATATTTTATTTTTGTAGAGATGGGGTCTCTTCATGTTTCCAAGGCTGGTCTCCAACTCCTGGTTTCAAACAATCCTCCTGCTTGGCCTCCTAAAGTGCTGGGATTACAGGCATGAGCCACCACGCCCGGCCTCTTTTTATGATGGTACTGAAACACTCTTTACAAAGTACTGCTGAGTGCACAATATGATTTTCCTTTAGGTTCAGTTTTTCTATACCAGACCTTGCTGAACCTAATTCCTAGCCTTGTGCATTCCTGGACTCTGTTTCTACCATGCCCTCCGAGTGTGGGAGGCAGAAACAGCTTTTCAGATACTGGTGCTTAATTAACTCCCAAAAAGCATGAAGAAAAAGGTCTTTGGGCCAGGAGCAGTGGCTCACACCTGTAATCCCAGCACTTTGGGAGGCCGAGGCAGGCAGATCACTTGAGGTGAAAAGTTCAAGACCAACCTGGCCAACATGGCAAAACCTGGTCTCTACTAAAAATACAAGAATTAGCTGGGCTTGATAATGGGTGTCTGTAATCCCAGCTACTCAGGAGGCTGAGGCAGGAGAATCACTGGAACCCAGGAGGCAGAGTTGCAGTGAGCAGAGATCACATCACTGCGCTCCAGCCTGGGCGACAGAGCAAGACACAGTCTCAAAAAAAAAGAAAAGAAAAAAAAATAAAAAGAAAAGAAAAGGCAAAGAAAAAGAAAAGCAAAAAAGAAAAAGGTGTTTGCATGTTTCTGATTGCAGAGACCCTGAAGATGGGTCTGCTGGCCTTTTGCTATTCTCAGAAACCTGCCTGGTGTTTGGGAGGAGGGTTGAGAAGGGGGAAAGAGCTAACCTTCCTCGCCCTGCAGCTGCACGTGGGGATGGCTGTTCTGTGTCCAGTGAGGCGTTAGACTCCAGACCTGTGAGCCTTCACATGTTTTCCTCCCCTTCTCTGGCCAGGCGCTGGTTGTCCCACGTGCTCTTAGCTTTCAGAGCATGCAGCTCTGCCAACCTTGCAGGAAGATCTGGGGGTAGGGGGCTCGGGGGAGAATCTTCATTGGGGCCATTCATTCTGCAGCCACATAGGACTGGTGGATCAGGAGCCAGTGCCCAGTTGGCCCTGATGAAAAGCTTAATAGAGATATGTAGTCCAGCTCTGGTCGGGCACAGTGGCTCTCATGCCTGTAATCCCAGCAGTTTGGGAGGCTGAGGCGGGTGGATCGATTGAGCCCAGGAATATAAGACCGCCCTGGGCAACATGACGAGATGCCCCTCTTTTATTTTATTTTATTTATTTATTATTATTATTTTTTTGAGATGGAGTTTCACTCTTCTTGCCCAGGCTGGAGTGCAATGGCGCGATCTCGGCTCACTGTAACCTCCACCTCCTGGATTCAAGCGATTTTCCTGCCACAGCCTTCTGAGTAGCTGGGATTAGAGGCACGTGGCACCACAATCAGCTAATTTTTGTAATTTTAGTAGAAATGGGGTTTCACCATGTTGGCCAGGCTGGTCTGGAACTCCTGACCTTAGGTGATCCACCCGCCTCGGCCTCCCAAAGTGCTGGGATTACAAGCCACCATGCCCGGCTGACACCCCTCTTTATAAAAAATGTATAAAATTAGCTGGGTGTGATGGTGCATGCCTGTAGTCCCAGCTACTGAGGAGGCTGAGGTGGAAGAATTTCTTTAGCCTGGGAGGTTGAGGTTGCAGTGAATCGTGATTGTGCCCCTGCACTCCAGCCTGGGGGGACAGAGCAAGACCCTGTCTCAAAACAAATAAATAAATAAAGCAATTATTATAATATGATGGTCAAAGTGTTCTTATTCAGTTAGCCTCTCACCAGATCTTAGTGGAGGGGTCTTCCAACTCTAGACTGCAAGTTAAGGAAAAGTTTTTAAGAGGTAATGGCAGAGCTGAGTTTTTTCTGTTTTTGTTTTTTTGTTTGTTTTTGAGACAGGATCTTGCTGTGTTCCCCAGGCTGGAATACAGTGTTGCAGTCATAGCTCACTGCAGCTTGGAACTCCTGGGCTCATGTGATCCTCCCATCTCAGCCTCCCAAGTAGCTGGGATTACGGTACAGGTGCGCCACCACGCCTTGTTAATTTTTTTAATTTTTTTGTAGAGACAGGGGTCTTGCTATTTGCCCAGGCTGGTCTCAAACTCTTAGGCTCAAGCAATCCTTTCTCATTGGCCTCCCACAATGTTGAGATTACAGGTGTGAGCTACCATGCCCGCCCAGGGTGATTTTTTTCTTTTTCTTTCTTTCTTTTTTTTTTTTTTTTTGAGATGGATTTTCACTCTTGTCATCCAGGCTGGAGTGCAGTGGTGCAGTGGCACGATCTCAGCTCACTGCAACCTCTGCATCCTGGATTCAAGCGATTCTCAGGATTACAGGCATGAGCCACCATGTCTGGAGTCCATATTTTGGAATATTTTCCATTTGTGGTTGGCTGAATCCATGGATGGGGAACCTGCAGTTATAAGGGTCAACTGTACTGGCCTCATCAGTCCAAAAGTGCTCCTACTTCTGTTTTCTGGAGATTACGTGTCATTGGTGTTGATATTTCTTTAACTATGAGCAGACTTCCCCAGTGAAACTATCTGGGTCTGGAAATACCTTTTTCAAGAGTGGGAGGAAAGAGTTAACAGAACAGGTCTGTTTCACTCATTTCTCACTTATCTCTGTAACCAAGGTGATGGCTGTTGGTCAAACTGCAAACCAACTCCTGGGATATTCACATAGCTACTGGGTCAGATGTTATCCTCCACGCCCAAAACAGTGAGCCCAGATGAACCAGGCTGTCAGCAGGTTTAAAGTAAACATAAAGATTCATGATGCTTGGCCAGGCACACTGGCTCATGCCTGTAATCCCAGAATTTTGGGAGGCTGAGGTGGGCAGAATTGCTTGAGGTCAGGAGTTCAAGACCAGCCTGGCCAGCATGGCAAAAACCTGTCTCTACTGAAAATACAAAAAATTAGCTGAACATGGTGGTGAGTCTCAGCTACTTGAGAGGCTGAGGCAGGAAGATCACATGAACCCAGGAGACAGCAGTCTCAGTGAGCCAAGATCACACCACTGCACTCCAGCCTGGGTGACAGAATGAGACTCTGTCTCAAAAAAAAAAAAAATGGCAAGGTGAGCTATGATCATGCCACTGCACTCCAGCCTGGGGGACGTAGTAAAACCTCATTTCTAAAAAAAAATGACAAAAGATTTATGACATCCAACCTGGTGGTTTAGGCTGTGTTGGTCACATGGCAGGAATGTCAGCCAGGCTGGAGTGCAATGGTGTCATCTCAGCTCACTGAAACTTCCGCTTCATGGTTTCAAGCGATCCTCCTGCCCCAGCCTCCCGAGTAGCTGGGATTGCAGGCCTGTGTCACCACACCCACCTAATATTTTTAAATTTTTAGTAGAGACGGGGTTTCACCATGTTGGCCAGGCTGCTCTCTACCCCCTTGACCTCAGGTAATCCACCCTCCTCAGCCTCCCAAAGTGCTAGGATTATAGGCATGAGCCATCATGCCCGGCCCACAAATTTTGTATTTTTTTATTTGTTTTTATTTTTCCAGACAGAGTCTCTCTCTTGTCACCTAGGCTAGAGTGCAGTGGTGCGACCTAGGCTCACTGCAACCTTTGCCTTCCAGGTTCATGGGATTCTCCTGCCTCAGCCTCCAGAGTAGCTGGGATTATAGGCTCCTGCCACCATGCCCGACTAATATTGTAGTTAAAGTAGAGGTGGGGTTTCACCATGTTGCCCAGGCTGGTCTCGAACTCCTGACCTCAGGTGATCCTACCACCTTGGTCTTCCGGATTGCTGGGATTACAGGCATGAACCACCATGCCCGGCCTGATTTTTCTTTCTCTTTCTTCTTTCTTTCTTTCTTTCTTTCTTTCTTTCTTTCTTTCTTTCTTTCTTTCTTTCTTTCTTTCTTTCTTTCTTTCTTTCTTTCTTTCTTTCTCTTTCTTTCTTTCTTTCTTTCTCTCTCTCTCTCTCTCTCTTTCTTTCTTTCTCTTTCTTTCTTTCTTTTTTTTTAAATAAAAACTAGGTCTCACCATGTTGCTCAGGCTGGTCTCAAACTCCTGGACTCAAGCAATCCTCCCATTTCAGTGTCCCAAAGTGCTGGCATTACAGGGGTGAGCCACTGCGCCTGGCCTAACCACACAAATTTTGACTCCAGAACTCAAGTGGGATTTCCTGGATGAGTACATCTCACACAGGTCCTTGCAGTTTGCTCCTGGAAAAGATATGTCTGTGCTCTCCCTGCAGAGAGAGAATAAAAAAGTGTGCATTTGACCTTCCAGCCTTCATCTATTAATGTCCTTTTTCCTGCTGTTCTTGTATTGTATCCTCTGCTGTAATAAATCTTCATTAGAGTAGAACTTGATCTGGAGTCACATGGGTCCTTCCAGAGAATCACCAAACTAGCTGTATGTGACCACAAAGACAAGAAATTGCTTTATTAAAACTATGAATTCAAGGCCAGGCATGGTGGCTCATGCCTGTAATCCTAACAATTTAGGAGGTTGAGGTGGGTGGATCACCTGAGGTCTGGAGTTTGAGACCAGCCTGGCCAACATGGTGAAACCCTGTCTCTACTCAAAATACAAAAAATTAGCCAGGTGTGGTGGTGGGCACCTGTAGTCCCAGCTACTTGGGAGGCTGAGGCAGGAGAATTGCTTGAACCCAGGAGGTGAAGGTTGTAATGAGCTGAGATTGCGCCACTGCACTTCAGCCTGGGTGACAGACTACTGAGATACCATCTCAAAACAAAACAAAACAAAAAAAACTGCTGGGCCTAGTGGCTCATGCCTGTAATCTTAACACTTTGGGAGGCCAAGGCAGGTGGATTGCTTGAGCCCTGGGAGTTGGAGACCAGTCTGGGCAACTTGGCAAAACCCCGTCTCTACGAAAAATAAAAAAATTAGCTGGGTGTGGTGGCAGGCACCTTTAGTCCTATCTACTCAGGAGGCCGAAGTAGGAGGAACACCTGAGCCTAGGAAGTCACGGCTGCAGTGAACCGTGATTGTGCCACTGCACTCCAGTGGGTGACAGAGTGAGATGCAGTCTCAAAATAAAGTGAAAAACAATGAATTCAATTTTTAACATTGTTACAAGATTTTTAAAATTATGTTTCATATTGAGTACTTTTTTGGTAGTTTGTAGTTTTCAAGGAATTGGTCCATTTCATCCAACTGGTTGGATTTACATAGGTAGAGTTGCTTACTATTTCCTTACTATCCTTTTATTCGATTTTTTTGTTTTTGTTTTTTGGTGGTTTGTCTTTTGAGACGAAGTCTTTCTCTGTCACTCAGGCTGGGGTGCAATGGCACAATTTTAGCTCGCTGCAACCTCTGCCTCCCTGGTTCAAGTGATTCTGGTGCCTTGGCCTCCCGAGTACCTGGGATTACACGTGCCTGCCACCACGCCTGGCTAATTTTTTTTTTTTTTTTGAGACAGAAGAGTTTTGCTTTGTCTCCCAGGCTGGAGTGCAGTGACCGATCTCGGCTCACTGCAACCTCCACCTCCCGGGTTCAAGCAATTCTCCTGCCTCAGCCTCCCAAGTAGCTGGGACTATAGGCACCCACCACCACAACCAGCTAATTTTTTGTATTTTTAGTAGAGATGTTTCACCGTGTTAGCCAGGATGGTCTCAATCTCCTGACCTCGTGATCCGCCTGCCTTGGCCTCCCAAAGTGCTTGGATTAGAGGTGTGAGCCATCATGCCCAGCCTAATTTTTGTATTTTTAGTAGAGACGCAGTTTCATTATGTTGCCCAGGCTGGTCTTGAACCCCTGACCTCAGGTGATCTACCCGCCTTGGCCTCCCAAAGTGCCAGGATTACAGGCATGAGCCACTGCACCTGGTCTTGTTTTGTTGTTTTGAGGTTTTGAGATGGAGTTTGGCTCTTGTCCAGGCTGGGGTGCCCTGCCACGATCTCGGCTCACTCCAACCTCCCACTCCCAGGTTCAAGCGATTCTCCTGCCTCAGCCCCCTAAGTAGCTGGTACATAGGCCCAGCCCTCTTTTTTTTAAGACAGAGTCTCTGTTGTCCAGGCTTGTGTGCAGTGACACAGTCTCAGCTCACTGCAGCCTCTGCCTCCTCGACTCAAGTGATCCTCCCACCTCAGCCTCCCTAGTAGCTGGGAGTAAAAGTGTGTACCACCATGCCTGACTAATTTTTGTATTTTTAAAAATTTATTGTTGCACGAGGGGGCAGGTGGCAAGGTGCCACGCCTGAGTGGGGATGGCCAGATTGTTCTCCAGTCTCCAACCTCAGTGGTGCAATGGGAGATGAACATGAGAAGGCTATGGCCTCACGGGCCCTGTGATGTTATGGAAGGATCCGGGGAAGGGAAGCAAAGTGAAGTAACAGGCAGCAGACTGTGGCAAGAATATGGAATGCATCACGAATTTGCGTGTTATCCTTGCGCAGGGGCCATGCTAATCTTCACTGTTATCGTTCCAATTTTAGTATATGTGCTACCAAAAAGGGCACAATTTTTGTGTTTTTTGTAGACAGGGTCTTGCTGCATGTCACCCAGGCTGGTCCCAAATTCCTGAATTGAAGTGATTTGACCGCCTCGGCCTCCAAGTGCCAGAGTTACAGGCATGAGCCACTGCACCTAGACTCAAATGGAAATTTTAAAATACAATAACAAAAATTTAAAACTCACTAGATGGACTCAATACTATGAAGAGGAGGAAGAGTCAGGAGACAAAGGTGGATTGGTAGAAAGCACTCAAACTGGCCGGTCATGGTGGCTCACACCTGCAGTCCTAGCACTTTGGGAGGCCAAGGTGGTGGATCACTTGAAGTCAGGAGTTCGAGACCAGTCTGGCCAACACGGTGAAACCCTGTCTCTACTAAAAATACAAAATTAGCCAGGCATGGTGGCACATGCCTGTAATCCCAGCTATTCGGGAGGCTGAGGCAGAAGGATTGCTTCAACCTGGGAGGCAGAGGTTGCAGTGAGCTGAGATCGCACCATTGCACTCCAGCCTGGGCAACAAGAGCAAAACTCTGTCTCAAAAAAAAAAAAAGGCCGGGCGCAGTGGCTCACGCTTGTAATCCCAGCACTTTGGGAGGCCGAGGCGGGCGGATCACGAGGTCAGGAGATCGAGACCACGTTGAAACCCCGTCTCTACTAAAAATACAAAAAAATTAGCTGGGCGTGGTGGCGGGCGCCTGTAGTCCCAGCTACTCGGAGAGGCTGAGGCAGGAGAATGGCGTGAGCCCGGGAGGCGGAGCTTGCAGTGAGCCGAGATTGCGCCACTGCACTCCAGCCTCGGCGACAGAGTGAGACTCCGTCTCAAAAAAAAAAAAAAAAAAAAAAAAAAAAAAAAAAAAAAAAAAAAAAAAAAAAAAAAAAAAAAAGTACCGAAACTGGCGGCTGGCATGGTGGCTCATGTCTGTAATCCCAGCACTTTAGGAGGCGGAGGCGGGTAGATCACCTGAAGTCAGGAGTTTGAGACCAGCCTGGCCAACATGGTGAAATCCCATTTCTACTAAAAATACAAAAATAAGCTGGATGTGGTGGTGTGTGCCTGTAATCCCAGCTACTCAAGAGGTTGAGGCAGAAGAATCACTTGAACCAAAAAGTCGGAGTTTGTAGTGAGCTGGGATCATGCCACTGCACTCCAGCCTGGTGACAAACTGAGACTCCCATCTCAAAAAAAAAAAAAAAAAAAAATCTGGGCATGGTGATGGGTGCCTGTAATCCCAGCTACTTGGGAGGTTGAGGCAGGACAATCACTTGAATCCAGGAGGCAGAAGCAGAGGTTGCATTGAGGCAAGATCACACCACTACACTCCAGCCTGGGTGACAGAGTGAGACTCTTTCTCAAAAGAAAAGAAAAAAAAAAGGAGGCTGGTGGCTACTGGGGAACATGCCCCCGGGGATACTGCAGTGGCTGCTTCATTCATTCCTTTATTCTTTTCATATTTTTGGAGCATCTATTCTGTGTCTGGCACTGCTCTTTGTGGGGAGATAGAGGACCGGGTAACCTTGGGGGGACAGAGGTGGGTCAGGGAAGTAGCGGCTGCTACTTGAGATTACAGGAGTGTGTGTGTCCCAAGGCTCCAGAGGGAGCTTAGGCGGGGACACTGGGAAAAAGGGAGGAAGACCCTGATCTAATGACTGCCTACCACATGTCAGGCTGGCAAGCGCTGTCTCACAGAAACCCTGCAAGCTTGGTCCTGTTTTCCTCACTTTGCAAATGGAGAAAATAAGGTAAGTGCACAGCTGGTAAGTGGTAGAGCCAGTTTTGAAGCTGGGTTGGCCTCACTGCAAATCCCGTATCTTTTATTTATTTTTTTTTTAATTTTTATTTTTTTCTGAGATGGAGTCTTGCTCTGTCACCCAGGCTGGAGTGCAGTGGCCCAATCTCGGCTCACCGCAACCTCCGCCTCCTGGGTTCAGGCAATTCTCCTGCCTAAGCCTCCCGAGTGTGTGCCACCGCACTTAGCTAATTTTTGTATTTTTAGTAGAGATGGGGTTTCACCATGTTGGCCAGGCTGGTCTCGAACTGACCTCAGGTGATCCATCGCCTCAGCCTCCCAAAGTGCTAGAATTACAGGTGTGGGCCACTGTATCTGGCCTCTTTTTTATTTTTTTAGTATTTTTTACAGACAGGGTCTAACCCTGTCACCCAGGCTCTAGTGCACTGGCGTGATCATGGCTCACTGCAGTCTCAACCTTCTGGGCTCAAGCTATCCCCCTGCCTCAGCCTCCCAAGCAGCTGGGATTACAGGCATGCACCACCACACCTGGCTAATCTTTGTTTTTTTGTACAGATGAGGGTCTTATTATATTGCCCAGGCTGGCCTCAAACCCCTGGCCTCAAACAATCCTCCCGCCTCAGCTTCCCAAAGTGCTGGGATTACAGGCATGAGCCACAGTGCCTGGCTTGAATCCCATTTCTTTCCACTATCACAAGGAACAGAACTAGTCCTTCAGCAGCATTGTTCCTTGGGATGTGTCTGCAGAGGCTTGGGAGATAATGAGAGGCACTCAGTGAACAGGGAGGGAAGGAGATGGAAGTGCCCTGGCTTTTGCAGACCCTTCTCAGGGAACAGGGAAGAACACACTCATTCATTCCTTCATTCACACATTTAGTCAGCTTTTTTTAGAGGATTTCGTTTTGCCAGCCTGGCTGGAGTGCAGTGGCACAATCATAGCTCACTGCACCGTTGAGCTCCTGGGTTCAAGCGACTATCCCATCCTGGCCTCCTGAGTAGCTGGGACTAGAGGTGCACGCCACACACCTGGCTAAGTGTTTAATATACTGAAGAGATGGCGTCTCACTATGTTGCCCAGGCTGGTATCAAACTTCTGGCTTCAAGCGATCCTCTCACCTTGGCCTCCCAAAGTGCTGAGATTACAGGTGCAAGCCACTGTACCTGGCCATATTTAGTAAGATCCTTACTGAGCCCTACGGGGTGCCAAGCACGGTGTTGAGGTGCTGGGGATATGCATGTGTGAGGCTGACGTGCTCACCCTCATGGAGCTTCCATCTGAGAAGGCAGGCAGACACTCCCGTGTGCTAAGTGGCGTGACGGGGGCTCATTGTGCCCCACAGAAGCTCAGAGAATTACATAACAGAATTGCAGGGTGAAGGGAGACTTCTGGGAACAGGTAACTGCTTATGAAATACTGGGAAGGCCGGGCGCAGTGGCTGACACTGTAATCCCAACACTTTGGGAGGCCGAGGTGGGCGGATCACGAGGTCAAGAGATTGAAACCATCCTGGCCAACATGGCTAAACCCCGTCTCTACTAAAAATACGAAAATTAGCTGGGTGTGGTGGTGCATGCCTGTAATCCCAGCTACTTGAGAGGCTGAGGCAGGAGAATCGCTTGAACCCAGGAGGTGGAGGTTGCAGTGAGCCGAGATCATGCCACTGCACTCCAGCCTGGGCCACAGAGTGAGGCTCCATCTCAAAAAAGAAAAAAAAAGAAATGCTGGGAAGAGCCTTCTGGAAAGTTACAGGAGGATCTGCTGGTGGCAGAGCCGAGTGTTCGCAATCGCAGCTGACATGAACCCGGTGCTGTCCGGTAACTATATGTGGGGTGGTGGGCGGCAGGGACAAAGGCTGGAAGCGGGGCCAGGACATTGGGGCCTGACAGGTCTTATGAGAGGTTCAGACTGGGTCCAGGGCAATAAGGGGAAACCAGTGAAGGGTGTCAAGATGGGGGCAATGACCTGCGAAGCCCGAGGCTGCAACACGAGGAGAGCTGTCCAAAGGTTTTCCCAGTTCAGGCTGGGCACGGTGGCTCACGCCTGTAATCTCAGCACTTTGGGAGGCCGAGGCAGGTGGATCACTTGAGGTTAGGAGTTCGAGACCGGCCTGGCCAACATGGTGAAACCTCGTCTCTACTAAAAACACAAAAAAATAGCCAGGCATCGTGGTGGGTGCCTGTAGTCCCAGCTACTTGGGAGGCTGAGGCACGAGAATCTCTTGAAACCGGGAGGCGAAGGTTTCAGTGAGTCACGGTCACACCATTGCATTCCATCATGGGCAACAGAGCCAGACTCCGTCTAAAAAAAAAAAAATGCAGCACGCCGGAATGTCTGCTGGTGGCAGAGGTGAGTGATAGCAATCGTAGCTGAGGTAAGCCCACTGCTGTTTGAAAACTGTGTGTGTGGGGTGGCAGGCGACAAGGAAGTAGGCCGGAAGCTGGACCAGGGCATCTGGGCCCAAAAGGCCTTATGGGTCCTGGGCAATGATGGGAAATTGGTGAAGGGCGTGAGGCTGGGAGCGATGACCTGCGAAGCCTGAGGCTGCAACACGAGGGGAGAACTGTCCAAAGATTTACCAAATTGAGGCAGAATGGTGCAAGAGTGAGCATGTGAGTTCTGTCTTTTTTTCCCTCATGAACCAAGGTTTCCAAGAAGCGCACTGAGCAGTGAGCAATAAAGCTAGGAGTAACTAAGGATGATCCAAATGGGAGCTGCTAGCGCCAGGTCCTCAGGGCTACGGTTTCCAGCTTTGGAGCTGACGTTCCTGAGCACACATCTCCCTCTTGTGGTCGAGAGCGCTATTGCCGCTGAAGAGTGCTGGGGACCCCCTCCAGACTCTAATTCTGAAAACCCCAACATATAGGCCAGGGGCCGAATCTACCTTGTGGACCCCATGAGATTTCCCACTTCGTTTTTAGAAAAATGTGATTAAGGCCGGGCGCAGTGGCTCACGCCTGTAATCCCAGCGCTTTGGGAGGCCAAGGCGGGCGGATCATTTGATGTCAGGAGTTTGAGAACAGCCTGGCCAATGTGGTGAAGCCTCGTTTCCACTAAAAATACAAAAATTAGCCGGGCGTAGTGGCGGGCGCCTGTAATCCCAGCTACTTGGAAGGCTGAGGCAGGATAATTGCTCGAACCTGGGAGGCAGAGTTTGCAGTGATCTGAGGTCGTGCCAATGCACTCCAGCCTGGAAAACAGCGAGACTCCCTCTCAAAAAAAAAAAAAAAAAAAAAAAAGAAAGAGAAAAATCCGATTAGTGAGGAAAATCTATATGCATACTTAGAAAAAAGTGCTAGAAGGACACTGAAATGTTACCAGTAATTCTTTCAAGAATATGTGACTGCCGGGCGCGGTGGCTCACGCTTGTAATCCCAGCACTTTGGGAGGCCGAGGCGGGTGGATCACGAGGTCAGGAGATCGAGACCACGATGAAACCCCGTCTCTACTAAAAATACAAAAAAAATTAGCTGGGCGTGGTGGCGGGCGACTGTAGTCTCAGCTATTGGGAGAGGCTGAGGCAGGAGAATGGCGTGAACCCGGGAGGCGGAGCTTGCAGTGAGCCGAGATTGCGCCACTGTACTCCAGCCTGGGTGACAGAGCGAGACTCCGTCTCAAAAAAAAAAAACCGTCTCAAAAAAAAAAAAAAAAAAAAAAGAATATGTGACTAATTTTTTTTCACTTTCTTTGTGTCTTTTTCTTTTTTTTTTTCTTTTTTTTTTTTTTTTGAGACAGATCTCTCTCTGTTGGCCCAGGCTGGAGTGCAGTGGCACCATCTCTGCTCACTGCAACTTCTTCCTCCCGGGTTCACGTCATTCTCCTGCCTCAGCCTCCCGAGTGGCTGGGACTACAGGTGCCCGCCACCACACCCGGCTAACTTTTTGTTTTTTTAATAGAGATGGGGTTTCACTGTGTTAGTCAGGGTGGTCTCGATCTCCTGACCTCGATCCGCCCACCTCGGCCTTTCAAAGTGCTGGGATTACAGGCATGAGCCACCGTGCCTGGTCTCTTTATATGTATTTCAAAATGTTCTATTTCATTTCATGCCTGACTTTTGTTGATAAGACAAAAATTGTATTATGATTAAAAAACAAAAAAGGCCAGGAGCGGTGGCTCATGCCTGTAATCCCAGAACTTTGGGAGGCCAAGGAGGGCGGATCACCTAAGGTCGGGAGTTCAAGACCAGCCTGACCAACATGGAGAAACCCCGTCTCTACTAAGAATACAAAATTAGCCGGGAGTGGTGGTACATGCCTGTAATACCAGCTACTCCGGAGGCTGAGGCAGGAGAATCGCTTGAACCCAGGAGGTGGAGGTTGCGGTGAGCCAAGATTGCACTCCAGCCTGGGTGACAGAGCAAGACTCCGTCTCAAAAAAAAAAAAAAAAAGCCTGATCCCTGAATGCTCAGGGAGACTGATTTGAGTAATAATAAAACTCAGGTCTCCAGCACAGCCGCCTCCATAAGAATTATTCTCTATGGCAATTCCCCTGTCTTGGTAAATGAGCTCTCTCTAGGCAGCAGGCAAGGTGAACCTGTTGGGCGGTTCCACTCTTCCTTGGTCCCCTCAGCTTCCTTGGACTTTGTAGGGAGGTTTGCATACCTGCCCACCTCAGAACATCCTTCCTCCTACTGTAACTGCCCAAGGGGTTCACGTTGCCTGCAGCCTAGACAGAGTCGATTTATCAAGACGGGAAATGCAATAAAAAGTAATTCACAGGGCCGGGCATGGGGCCCCACACCTGTAATCTCAGCACTTTGGGAGGCCAAGGTGGGCAGATCACCTGAGGTCACGAGTTAGAGACTAGCCTGACCAACATGGAGAAACCCCGTCTCTACTAAAAGTACAAAAAAATTTAGCCGGGCGTGGTGGCACATGCCTGTAATCCCAGCTACTGGGGAGGCTGAGGCAGGAGAATTGCTTGAACCTGGGAGGTGGAGGTTGCGGTGAGCCGAGATTGAGCCACTGCACTCCAGCCTGGGCAAGGAGAGTGAAACTCCGTCTCAAAGAAGAAAAACACACACACACACACACACACACACACACACACACACACACAGACAGAATAATACACGCAGAGCCGGCTGTGCCAGAGACCACAGTTTTATTATTACTCAAATCATTCTCCCCGAAAACTCAGGGATCAGAGTTTTTAAGGATAATTTGGTGGGTAGGGGGCCAGTGAATCGGGAGTGCTGACTGGTTGGCTAGGGGATGAAATCACAGAGAGTTAAAGCTGTTCTCTTCTGCTGAGTCAGTTCCTGAGTGAGGGTGCCACAGAATTGGTTGACAAATAAAGAAGGGGCCATCCAGTTGTTAGAAATGCAAAAACCTGAAGATCCATTTTGAAAGGCCGATCTTAGGTTCACAATAGTGATGTCACCTTCAAGAGTGATTGTAGAAGTTGCAAATCTTATGACCTCCAGAATGATGGCTGGTAATACTTAGAATTCCAACCCCTCTTATTCTAACTTGATGGCTGGTGGCCTTTCGTTCATTTTACAAGAACAGTTTAGCTTTTGGGAAAGGCTATTATATTTAGTTTAAACTACAGACTAAATTCCTTCCCGAGACTAGTTCGGCCTACACTCGGGAATGGATGAGGACAGTTTAGATGTTAGAAGCAAGATGGAGTTGGTTAGATCTTATGTCATTCACTGTCATGATTTCCTTAGTTATAATTTTGCAAAGGTGATTTCACTGTTCTCACTCCAGGGATTGTGGGAAGGGAAGGTCAAGTGTCAGAGAAGGATCTTTCAGGCAAGAGTGAGGCCTCTCTTCTTGGAGTGGGTGGTTGGAGACCAGGACAGAGGGGTCCCACCGTTTAAACATGGTCCTGTAGGGCTGGCCTCTGGCTACCCTAAGCACAACAAGCCTTGCCCCCACTTATCCTCACCTGGGGCTCCTCTTCCTTCAATGCTGGGCGCCTGGCTGGGCGCAGTGGCTCACCCCTGTAACCTCAGCACTTTGGAAGGCTGAGGTGGATGGTTCACGAGGTCAGGAGTTCGAGACCAGCCTGGCCAACATGGCAAAACCCCATCTCTACTAAAAATGCAAAAATTATCCGGGTGTGGTGGCAGGTACCTGTAATTCCAGCTACTTGGGAGGCTGAGGCAGGAGAGTCACTTGGACCCAGAAGGCGGAGGTTGCAGTGAGCTGGGACTCCACCATTGCACTCCAGCCTGCGTGACAGAGTGAGACCCTATCTCAAAAAAAAAAAAAAAAAAAAAAAAAAAAATAGACTGGGGACTCTGAGAAAGGACATAGCTGAGGACACAAAAGCAACTCTCTTTTTTTTTTTTGAGACTGAGTTTCACTCTTGTCACCCAGGCTGGAATGCAATGGTATGATCTTGGCTCACTGCAACCTCCGCCTCATGGGTTCAAGTGATTCTCCTGCCTCGCCCTCCTGAGTAGCTGAGATTATAGGCACCCACCACCACGCCTGGCTAGTGTTTGTATTTTATACAGATGTAGAGATGGGATTTCACCAGATTGGCCAGGCTGGTCCTGAACCCTTGACCTCAGGTGATCCACCCGCCTCAGTCTCCCAAAGTGTTGGAATTACAGGCATGAGCCACCGCGCCTGGCCAAGCAACTCTCATTTTCTACATGTCCTTGAATTTCAGGCATGGGTACTGCTTCTGCAAAGTCCCCTGAACACAGGGACACAAGTGCAGTCACATGACTTAGGCCTCTAACTCTGCCATAACTCCTTTTCTTTTAAACTTGATTTTTTTTTCTTTTATTTTTGAGACAGGCTCTTGCCTGTCACCCAGGCTGGAGTGCAGTGGCCTGGCCCAATCTTGGCTCACTCTGCAACCTCCACCCCCACAGGCTCAAGGGATCCTCCCATCTCAGCCTCCTGAGTTCCAAATAACTGGGACCACAGGCATCTGCCACTTTTTTTTTTGTATTTGGCTTTTTTTTTTTTTTTTTTTTTTTAGTACAGACAGAGTCTTGCTATGTCACCCAGGCTGGTCTAGAACTCCTGAGCTCAAGATTCCACCCACCTCGACCTCTCAAAGTGCTGGGATTACAGGCCTGAGCCACCGTGCCCGGCCTGCAGCCTGGATTTTTAATGAGATCTCAGGTCATTTGTGTGCACACTGAACTTTGAGAAACTCTTATTTAGTTATTTATTGAGACGGAGTCACACTCTGTCACCCAGGCTGGAGTATAGTGGCGAGATCTCAGCTCACTGCAACCTCTGCCTCCCAGGTTCAAGCAATTCTCCTCCCTCAGCCTCCAAGTAGCTCCAAGACCACAGGTGCACACCACGCCCGGCTAATTTTTGTATTTTTTTTTAGTAGAGATGGGGTTTCACCATGTTGGCCAGGCTGGTCTCAAACTCCTGACCTCAAGTGATCTGCCCACCTTGGCCTCCCAGAGTGCTGGGATTACAGGTGTGAGCCTTTGTGCCCAGCCCAAGAAGCTCTGATTTAAAATGTAGTACTCAATAAATTGATGAAGAAGGTAGTTGAAACAATCTCTAATATATGTGACAGTTTAGAATTTAAAATATTTCCATATTTGTTATTTCATTTTATCTTTTTTTGTTTTGTTTTATTTTTTTGAAACAGTCTTGCTCTTTGCCCAGGCTGGAGTGCAGTGGTGTGATCTCGGCTCACTGCACCTCAGCCTCCCAAAGTGATGGGATTACAAGCATGAGCCACCGTACCCAGCCAGGAGTGCTGTCTTTTTATTAACTCCTGTATGTCCTTAGTTACCAACATAGCCTTTTGTTATAGCAGAGTAGCCTGCCTTACAGATAGAAAGGTCTTCCAGTGTTCCACAGAGTATAATGTTGTCCAAGGGCTTTGCCCGAACAATTCTGAAACATAGACATTCAAGTTGCAATGTATGTGAATGAGTCATAGTTTTCTTTCCAATGCACAGGGCTTCAGTGTTCTACTTGGTCACTTGGTCTAAAGATCTTTGAGGCATGTTCTGTCTGCAACATACTTGCTCAGCATCTCCTGGGTGGCTCCACTTCTAAAATGGATAGCACTTTCTTTACTGGCCAGGTTTTTATTTAAAAAAAAAATAAAAAAAATAGACAAGCCACTAGTGAATCTAATCAATTCAAAAGGAAGAAAACACAAATATGTAAAATAAGACATCTTTGGGGGGAAGATCTGAAAAGCGGGAAAAGTTTAAAAGTCACAAGATGATTTTCCCAATTTTAAGCAAATACATGCGAGAATCTAGATAAAATGGATAACTCAGAAAATACAACCTATCAAAATTGACCTGAGCGACATTAAAAAAATAGAGAATAGTGAAAAAAGTAGTAGAGCACTGCTACTGAATGCACCAAGCCAGGCTGGTGGATTCTACCAAACTTTAAAGATCAGTCAATCCCAGTATTACTTAAATAAGTTCAGAGCACTAGAAACAAATAGAAACAAAAAGCTTCCAATCAATTCTTATGAAACAAGTATAATATATTTTCCAAAACCTCATATTGTACCAAGAACTTTAGATTTATGAATATTGAGATATATACCTTAAATAAAATATTGGCAAGCAATCCAAATGAACATTAGAAAAAAATAGTCCATCACAACTCAGAGTTTTATTCCAGGAATACACATTTTGTTCCATTTTTAATGTAATTCATCACATTAATACAGCTAATGAGAAGAATTATATGATTATCTTTATAAATGCATAAAAGGACTTTGACAAAATTAGTACTAATTCATGTTGAAAAACACAACAAAAAGAAATTTATGGATTTCCTCTACACATAAAATATATACTTTAACTCAAAAGCTTGCATTTTACTTAAGGGAAATATTAAGGCTTTGTCACCAAAATCAGGAATAAGACAAGGATGTCTGCTATCTCATTACATTGAACATCGGGATGGAGGTGTTAGCTAATGCAGTTAGAGAAGAGAAAGCAATTCGAGACACTGGAATTGAAAAGTAAATAAAAATAATCTCTATTTTCAGATGCAATTGTTATTTATCTGAAAAACCCCAAAGTATCAATGGAGAAATGACTACAAATAATGAAAGAATTTAGTAAAATAGTAGGAAATAAAATTAATATATTAAAAAATCAATAGCTTTTGTGTATAGAGACAAAAAACAGAGAAGCTAAAATGGAAGGGACTATCCAAAATATGGCAGCAAAATGATAATAAAATACTTAAGTGTACATTTCGCACAAGTGTCCAAGATTTATATGAGGAAAACTCACAAAACGCTACTGAAGAAAACAAAATTGAACACATGTAAAGGAAACCATGTCCTTGGATAGAAAAACTTAATTAACATCATTAGAATGTTGTTTAGTCTTCCAAGGTTAACTTGTACATTTAACAAAATCACAATAACAATGTCCTAAATATCTTCTGGACAGACAGGCCAGTTAGAAAGTTCACTTGAAAGGATAAATGAGAGAGAATAGTTACAAAACGTATGGGGAATAGAAAAGCCAAAAGTGTTGGGTGTGGGTAGGATTAGCTCTACTAGATATTAAAACTTACTTGTAAAAATCTTTATAATTAAAGTAGGATGGTATTGATGCATGAATAAAAAGACAGTGTAACAGAATTGAAAATCAGACGTAGACCTCATTATATATACAAATTTAGTATGCTATGGAGGCCGCACTCAAAGTCAGTGAGGATATAGGATGGAATTATTAATAAGAGGATTAGGATAATTAGAGAGCCATATGGAAAAAGTTAAATGAGATCAATATCTTATACCATTCAACAGGATAAATTCCAAGTGGACCAGATATTTGTAGACAATGTAGCTATACAGGTAAAAAAATAAGAAAACATGGATGAATACCTGTATAATCTTTGAGCGGGAAAAACTTTCTAACTATGACTTAACACCCAGAAACATGTTACAAGGGAAACAGTACTGCTAAAAAAATAACTTTTGCATGGAAAAGGAAATCATAGACGCAATAAAAAGACAAAATGACAAGCTGGATTTACATGGCCAGATAATATATACACCTAGATTGAGTGAATAAATCAGTTATTAACTGATGAGGAAGTTGGTAGCTTTAACAAGGGCCATTTTGGAAGCATGTGCAAGGTCAAATCCTAATTGGAATGGACTGAGGATGAGTGGGAAATGAGGAAATAGAGGTTGTTGGTGTCCACAATACCTCTAAGAAGTTAGGTAGAGAGGGAGAAGGTAGGGCAGAGTTGAAGTGGGGGAGGAGGGGCAGGACTAATAGAGTGGAACTGACTGGAGGCTGGTCGTACAGGTGAGGGCTTACCTGTGTGATTTGCATCACAGGTGATTTTCTCCTACCTTTGTTAAGTTCTGAGAAATTATAAAAATCACCCAAGTTACTACTAAAAAAGAGATCAAGATCAGCAGCATTATTTGAAGCATCATATTTGAGGACATGACGAATGTTCTAAGAGAGATGACACAAGAGAGGAGTCATGAGAAGTGCATCTCTCTGTACTCACTCATTATTTTATTTCTAACTTGTAATTTGCCTCCAAAATTGTGTTCTTCTTTTGTGAGTCACTCTCTTCTTTCCCTCTGTCCACTAACAACTCATACCCCCAATCCCTTTGTCTATCTATTGGGTGCTTCTTGTCCAAGTTCCACTTAGGATTGTTGCTTCCTCCTTCCAGGACCTTGAAGTGAAGTCAAAGTCACCTCATAGGTTCTCTTAATGCCCTCTGTATTTTCTTAGTTACAACACATAACAATTACAATGACAAGCAGAAAAATTAATTCATCAGCATGTCTTTTGGGGGAACACTAGGGATAGTGGATGGAACCACAGGAATACGCTCATATTACAAAACATAATCTGTAAAACGCCTTTAAAGAAACCCAGTCCTGTTAACTGGACAGGGAGGTGGGATGGGTAGCTTTTGTTTTGCTGAATGCCAAGTCTGAAATTTAGAAACAGAAACTCCTTCAGGGATGAATTACTCTGTAATAAAGAAGAGATGATCCAATAAGGCTGGGCACTGCGTGAGGAAGGGGAAAAAGGAGATAGAAAGGGACGGTGAGGGAGAGAGATGGGGAGAGAGAGAGAAGTTCGTCCACACCATGCCCATGTTAGTACCATCATGGAGATCAGAAATAAAATTATATGCTTTAAATAGTTTATTTTGGGAAACAAAATGTAAAGCCTTGCCTCTTTGTCCCTTACCAAATCCTCAGTGAAGTCTCAATTGTGTGAAAGCTTTTGTGTGAGTGGATTCATTTTGTGGAATCCAAAAAGGTTCTGTGTTTTGAATCTGGTATGTGCAGAACAAAATTAGATACTTCACATGCCAAATGGAAGGGAGAGAACAAAGGATGAGTTTAGAGCTGGTTAACCTTTGGGAAGTCCAAGATGAAATCATTTTAAACAAGATGTAGTACACAGTTGCAACTCGTATTGAATCACTACATTCTGATTGATCTGTGACTCCCCAGTTACTGAAGCGTGGTGCGGGAGAACCTGTGGAGGTGTTGAGTGTTGAGACCGAATGAATGCAGGAGAGAAGACAAGGGCCAGCTCTAATGTGTGTCACACACTATATTGCAATAGATTGTTTACTTTTTAATTTCCCAAAGACTGTCAATTACTGAAGAATTGGAATAATGCCTATCACAGCATTGTATGCCCAGTGCCTAGCATGGTGCCTGACAAGCACAATATTTGTTGAATAAATAATTTCAAAACATAATCCTGATTTTTAGAACAACTTCAACTTCTATCCACTGAAATTTCATATTTTCTCAAAAAGCACGTTCAATAGGGGAAAAAAAAATCAGCCAAGGGGCTACTCTGACCCCTCCTGCCCCCGAAACTGACCCAGGTTTTCTGACTTCAAAGTGAATTTCATAAAGTATGAGTTATAATGTCTCATCTGATTCATTTTTCCTTGCCCGGAAAGTAGTGTGTATGGATACGTTTCAGCAGCATTTGAAAAAAAGAAAGTATGGTTGCCATTGCACTTCTATAAATCTTAGATTCTTAAACTCCTTTTCATAGATCTTTAAACTTATTCTGTAAAATACTGAGTACTTACCCAATAGGTGTCAGGTACCATGGAATGCACTGAAGATAAAGAGAAGCAGCAAAACGAATGAAATAAACATGTATGTTGGATAAGAATACAGTAGTAGAAATACCAAATTCTTGTTGATCTCTGAAGAAACCTTGTTCTTCTAAGCTCCTGAGTCTTTGCCCAAGCTGTTCTGCCTGAAATTCTTATTACCTCCTCCCTCACTGCACCAACACTGCTCAATCTCCACCATGCTTCCTGGTAAACTTGGAAAATTCCTATTCATTGTTTGGGTTTGAGCTTTAATGCCAACTGTTCCTTTCCTCAATCATTTTCATTGATAATTTATTCCTTTGTGCTCTTATAGTCTCGTATGCATACCTTTGTAATAATATGTGCTACACTGTTGTATCTCCTTATGTGTCTGTGCCTTCATTAGATTGATGGACATTCTAGGGGAGATTCCCTTGAAGAGTCCCTCATTCAAGAGGAGGATCACCTCAGGCTGAATCCACCTACCTTGGATTGCTGATATGTCACAAGATTCTGGTCCTGACAACCAAGCAGTTCTGTGGTTTATATCCCTGGTCTGACATTTCCACTGATGAGCTACCAACTTTGGTTAGAATTGGCTCGTTTGAGAGTGGCCAGAGAGCTTCTTTGTCAGAAGGAATTTTACTGATGGCAGAGTTTTGGAATTTATTAACCCCATCCTCTGTATCATACTTATTTTTGCATCTATTTTCTACTTGCAACCCTTAATCAAGATCACATTTGTCTAAGCCATAAGTAACTGCAAATCAGAATTCTTCTTAGAATCCTATGGCCAGATAATCTCATTTATTCTGAAATCAATGTCTCACCTGGATTCTACTCCTTAGCTTGAGCTCTGCATATCTCAGTGTCTTTAAGATGTTTCCACTTGGAAATCCTCACTGGTAGAGGTGAGCTGAACCCAGCCTTTGCTAGCTTATGAAAGCCTATTCATGCACATTTCTTTCCAACTGCTCATTTGGTGACATCATCTTGGTAGCTTGAAATAGGCCATCATGGGTACATTTGCATCATGGAAATCATCAAAGGCTATGAACAGGATTTTTGTTTTTGTTTTCTGGGAGGGCAGGTTTGTCAGTATACCCCTGCTCATAGGAATCTCAAGGTCAACTTGTCCAATTGGAATGTTTTTTCTTCTTCCAAATATCTTCTGCTGCTGCTTCTCCCCGTCTGTGAATGGTATCCCAAGTCAGAAACTTGGACACTGTCGGAGTCACTTGTCTCCTCTCCTTATGCTTCTACATGGTCATCCTCAGACAGGATTGGATCAATGTAGAGAGCCCGCTAGTTGTCTCTTTCATCAGTTGTAATAGAAACTTGTAGCTGGACATGTGTTAGCTGAGATACACAACCTTTCCCGACCTCTGTTGTATTTGACTGTGGCCAGGACACTGAGTTCTCTGATACGTAAGCAGAGGCCATGTGTGCCATACCTCCTCCAGGTTCTCTTTCCTGTTCCTACTCGTATAAACTAGAGGGGGCAGCAGCCTAGCTTAGACCACAGAGGTGATGACAATAGCCCAGAACAGGGGTTCTTAAACATTCTTTGTGACATGGGCCCTTTGACAGTCCTATGACCTCTTTTCCAAATACATAAAATAAAATGTATAGAATTATAACAAAAGCCAATTATACTGAGGTACAGTTATCAACATTTAAGTGACCTAATTTGTTATCTAGTCATATAACATTTTTTTATTAACACAGTAAATAACAAAATTTAGCAGCCAGGTCTTATATTTACAGTAATTTCAAAGCAATAATAATTACGAGTGATATTTCAAGGTTCTTTATTAACTGTACTGTGATGTGAAAATAATCTGTGACTTCAAGTTGCTAAGCCACAGGCATTGCTAATACTACTGTGATTTGTTGTCATAATTCATAATTGAAGAGATTGCTAAACTTCATTTAGGAGCTAGTGAAAATAAAGATGTATTTTTTTTCCCATTCAGATTCACAGGCCTCCTAAATTCTGTCCATGGGACCATTTGTGGGCCTGCCAACCCTAGAATAAGACCACTGGCAGAGGATAGCAGAGCTTGATGTCTGCCTTCCTGGATGACCTCAAGGTGCACACCCTAACTAGATAGTTACATGAGACATAAATCCCTATCTTGTTTACTTGTTTAAGTAATTGCATTTTGGGAGTCTTTTTTTTTTTTTTCATGGCAGTCCAGCCTGTCTACATCTACCTATTAAGTATCTTTTCAACATGTGGTTCTTTTTTTTGTCATCACTGTTGCTGTCTGGTATAGGTATTGCTGGGGCATTAACTGGGAATTGTTTCAGCTTTGTTTTTACAGCATTACTGAGGTATAATTTACATGCAATAAGAATACATGAATTTTTTTTTTTTTGAGATGGAGTCTTGCTCTGTTGCCCAGGCTGGAGTGCACTGGTGAGATCTCGGCTCACTGCAACCTCCACCTCCTGGGTTCGACCGATTCCCCTGCCTCAGCCTCCTGAGTAGCTGGGACTACAGGTGTGTGCCACCACCCCCGGCTAATTTTTTATATTTCAGTAGAGATGGAGTTTCACCATATTGGCCAGGATGGTCTCAATTTTCTGACCTTGTGATCTGCCCGTCTTGGCCTCCCGAAGTGCTGGGATTACGGGCATGAGCCCCCATGCCCGGCCAAGAATACATGCATTTTAAGTGCACTGTTTTATGAATGTTGGCAAATGTAGACACCTGTGTACCCACCACAATCAATAAGCAGAATATTACCACCACCCCAAAGTTCCATTTCCTAGTCAATTCTGTCCTCCTCCTGTGCATGCCCTTCTGCCTATGCCTAACATGTTTCTGGCCCCGGACAGTCACAGATCTAGTTTTTGGCACTACAGATTAGATTTGTTTTTCTAGAGTTTCACATAAATAGAATAATGTAGAATGTACTCTTTTGTGTCTGGCTTCTTGGACTTAGGATTATGTTTTTGAAGATTCATTGATGTTGCATTTATCAGTAGTTTGTTCCTTTTCATTATTGAGCAATATCTCATAATGTTTTATCTATTCCTCATTTGATAAATATTTGGGTTGTTTCAAGATTGGGGCTATTGTGAATAGAGCTGTTCTGAATATTCATATATGGTTCTCTATATGGACAAATGTTTTAACTTCTTTTTGGTAAATACCCAAGGGTGGAATAACAGGGCCATATGGTAAGTAAATGTTTAACTTCTGACAAATCTACAAAATGCCTACTGGAATTTATTGCTCTTAATCTGTAGGGAAATTTGGGGAGAATTGCTCTAGTAACAATATTGAGTTTTCCAATTCATGAAAACAGTTTATACCTCTCAGTTTGAATTTATGGAGACTTGGTTTTATGTACCTTAAGGTGGGTCTTAAAAAGCCTTGGCTTTTTACCATGCTCATCTCTTTTACTAGAACTCAAAACCTACAGACTGTTTCCTCCTTCGTTGAGCAACAGATTAAATCTCCACTCATCCAGCTGTTGTTCTGTGCTACGTTTTGTGGATTCTCCCTTGGGTACACAGAGCTCAGGGATCAGTCAAAGATTTGAGAGTAGATTTAGGGGCTTTTTATTCTAAGGCCTTTCTCCTAAAATTTCCCTGGTCAATTTCCAGTCACTCTGACTGCCTTGAACTCCATCATATGACACCTCCAGGCTGCAAGTCTGCAGTTTTCTGCTTGAATTCAAGTTGCTTTGCATAATACACACTGAGGTATATTGTCAGGATAAGAGCCCTTAAAGCTGGCTCCCACGCAGCATAATTCCCTACTTTTAAGTGTCAAATTCCCTCCAGTTTCTGCCAGTTTTTGGCCTAGAAGTGCTTTCATATCATTTTTTAAAATACATTTTTTTCCAGAGTTAAATATTGTTCTATGAGAAATATAAGTCTCATCTAAGCCGCTCTGCCATTTTTTGCAGCTGGAATTTCCTAGTCCATTTATATTTCATATTATCATTGATATATCTATGTACTTTTATCTTACTATTTGGTTTTTATTTGTCCCACCTTCTCCCTTTTTGACTTCCTTTTTTTGAGACAGAGTCTCACGCTGTTGCCCAAGTTGGAGTGCAGTGGTGCTATCTTGGCTCATTGCAACCTCTGTCTCCCAGGTTCAAGCAATTATAGTGCCTTAGCCTCCTGAGTAGCTGGGATTACAGGCGTGAGCCACCACACCTGGCCAATTTTTTATAGGTTTAGTAGAGACGGGGTTTCACCATGTTGGCCAGGCTGGTCTCGAACTCCTGACCTCAAGTAATCTGCATGCCTCGGCCTCCCAAAGTTCTGGGATTACAGACATGAGCTACAGTGCCCGGCCCCCTTTTTGACTTCTTGTGTATTAATAAAAAATTCTAAAATTATTCTATTTCCATTCTTGTTTAGCTTGTTATACAAACTACTTTAATAATTTCTACTCTATTTTGGAAATTTCAATATGCATCTTTGACTGAATGAAGTCTAATATAAATTGGTACTTTTACTAATTATTAGGAAATGAGGGACCTTAGAGAACTGTACTCCATTTACACTTAACTCCTTCACATTTCTTGCTGTTGTCAGGCATTTTAGTTCTAGAAATATTTATTTTATTTTATTTTATTTATTTTAGAGATGGAAAAGAAATATGTTGCCTAGGTTGGACTGGAACTCTTGGGCTCAAGTGATTCTCCCACCTTAGCCTCCTGTGTAGCTGGGACTATAGGCACTCACCACTGAGTGGTTTAATTCTAGGAATATTTAAAACACTACAATATATTATATATAATACATATATATATATAAACCTTGTTCATTTAGATTTGTACATTTAGTTTCCTTCTTTTTCATTCTTTGCCTTTCTCTACTGTCATTTGGGAGAATTTATCTTCTGCTTCAAGAACTATCTTTAATATTCTGTAAAACATCATCTAGTGACAGATTCTCTAGTTTACATTTTTTAAAATCTTATTTTGCTTTCATTTTGAGGGTTACTTTTGCTGGCTATACAATTCTAGATTGACAAGTGTTATTTATTTGTTTTTGTTTTTGGTGGTTAAGGGCATCAGCACTTTGAATATGCTACCTCATTTTCCTCCTATTTCCCTAACTGCCCTTTGTTACTCTCTTGCTTTCTCTCTAGCATCTAGATCTCTCAACCCCTCACTGCCCCAGTTGCTCTCTGATGCTTAACAGATCAAATATAACATTCTCCAGCTTTCCTAGTTGCTCTCAAAAGGAGACTATAAGCTAGTCTGCTATTTTGGGAAACATAAATTGTCTTTATAATTATAAATATAAACAATACACATATCTATGTATATGTGTTTATGTGCGTGTGTGTGTGTATATATATCTCCATATATATGGGCATTCTATATGTTTTTATTTTTATTTCATTTTCCAAACAAATGTCTGTAGCTGATATATGGAAATGCAAGTGCTTCATTTTAATTGTGCTTTTATATAGGCACACATAGAGAACAAAGATGATTAGAAGTGGCCCTATTGGATACTTTTCCTTGTTTTCATTGTTAGTTTCAACATTTTACTATGTGTGATTAAATATATGATGTCGGATTTATGATATTTGCTTTTCTTAATGCCTTCTATTAGATTCAGGAAGTTCTCTTTTAAGAAAGTGTTTGCAAAGTGTTTCTGTTACTAATGGAAGTTGAGTTATTGACAAAGGCCTTTTCTGATTCATTGAGGTAATTATATGAATTTTAAACTTTTATCTTTAAATGTGATATATTACATTAGTATATTTTCTAAAGCTAAAGAATCCTCCTATTACTGACTTAAGCTGAGCTAGGTCATAATATAGATTGGATCTTTATACATAACTCTGTTGTACTATGTAAGAGTACAAATTAACATGATCGTTTTGAAAGCAGAATGGCAATATTTTTGTTAGTTTGTGTTTATCTATGCCCTATGTCCAAGCAATTCAATCTGGATACATCACAGAGGACTTCTCAATCAGGTCCATAAAGAAACACATACAAAGTTTGTTTTCAGTTGACTGTATATATGGGTGTAATTGCAGGGAATTACATAGACTTTAATATATGTTACTATGAAATGGTTAAGAAACATGTAGTGGATGTGTATTGTGGGACACTATCCAGCAGTTAGATGCAACTCACTAGATTTACCTGTAACATGAAGGGCTCTTAAAAACAACTCTAAGTGAAGAAAGAAATACACATTATAAATCTTTATTGCAACATTTTTATGTAAATTAAAAATATACATACAAAGCACAATACATGGATACACACATATTGAAAGACACAAATTAAAAAAGAATTCTTCCTGCTTTTCTGGCTTTGTTTATGACTCATCCTGCTGCCCACCTGGGATGGCCTGTCCCTGCACCAATCTAGACTCTATAGTCAGTGAATCACCAACTCAGGGGCGATCTCCACAGGAAACTTTCCAGCATAACTCTAGACCACAGTGATCTCTCCCATATTTTGAATTCCTGCGACATATTCATACATCTTCCATCCAAACAATGTCATACATAAAACAAGGCAAAGAAATATCAGCTGTAAACAGGTATTTTTGATGTCCTTCTTCCTCTCTCGAACTAGATGTTAGGTTGAGTGACTATATCCATGCTTGCTTCCCACAGAGCACTGGGGACTTTTTCTGGTTGGTTATTAGAGAAATATTTTATCTTGATGCTGTCTCACCATCAAAACCAGCCTATCCTTGTCAGTAAGAGAGGCTCTCACTATCAGTTTTTTTGTTTGTTTGTTTCCCACACTTTCTTCTGAGCTCTCTCCCTTTTCTTCTCTTTCTCTGACTTGAGAGAAACCCTCGGCAGACACAGTCTTTCTAATTTCTTTTTTTTTTCTTTTTTGAGACAGAGTCTTGCTCTGTTACCCAGGCTGGAGTGCAGTGGCACAATCTCGGCTCACTGCAAGTTCCACGCCCCCCGGGTTCCCACCATTCTCCTGCCTCAGCCTCCTGAGTAGCTGGGACTATAGGCACCCGCCACCACGCCCGGCTAATTTTTTGTATTTTTAGTAGAGATGGGGTTTCACCATATTAGCCAGGATGGTCTCGATCTGCTGACCTCGTGATCTGCCCGCCTCGGCCTCCCAAAGTGCTGGGATTACAGGCGTGAGCCACCGCGCCCAGCCAGTCTTTCTAATTTCTTTTGCTTTGTTCTTCCCTGCCCTCCACTGACCACTGGCAAGATTAGAGACAGAGAAAGGCAGGCTGCATAGTTTTGCTTACTGACCTGTTTTAATAATCTCTCCTATCTGGGTGGCTGGAAAAGTACCTGTGAGTTCTTAACTGGCTCTTGTGGCTGTGTAAAACTTGTTCGTTTCTTGTCTGTGAACAAATTTATTTTCATCAGTCTGTTTTCCTTGTCAGTTGGCTTATCTTGGGATGTAGATTTGAAGAGGCAATAAAGAGTAGTGCAATTAGATGACAATTAGATAATTCCACAGCCTCTGTTAACTGGGTGTTTCTCGGGTATTCTTTGATATTCCTTCTCTCGCTGTGTTACTGGTGACCCTTGGGAGGGAAAAACCTCTTAGCTCTGAAACAGCTGTGGTCCTTGAAGTCATAGCATAAAAACACCACAAGTTACTCTATGGATAGGCTTTCCTCAGAAAATCTGAAGTCTCACGACAACTCCAAACAAGAGAACACATTGTCAGGGGACACTGTGCAGAGAACTGGTGGGTGATTGAGAATTCTTTTTTTTTTTTTTTTTTTTTTTTTGAGACAAGGTTTTGCTCTGTTGCCCAGGCTGGAGTGCAGTGGCGTGATCATAGCTCACTGCAGCCTCCAACTCCTGGACCCAAGCCATCCTTCTGCCTTGGGCCTAGGGGCTACAGGTGCATGCTGCCACACCTGACTAATATTTTTAATTTGTATTTTGTAGAGATGGGGTCTTACCACATTGCCCAGGCTTGTCTTGAACTCCTGGGCTCAAGTGATCTGTCTGCCTCGGCCACCCAAAGTCCTGGGATTACAGGCATGAGCCACTATGCCCAGCTGGATCTTTTATCAGTTTGAAAAGGATATCTAATAAATGGGGAAGGATTATTTGCTCTGGGTTAGGGAAAGGGGATATAATTCATTAACTCTTCATTATCATAAACATTATTTAATTCACCAGTACAGTAAATGTTGCTGTAACTTCTGCTATGCCAAATGCCTGTAACATGAAAAGGAATATATGGGCGTATGTGAATAGTTCTGCCTATTAATCCTTCTTTCCCCTCTAACCCTTGGTCACCACTGGCTTTCTTACTGTCTCCATGGTTTTGACTTTTACAGAATGTCATATAGTTGAAATCATACAATGTGTAGCTGTCCCAGATTGGCTTTTCTCTTAGTGATAGACTTAAGTTTCTCTGTCTTCTCGTGGCTTGATAGCTGATTTCTTTAGTGCTGAATACTATTTTACTGACTACATATTGGAAACTTTCTCTCATGCCTCATGCCCTTCCCTCTGGAACCTTCATGTTTGTCATGTGACTGTTACTTCAGCTTTGAAACATAAATCTAAATTCATCTCTCTTCTAAGCCTGGATGCCCAGACCCTGTAAGATTTAGTTTTGAAGATCACAAGTCTTATTAGTACCGTGCTAAGTACTCATAGGATTAAATGAATTAATACATGTACAACATTTAAAAACAGCTTCTGGCACTTAGTTTAAGCACTAAGTAATCAGCAACTATTGCCGTCACCACCCCAACTACTACTATTTATGCATGGGAGTAAATTTTGAGATTGGCTTTTTTCTCCCACTCAGCGTAATGTCCGTGATGTCCATCCAAGTTATTGCATGTGTCAACAGTTCATGTCGACATATTGCCTCACTCACAATTAGGCAATATTGTTTGTTATCTTGGTTTCTTTAACCAATATTGTTTCTAAAACCTACTCGTCACTACTCGATTTGTTTCTTATCTTGTAAAGTCTTTGGTAGCTCTTTCAGAGGGGACCAATATTAGACTGAGTATATATTTTTTCTTCCTAAATAGATGATACATTTACTTGCTATAGAATTAGGTGAAAAATATTTTTCTTTTTAGCCTTGAGGATACTGTTTCATTCTCTTTATGCATCCAATGTCATTGATGAGATGTCTGATGTCAAAGTTAGTATAATTGTGGATCTTTGTAGCATTTTTCTCTTCATCTTTGGTATTATGAAATTTTTTGCAGATCTTTTTATCTTCATCATCCTTGGCAACTTTTAATGGCCCATTAGACCTGAGATCGAACATCTGTTAACTTTTCTTTCATAATTTTGATCACACTTTCCTTTTATTCTATATTCTGCAAGAATTCTTGAGTTAACATTTTATCTCTGCAGTTTGTTTTCATTTTGATCTTTAGTGTGTCCCTCAAGTTTTTCTTTACTTCACATATCACATTTTAAATTTAACAAATATCTAGTTAAGTCTAAGTATGGCTGCAATATCCTCTCACATCACTCTGGTAATTAAGCACACTTATTCTAAATTCTTGTATCAACTGTCCTTTTAACTTTGTTTTCTTGGCATGTCAATTTCTTCTGATTATTGTGCTTTATGCCTCTCTTTCAAGTATCAGTCTCTTTCAAATGATTGGTAATTTTTGGTTATGTGTTCATCTTTGCATTTGAAATTTTCTGCTAGCCTCCCTGTAAATGTTGGGTTTATTTATTGCAATTTTCTTCTGGGAGAGTGGTTTGAAATATTTCCTGGTGCTGAGTGCCAATATCCATTCTTCTGAGAGTCCATGCTCTCTTCTTCCCTCTTGGGGATTACGCACAGCACTGCTCTGTCTTCCCAACCCTTGCACACATTCTCAGTGCTTCCATATGATATGTGGAGAGGTCATTCCTCATGGCTCTCTCTGTCAAACTCTGTGTCCACCTTTACTGATTTCAGTAAGAGTCATAGGAAAAGATAGAAATATTATTATTTTACATATTTCTCATCAGGATATCCAACAAGTTCTCTTTGATATCAAACATAAATCCTGGGACTATTTAATTCATGCCATTTTCCTAGATCCAAAAATAATCATATATCTCTGCTTAATTGAAAAAAACAATGTTCCTCTAGTAGGAGGCCTAATATATGCTTTGAGCATCTTGAGTGCCAGTTGCCTTGCATGTGTGCTGTGTTTAATCGTGTGAGGTTGTTTTTCTTCCCATGTTCACTAATGGGGCATCTGAGGCTCAGAGAGCTTAAGTGTCCTATGAGTAAAAGCTGTGTATACAAGGAGACACATATACTGGGGGAAGAAGCCAGGTCTGCCTCCCCTCAATGGCCATGCCATCTATTCTGCCTCTAGGCCTCGAAACTAACTGCAGGGACTTTCTTCTTTCGGAAGGTGTTCTTATTAATGTTTTTATCATTGTCATTATGTTATCTGTGCATGTTTTCTTTTATGTTCTTTTTTTTTTTTTTTTTTGAGATGGAGTCTCACTCTGTCGCCCAGGCTGGAGTGCAGTGGTGCGATCTCGGCTCACTGAAAGCTCCGCCTCCCGGATTCACGCCATTCTCCCGCCTCAGCCTCCCAAGTAGCTGGGACTACAGGCGCCCGCCACCACGCCCGGCTAATTTTTTGTATTTTTAGTCGAGACGGGGTTTCATCGTGTTAGCCAGGGTGGTCTCCATCTCCTGACCTCGTGATCCGCTCCTCAGCCTACCAAATTGCTGGGATTACAGGCGTGAGCCACCGCGCCCGGCCCTCTTTTATATTATGTAGTAAATAAAGATGACCGATTCCTGAACATTGAGAAGAGCCTAGGGTGTTAGGACACATTGGTTCCCACCACCCCTTCGCTGCTGCCTCATTGTTTTTGGCTGGGGGTTTCTCTTTTCAGGGAAAGTCAGGAAATCCAGGTTCTATTTTTTATCCTGTTACTTTTCTAAGATCACTTCCAGATGTAGCATGCTATCATTTTCTATGCCTCAGTCTCCCACCCTAAAACAAAAATGACAATAACAAGCACTGATGAGCACATATTTAATAAGAAGATTATGAAGTAGGACATGTAAATGCACTTTGAAAATATAAATGCAACTTAGAGATATACATGTGTTTGTGGTTAGATCTGTTCAGATATCATGGTCACAGAATACTTTGCCAAGGGCCCTAACATTGATTAACTTGCTTTCCCTACCATTTAGCTTTGATCTCAGCCTAATCTGAAGCCCATGCAGAATGGCAGGAAGGACTTGCACAGTGGGCAACGAATCACAATTCTTAGTGAGACAAAGGGCAGAGTGTATAGGCATGGGTGGGTGGCTCAGAGCACTTCAGAATGATTCAGGTAACTGTCTCCCTCTTTCCTCTTCTGGGCATAAATCAAGGGCTCCAGCTTTCTAGGCTGCCAGTTCAACACCTTTTATAGGCACTTAATTCACTCAGAAATTAAACATATATACATATCCCTAGCAGAAAGTACCATTATTCTTCAGCATGACACATGATTTGATTTTAAGCATTTATGTGTCTTGTCTATATTCTACCGTGGGTTAGAATCAGTCAAATGTCTGTAATGAACAGCTCTTGCTGCCTGGGCTAGTCACCTCCCACAGAGACTCCACTGATCCCCTCCTCGAGGAATCTTATCTCCTCCCACCCCTGTAAAAGTCATCAGCGTAGCTTTTGGTGGGGGCAGCACATGGACAAGTTGGGTGTATGATAAGAGCATTACCCCATGCCCTCCTGCTGCCAGCTCTCCTATCTTCTCTCTGGAAAAGCAACCATCAGAATCACAAAGAGGACCACGTCGGTCATTGTTGTTGTCAAATCCAGTCTTTCAGGTTTCTATTCTCATCCTCACTTCCCCTTTCCCCATACTCCATAAGCCCATACCCTGTCCAGGGTTCCAGGGATCTTCTGGTCCCACTATACATGGTCTCACTCCTTTTATCACCTTTGCTTTCTAAGGAAGCTGCAACCCCTTCACCCTGAGCTTTCAGTGACAGGCCACAGCTTAATTTGTCCATCTTTATAAAAAGCATGGTTGCATTTTTAAAGACTCAGAACTTGCAGTTACAAAGAGTGCAATTTTGGATAAACAAGCCGGAGTGAATTTCTTGGTCAGAGGATTCTTCACAAGGGGCCATCCAATCAAACTTTGAAGGTATCCAGACACGTTCTGGAATAAAAGAAACAACACTGGACAAGGGCCAAATGAGTTGATTCTATTCCCAGTTCTGTTGTATGAACCTAAGCATGCGATTGCCCTTCTCTGGACACCACTTCTGAGTGTAAAATGACAGTGTGAGATACTCATAGAAGGGTTCATGAACTGTATTTCAGAGTCTTCCTCCAAATTCAGCTGGTGGAGTTCAATGTGTTTTTAGACAGTATTAAGATAGCGTCAAGTCAAATCATTAAAAAAATATAAATCCTTTCCTAGACCATACTGTTCCTCCCTATAAAGTCTTCAAACTACATATGTCCACGGATAGAAATGGCCAAAAGCAGTAAAGTGACACTTAACTGTCAAATAAGCTGTGTTATCAGCCTCAATGTAGGGAAGTGGGTCTGCTTCAGGTACCCCCCAGAATCTCCCCACCTTCCTTGAAGCCTGACCTCTACTACCATTGCACTGTATTCTGTTCAACTGGCTAGTGGGTAGCAGCCTGCAAATAAGAGGTTTCTAGGGCACACATGCACCAGAGCTACTCATACATGTGATGTATGGGGAGGGGACAGGGCTAAACCACTGTCCTACAGTCTGCCAAACTAGACTAGAGATTAGCACAAGATGGGAAGTAGTCCACATCCAGAGGGCCAAGAGAGGCTTCTCTAGGGGAATGACTTAATTAACCATCCATTCCACTGTATAAACATTCAGAAATATCAAATTTTATTGCTTTCACTTTCTCACTCAGAATCAACAGCAGTGATCCCAAATTCAGTTTGAACTGTATAGATATTCAAAACTCTCTAGTTTAAGCCCAAACTCTGTGAACTCTCAGTACTCTTGAACCACAGCCTCAAATTCATCCACGTTGGATCATGCCGATTTCCACAGAGCTTTATGTTCATGTCCAGCCTTTGCCATGCCATTCCCTTCAGTTTAAATAAGTTCCCACTTTCTTTCATTCCGAACTGATCAAGACCAGTGTTGTTCTGAGAATTCTCACTGACCATGCCAGACTACCATCATCTTTTCCTTCTGAGTCCCAGTTTCACTTAAAGTATAGCCAAATATACTATAAGAGAAAGAGCAGATTCTTGGGTGTTCAGACACTTGGCCAGTTACTACCTGCACAACTGTGGATAAGTTAGTTAACCTCTTTACTTGCAAATTAAGGATAATAGTGTTTATCTTCTAGAAAGACTGTAAAGGTTAAATAAAATGACATGCAGAATGCTCACACAGAAGAGGTTCATTAAGTGGTATTTAGCTCCCCACTTCCAGAGCCCCAACCTTTAGAAGAAGAAGGATTTGGTCCATTGTGATTTCATCTATGACCTTATTTTCTTTTTTTTTTTGAGACGGAGTCTCGCTCTGTCGCCCAGGTTGGAGTGCAGTGGCGCGATCTCGGCTCACTGCAAGCTCCGCCTCCCAGGTTCACGCCATTCTCCTGCCTCAGCCTCTCCGAGTAGCTGGGACTACAGGCGCCCACCACCACGCCCGGCTAATTTTTTGTATTTTTAGTAGGGACGGGGTTTCACTGTGGTCTCGATCTCCTGACCTCGTGATCCGCCCGCCTCGGCCTCCCAAAGTGCTGGGATTACAAGCGTGAGCCACCGCGCCCGGCCTATGACCTTATTTTCATTCCAATTTCATATCAACACTGGCTACTTGGTTTTATTTTTTTAAGTAAACGGCTTCAGATGCTTACATATCTGCCTGAGGCATTCTCTCCCACAAGTGTCACATACTATCCAGCTCAACTCAAACTAACTTAAGCAAATAAGGGATCAGGAATTCCAAAGGGTGGGTGTCTGGTTCCGGGCATGGCATGTCCTCCTTTCAATGATGGCCTCTCCTCTTGCTCTTTCTTTCCTTTTTGTTGACTCCATTTCCTTGCAGAGTTCTCCGTGTGTTAGGAAAGACATCCTCTAGCTGCAGTACCTCTTTCCCCAAAGCACCTGGAAATTTCTCGGGAAAGAAACTGATTGACCAGGCCAGGGGCCTGTGCCCACTCTTATGCCAAGAGTAGAGCAGTGCCCACTCCAACCACATCCAACTGATTCCCAGTGTTCTGGGGATCCAGATGCAATAGTCACTCTGTCTACTACAGATCCAGGAAAAAATCTCTGACAGTAAGCATCCTGAAGGCACCGACTCACACGGTGAAGTTCTTGTTGAATATTATCCAGCACACTGACTGGTTTTTTCAAGAAAGCTGATCATAGAGACAAGGAGCCAACGTGTCCACATGCCGATCACCATACTGGGACACTTAAAACCTTCATTTTAATGAATCTACAACAATGCTGTGCAGTAGATACTATTATTTTCACTTTAAGGATGAGGTGGGATGAGATGACATGAGAACATTGAGCATTACTGGATTGAACTTGATCAATGGAATTAAACTCAAATAAAGGTCTTCTGATTTTAAATCTTAAATTACTTCCCTTATACTGCTCTATGGTAGTCCTTTTTGAGAGGAAGGTGATAAATATAAATCAAGGCCAGATGACTATGCCTGTAATTCAATTAGAAAACAATGAAAACTCTCCTTTTGTGGGACTTTGGACTTACATCCCTATGTCCTTAATTTCTGGGCTGTTAACAATTACACTTTCATTTTGATATCAGTTTGGCAACTTATCGATAAATCAGAAAATCTGCTGCTCTAAGTCAAATTCTCAAAATAGACTCACATAATTCAGATGTGAATACCTGTGCCTGGACCCATTCCATTCCTATCCAAAGTGACTATGCTCAGAGCCCCATCCAAGATGGCTGCAGCTCTCTCTTTCCAGGGAGAGTCCCTTTAAGGTAGGAGGCTGCCTTCTTGCTGCCGTGGTTTTCACCCTCCCTGAAGTGGCATTGCAAGTCAAAGCTGAGCCCTGCCCAACCCCAGATGTACAAGGGCAGGCTGGCTTCCTCTTCCCTTGGGACAGGCTCCTCCAAGCTTCTGGGCATGTAAGATCACCCACCACACGGAGCCTCAGCAGAGGCAGGCCACAGCAGGTGGATGGCAGCAGCACAGCGGCTTTTGTTAAGTCCTGAACGTTATTTCAGCACTGCTCTTTAGATTTAAGCTCCTGCAGTTCTTTCCATAATAGCTGAGAGGAATAAAAAACACTGCCTCCACATCCCTTCCTCCCTCACAGGCACTCACACACCCACCTCCTCATCCTCATGGTGACATTCTGTCTGCCAGTCCTTCAAGCCTGGCCCACCATGAATGAGTGATTATGCATCCCCTCTCCTATGTCTCCTGTCAGGGTTCAGCGGGGATTTGGACATCAGGGCAGCCAGGTCCCACAGTGAGCTTACTGGACTTATTGTCTGTCATTGGGTAAAGTGACAGGTGTGCATGGGGGCAGTTTACAGAGAATCAATCCCTATTTGTACTAGCTCGTTGCACATAGTGCAGATTCCTAAGCTGCCTGACAATAAAAGGTTTATGAAATGCAATCCTAGCTGCCCTCTCCAAGGGAGTTAAAGACCTCATCTGTTTCCCCTTCCTTATTTTTTTAAATTTTTATTCCCCTTCCTTGTTTCTTATCTACAAACAGAAAAATAATATGTATAGTAAAGTTCTTCTAACTTCAAGGAGTGTGGGTGGTGAAAGATTACCATTCTGTCTAGAATTTAAGGTCCCTTTCCAGACATTAATTTTGTCTTACGCCATTCACCCTCCTCTGCAAAAAAAGTGGACCCATGAGCTGGGAAGTAAATGGTGCATAACATAGATCTGACTAATGCAAAAGGCAAAGTGAGTCCTCCAGACACCTGATGAGAGGACCTGAGCCTTCTAACTCAGAGGAAGGAGCTCTGATTGCTGAGGAGGGAACTGCGATTTCAAAGTGTCCCCTTCCAATCATAGCTTCCCCCAGTCATAGCTTCCCCAAGTCAGAGGTTCTTTAGTCATTGCCTCACTTCTACTGGGAGAAATCTCTAACCATAGTCACAAGCCACCCCAAAGAAGCAGGACCAAACTATGCATTCTTTTGGGTAGTTACAAAAATGGAGATTCTCAGTCCTAAGCCTGATAGATCCTGAGACTAGAATGGGAAATGGAAAGAAGTTTGCTGACTGCATTGATGAGACCTGTTCCATTAGGCAAGAGACGTGCTTGGTTGAATGAAACCCTTCTGTGTGTAGCCTAGGATCAGCTTTTTGATTTGTAATTACAGCAATAAGCAGCTGACTGATCCAACAGGCCTGTATTGGTGATGCTGTGTTAAACCCAGTAACAAAGGAGGGAAAAAGATGCCTTCTCTAGAAGGAGGTTAATGGTGTGCTTTTGTGAAACCTGAAGGCCATTGGGAAATTTTACTTCATGTGGCAAATTCAAACATTGAAAGAGCTATAGCTCTCAAGATAGTTTAGCATTTAGCAGTGTCCAGAACCTAAATTAGACTTCTGGTTCGGCAATCATTGAGGATATATTTTGCCTCAATGAATGCACAAAGCATAATGCTGAAACTGCTCTGTCCAGGTGTCTTAGTTACCAAGCACAGATAGCTTCTACCAATGACACATGGTAGATCACATCCATCTCAATTTGGTTAAAACGGTAAAATTAATGAAAGTTAGTTGATGGCTAGGATGTCTGGCTATGGTTGGGATGGAGGTGTAATTGCTATCCTGTTTCAGATGTGGAGTTGAAATGACTCAACCTAATCCCGCAGCCCCTAGGGGACAGAAGTGGGATTTGGACCCCAAGCAAAGCAGCCCTAAGTCTGTGCTCTCAATCAACAAGTCATGTCAGTGATGCCCAGTGTCTGTGCCTGCCAGGTACCAGACATGGTTACCTTACCTGTGTGCAGAAAGTAACTGCCAAGGATCATATCATGCTAAAGTTGATTTGTAAAAAAATATTTTTAAACTTTTATTGCTATACAGAAGGGTAGGATGGGGGATCTTAGACAAGTCACTACAACCACAAATCTACTTGGTGTATTTCTAACTCTAGTTTTTAATTCATGATATTCTTGTCCAGCAATAACCTTCCCTCTCCCTCAGATCTAGGAGAGAGTGCTCAAGGTATTCATGACTCCCACCATCTCCACAGGAATTTACAAAACTATCATAGAAAACGACCACCTATCATGTGCTGTCTGACGAAATTAATTATACGTACCAACCATTTGAAACTCAGTTAAGATTGAAAGCAGTATATGAGCCTTCCTGTAGTTTTGTATCAACATATGTATTATTTTGTAATGTTTATTAATGTGTAATCTCATATGCTATTGAAAACTGCAAAAAGGTTGTATATTAGGATGCTTGATATCTATTTGAGTCCCTCACAATATTGAGCACAGGATATTATTTTTGAAGTTGATCTAAGATGAAAATACTTGGGTTTAAATCCTGATTCCATTCCTTAACTGTTGTGTGGCTGTGAACAAGCTTTTTCTGAACCTCAATGCCCTCATCTATAATGGTGATGATAATATCCCACTTCATAATTGTGAGGATTTAATGAGAAAAATGCATGCAAAACACTGAGTATCAAGTCTAGCACATTGCAAATAAATATCAATAAATATCAACTCTGATGACTAATTTCTTATCATTTGTACACACATGGGAGCTTAATAAACATTGGTAACTGTATAGATTTATTATAGTTCAGGGTGAGGACATTTACAAATGTTAGTGTCTACCTCTCTGGACTGGGACTAAAGACTTACCAGTGGCCTATGATCTTTATCATCATTCTGGAGAGAAATGAAATGGTGGTGAAAGGAAGCCACCTTCCTTCTGCACTGCACTGCACTGTCATCACCTGCCGTCAGTTGTTCCAAGGCATTTAATTACACATGTCACTATGCTGAGCACCGCACAAAAAGACTCATCTACAGATAAAAATTCTTGTCCATTGGGAGCTCATAATATCAAGGACATTTTGATAGACATGTGAAATTAGAACTTAATGGCAAGAAGAAAAAAAATACCAGTTAACATAAAACATCTTTAAAATGGGAAGGGGTATAAGAAATTATTCCAGTTCTATAATTTTACAGACAAGAAACCAAGGTTCACAGAGGTGAAGTGACCTGCCTAATGCCCCTTGGTTGTGCAGAGCTGTAAGCAGGATCTTGAGGTCCCCAGATCTTGAGGTCCCAGGGCCCCTTCCTCTCAAGGTCACAAGATCCCACATTCCGGGGAGTGTTGTTCCTATTCATACACAGCACAAGGCAAACTTCTGGGAGGCCAAGACTGGAACGACTGCTTGACGCAAGGAGTTTGAAACCAGCCTGAGAAATATAGTGAGACTTCATCTCTACAGAAAATTAAAAAAAAATAGATGGGCATGGTAGGTAAGGCAGGAGGGTTACTGGAGCCCAGGAGTTCAAGGTTGCCATGAGCTGTGATTGCACCACTGCACTCCAGCCTGGGTGACAGAGCAAGAGTCTGTCCAAAACAACAACAACAACAAAAACAGAAAAAAAAAACAAGGTAAATTGTACCCCTTAGACATGTGCAAAATGGCAGTGATTTTTTTTGTTTTCATTTATGTGTGACAGTCTGAGGGTAAATTCAGGGCTGTCATTTAGGTCATAGGCAGTGAAAAGGCCAAACTGGTTTTATGGCTGTTATCCATTGTCCATTCAGTTGCCCAGTGTGTCTATCTTGATTGATGATTGCCCATGCTCTATGACATGTTAAATGTTTTAAATATCAGTACTGGTTGTGGTAAGATGAGGGTAAAGATGGAGATCCTTAACAGTTCATGAATACAAACACCTTCTAAAAGGAACATACACATTTCTGTCTTAAAAGCTCCTTAGCTACTCCTCCACCATTTAGTTCACCCACCCTAGTCTTTTCCCTCTCAAGCTATTTTTCATTCTTCTCTCCTTCACCCTTACACTCTGAACATTTATAATATTGAAAAGTTTTAGCCATCTCTCTTATTTGCTGATTTTTCTCAACTCATGCCTTAGGGGTTCAACTTGTACTCCTAAGAGTTTACACATTTATTTTCTTAAATGGAGACAATTACCTCCTAAGAGAAGTTGTGGTATAAGTTATAAGGACCATATTTTGTTTATTTTTGTTGTTGTTGTTTAAATAGACTGTTTCTTAGAGCAGTTCTATGTTCACAGCAAAATTAATTGGAAGGTAGAGGAGTACTCATTTACTTCCTGCCTTCCCTGCCTCACACAGAGCCTCCCTATCATTAACACCCCGAACCAGAGTGGTGCACTTGCTACAATCTATGAGCTACATTTGACACATACTTATTACCCCAGTTTACACTAGGGTTCACTCTTGGTGATGTACATTCTATGGGTTTTGATAAATGTAAAATGACATCTATCCACCATTATAGTATCATGGAGAGTAGTTTTAATGCCTTAAAAATATTCTGTACTGGAACTGTTCATTCCCCTCTGCCCGCAAGCCCTGGCAACCATTGATTATTTTATTATTTCCACAGTTTCGCCTTTTCCAGAATGGATTATAGTTGGAATTATATAGTATGTAGTATTTTCTGGTTAACTCCATTGACTTAGTAATATTCATTTAAGGCTTGATAGCTCATTTCTTGGTATCAATGAAATATACTCCATTATCTGGATGTACCTCAGTTTATTTACCAATTCACTTGTGGAATGACATCTTGGTGACTTCCAAAGGGTGTTAATTATGAATGAAGCTATTATAAACAGCTGTGTACAGCTTTTCACGTGGATATGTCTTTAGCTCATTTTGGTAAATACCAAGGAATGCAATTGTTGAATTGTACGGTAAGAGTATGTTTAGCTTTGTAACAATTGACAAACTGTCTTCCAAAGCGACGGTACCATTTTGCACTCCTGTCACCAATGAATGAAATAATTTCTGTTGCTTCACATTCTCAACAGCATTTAGTGTTGTCAGTATTCTAGATTTTGGGCATTGTAAAAGGTGTGTAGTGGTGTCCCATTGCTGTTTTACTTTGTAATTCCCTAATGAAATATTATTTTGAACATTTTTATATGCATACTTGCCATCTGTATATCTTTTGTAGTGAATTCGGATTTTTTTCTATTTTTTAATTGGGATTTTTTAAATTAAAATTTAAGTGTTCTTTGTACATTTGGGATGACAGTTCCTTCATAAGGCATGTTTTTGCAAATATTTTCTTCCAGTCTGTGGTTTATAGTCTCACTTTCCTGCAAGTGTCTTTCATAGCTTTTTCATTCTGTTATGGTTGTGTTATAGTATCTGTAATGGGAATTAGAGACCCTGAAAGAACTTTAATAGATTACTTCTAAGATGCCTTCCCACTCTTAACGCCTTAAGAAGTATATTTTTATACTTAAGAAGTATATTTTTCAAGTGGCATTTTGATATTACAACTTGCAAGGTATGATTATGAATAAAAGCTAGCAAACTCATTTGGAAATATTCAATAGCCTATTGCTTTATAAAAGATTTTGTTTTAACTAATGTTAATAAAACAAAATGAAAGGAAATATCCCTTCCCCATATATTAATTATTACTATATCCTTGCATACATTTAACTGGAAGGTAGAAAAGTTGACTAACAAGAAGAGTCTGGGCTAAGAAAAGCCTATGATTTGACAGCTCATTATTTTTTCAGGTTGTCTATTAAAGTATGAGAAACAAGAATACTATGAATAAAATCAGATTCTCCTGTTTAGTTTCTTAAATGTTTTCTTAATGGTGAGGAAGTATTGCCTATATCTAAGAACAGCAGAATAGGGCTTGTAAAGATAGCTTGGGAAATAAAGATTGGAAGAAAAGTTATAATCAATTGTGGGTTCCTTTAGTAAGATCTCTACCTATAATTCTTTATAGGTCCCTTCTAAGTATATGATTGCAGTCCAGAGGTATAGTCACATCAATTTTGTATTTTTGCATAGATTAGCATAGCCTTTTCCCAGACGATTCTCTGTTATTTTCCTGACAATATAAATACCAAAGACTATTAAAGTAATAAGAAGTTTCAGGAAAGGTAGATTGCATCTTGTCACAAATCAAAGCACAATGAGTAAGCTGACGTGACTTTTCTCTGCTAAGATCACTAGAAATCAGAGTTGTCTCATTAAATACACACTCAAAGCATGGAATGATTGCCAGGCTTGCTATGGTAAGACCTTTGAACATTTACAAAGATGCTTAGGTAAATTTTAGCCATGTCACCCATTCTCAAGGTATTTAAACTTTACAGTTTTGCAGATCGTATGGATGTACTTTCACTAACTCTTTCATGCATATTTTTGTTATATAAGAAAGAAATGATGCTTAAAATACTAATTATAAAAGAATGAGTTTTTCTAAATAACAGATTTGGAATTGTTTAAGCCATATATTATATAAAAAGAAATAATAACTTTTTAAAAATTCTAAAACTTAATATAGCCTGAAGTAATATAGAAAGCAATAGAGGGTATTTTTTTCTGAGAAATATATGACTAAAACAACATATGCTAACACCAAACTTTCTGGCAATAACTTTTTTTATACATGTGTCATATATATCACAAGATGTGTAGTTTCCAAGGATTGCCATAACAAATTAGCACAAACCAGATGAGTTAAAAAGTCTCAGATCAAGGAGTCAGCAGGGTCATGCTGTCTCTGAAGGCACTAGGACAAAATGTGATCCATTCCTTTCTCTTAGCTTCTGGTATTGTCAACAATCCTTGATGTGTTTTCACTTGCAGATGCATCATTCCAATCTCTTCCTTCATCTTCACATGGTTCTTTCTGTGTGGCTCTGTCTGTTTCTATATTTTCTCTCCTTACAAGGCTCTATACTATAAGTGCCCCACCCTAATTAATTATAACTTCATTTTAACTTGATTATATCTACAAAGACCTCTTCCTTCACCTTCAGAGTCAGGCTTTTCAGAGCAGCATGGGGTTGTGGAGGGCACCCTGGACTGGGAGTCCTTAGTTCTCCATCTGGGGCAGGGGCAGAAACCCAGGCTTCGGGTTTGGCAACACCCCAGCTGTGTGGCCTTGGCCAGGCCATTCATCTTTCTGAGCCTCAGTCACCTCATCTCTAAAATGGGGATGGCCATCACCCCCGCATCTCAGGCTTGCTGGGAGGTAAAGACTGCTGCTTCTCTGTGGGCGCTACTTCTACACCCTCTGCTGCATCATGGGATGAGGGGTGAGCCTGGCTAGGGGAGCCCTTCAGACCTGGACGAGAAGCAGGGCAAGGTCAGCTGCCTTCCTGGTTTTGATTTCATCTGCCCTCAGAGGGCTCCACGCTTCTCCTTCTTGCCCACCTGCTGAAGCTGAGGGCACATTCTTTGTTTGAGCCCTGGGGCCTCTCCCTGGAGCAAGGTTCTGAGCATAGGGCAGGTGGATCCCTCTTGCTAGTGAACATTTCACCACCTCTAACAGGGCAAGGGGCACTGTTGTAGGAGCCACAGTCCTGAGTGTGTATCTCGGGTCATCCACTTCTCTGTGTCTCAGTTTCCCTGTATGTGAAATGAGGGGGATGGACTGGACTATCTCTATGGGCCCATCCAACTCTGATTGAAGTTAATTCCTTATTTCCTTTTATATTAGGCTTCCAGTTCCTACAAGTGGGCCTCTGGGAGGGACAGAGTTCTGTCAAAAGAATTCTCACAGAGGAGTGCTTGATTTATAGCTTCTTTCAGGGGTATTTGTTGCGCTTTATGTAAGAAAGGGGAATTCTTAACCCAAGGGGGTAACAGTGGGACTTTAGGCAGTGGACAAAAGTGGAACATTTCAGGTATTGGGGAACAGAGACACAGATGGAGAGGAGGCAGGGCCATGCAGGCAGAGACAGGACAGATGGTGAGGACCCACTGTCAGCCATGGGTGGGACCGGGGACAGTGCAGGAGGCAATGGAGATGAGCAAGGTGTCTGCAGGAGGTGCTGGAAATTGCACAAAGTAACTGTCCAAGTGAAGAGCTAGGGTTACAGCTTTGGACAGTGGGGCTGGGTTCTGGGAGGCAGTGATCTTGAATCAGTGTTGGGGTCTGCTTAGCTATTAAAGGACAGAGTCTGGGCTTTAGAGTCTTGCAGCCATGGATTCTATTCCCAGCCCTGCCACTGACTGGCTGTGTGACGTTGCACAAGTTACTTAACCTTTCTGAGGCTCAGTATGCTTGGGTTATGACAGGGAAAACCAACCCCCCTCACAGGATTGTCATGGAGAGTCCATGAAATAACAAATGTGAAAAGCCTGGCACTGGCTTTGCAAATCATAAGCCCTTGGTATGTGGTGGCAGTTATTGTCCTTCTAATTCCACTGAGGGAGGCAAAACTCACCCTGGGGACTGTCTCTGGGGCTTTTTGGGGACAGCAGCTTTTGCCTTTTTGTCTTAAAGACCTGTTGGGGCCACGTATTTAGAGCAGAGGGATGTTTTGGGGGCTGGAGACCCTCCTGGAGCCTCACAGGTTCCAGTGTGAGGGCGGCTGCCTCGCTTGCATGGTAGGATCAGGTAGGGCAGCATTGGGGTGAGGTCACAGGCTCCACAGCCTGCCTGCCAGGGTTCAAATCCCTGTCACCTGCTGTGTGACCTTACCCCATCCCCTTACCTCTCTGATTCTCAAGTATTTCATCTGTTAAAGAGGGATGATGACAAAAACAGTCACCTGGTAGAACTAACCAAGAAGAAATGAATGGATATACACAAAGCATCTAGGCCCGCACAGTGGAATAGGGCAACCACTTGGCTCCTCTGGCTCTTGGGCACTTGAACTGTGGCTTGTCCAAATTGAGTTGGACCATGAGACTAAAATACCCACCAGCTTTTGAAAGCTTAGTATGAGAAAAATAGTAATGTATCATTCCAATAATTTTTATATGGGTAACATGTTGAAATGATAACATTTTGGGCATATTTGGTTAAATGAAATATATTATTAAGATGAACTTCACCTGCTTCTTTTTGCTTGTTTCAATGTGGCTACTGGAAACTTTCAGATTACAGTGCATATGTGGCCTGTATTCTAATTCCATTGCTTAGCAGTGATCTAGAGCAATGCAAGGATTTAGTAGGTATGATGTACGTGTTTGCTGTTATTATTATTAGTTGGTGGGTTTGAGTACTGGATTTACAGCTTCCTGGGTTATCCAGTGCAGGTTAACTTTTCTAAACCTTAGTTTTCCTCTCTGTAAAATGGGACTAATGGGATTATTGAAATTGTGCCTATAGAGTGTTGGCACAGTGCCTGGCACATAGGAAGCTCTCAATCCACGTGAGCTGGTATACTGTTTGCCTATGGGATTGGAGGTGAGGGTCTCACCCCTCCTTGATGGGAGAGAGGCTTCTCTGTTACCCCCGGGTGCTGTGGGTGGGGTGGAACTGACTGAGTCTGTTCTCCATACAAATGGGATCCAAGCTCTGAGTAAACTTCCTTGAGCCTGAGGTTGAGCTGTTTGGCCAGTTATATTAAGGGAAGGGTCAATAACACGTTAATTGGATCAGTGGCCCTATCAATCTTCTTCTACTGAACAGCCATTCCAGCCAACCTGTCTTACCTAGACCGTGGAAGACATTTCCTATTGGTGGGGAACTTGCTGGGTAGAAAGAACCTCATATCCTATAAAAGTGATTTAGTGGCTTTGCTTGTGGAAGGTGTGCTGCAGACGCAGGGCAGGGGAGAACTGAAACAGCAAAGTCACAGCAAACCTCTCCATCTGGGGCCCCAGATCGAAATCCCAGGGAGTGCTAGGAAAGGCGGGAGATTTTGGTGAAGGTCGGAGGTGAGATTGATCTCACCCTTGTCTAGCTTGGATACCCTCACCTCCAAATCAACAGATGGTGATGGCAGAGTTGCCCTGGCCTGGAGGGCCCAGAGGGGTGATGATGGCTGTGGAGGGAGCGCTAGGATGGGCAGTGGAAGTCCTGGGCTGTGTAACTGTGTACGGGTTACTCAACTGCCTCATTTGCAGGAGGCTTGCAAGTGGTGTCAGGTCAGGTCAGAGGAGCTTTGCTGGAGGGTGAAGAGGCAGTGGGCCTGGGAGAGTGCTGAGCTGGGATGGGGGAAGAGGAGTAGCCTTGGGGAGGGTGTCCCTGGGGCCCCCAGGAAATGGGCAGAGCTGAGGAGGACCCTGTCTATGTGGTTGTTTGACTTTGGAACCTCTCTTTCTTCCCTGCCCTAGTATCTCACCCTCTGCCCAAGGATGCTGTAGTTCAGCCATCAGCAGTTCATTTTTGACAGGGGGAAGTGTCTTCTCCTAGACTCCAGGGGTCTGTTTTAAAACACAAATACCAGCTGGGCACAGTGGCTCACATCTGTAATCCCAGCACTTTGGGAGGCCAAGGCAGGCAGATCACCTGAGGTCAGGAGTTCGAGACCAGATTGGCCAACACGGTGAAACCCTGTCTCTACTAAAAGTATAAAAATTAGCCAGCCATGGTGGCATGCGCCTGTAGTCCCAGCTACTTGGGAGACTGAGGCAGGAGAATCACTTGAACCCAGGTGGCAAAGGTTGCAGTGAGCTGAGATTGTGCCGTTGCACTCCAGCCTGGGCAATAGAGCTAGACTCCATCTAAAAAATAAATAAATAAATAAATAATAAATAAAACACAAATGCCTCCCAAGGGCTGCTCATTTCATTCTGTCCGACTGTTCAACCATCACCCACCAGAGGGAAACAGGAATCAATCCAACTCAGAACCACTCACCCTCAAGAAACTTTGGGGTTTTCGAGGACAGAGTGATTATTTTCATCCAGGGGTTTGGGGGAGGGTATTTAAATTAGGCTTTGGAAGGGAGCTTAGAGATCAGCAAGTCCAACTCTCCCATGTTACAGATGAAGAGAGAGAGAGGCACAGAGGTAACACCTTAATTTAAGATGTTATCTTAAGGTAAAGTGGCCTGCCCGATGTCAGTATGGCTGGACCAGCAGCATGTGTAGGATTTGGCATTCCAGGTGAAGGGAAGAGCTTCAGCAAAGCCCCAGAAGAAGAAAATGGTGGAGCATGTGGAAAAGGCAACAGGCAGTTCCATTTGACCAGAGTCTGGGGCCAGTTGAAGTGAGTTAAGGAGGATACCGAGGAAGATGTTCCCAAGGCCCTGGTTTGGCCAAAGTCAGCAGAGCCTCCGGGTGAGGTGGGGGTCCCAGAGGCCTATGGAGAGCCCCTGTGCTCACACTTCCTGCCCCCCATAGTACTATGAGCTATTCCTCCTCCCAGTATCCCCACAGTCCCCGGCAGACTCCCTTGAGGTGGCCCACCCACCTGAGATGCACATCTCAACCCGGAAGGAACTAGTTTGCTTCCCATCCCTTGGGCTCTGGGAATGGCAGGACCTTCCCCAGCTGAGTCACTCCATGTCCCTGAGCCTCTCTGGTGAAGTAGGACCTCAGCCTGGCCCCTAGGGTTCTGCCAGTGATCCAGGGAGCAGCAGGTGAGGAGTTAAATCTTTCAGGGAGGCGGATTGGACACTGCTCTAACTATAATGGTAGCTCAGATTGTTCAAGCACCACCCAGGTGCCAGGCATTGTCCTCAGCACTTTCCAAGCATCCCTTCACTCAGCATCAGATACCTGTATGGGATAGATGTTATTGGTATGTCCATTTTGCAGGTGGCTTTGAGGCACAGAGAAGCAAAGTGACCTGTCCCAAGAACACAACTGTGCCACACTCAGGTAGTCTGAGTTTGTGTTTTTATCTCCCCCAATGCCCCTGTGCATACATGCAGGCACCCACATATGCACACATGCATGCACACACCTATGCATACATGCACCCATATGCCTATAGGCATTTACACACACACGCACCCCTGCATGCACATGTGCACCCATGCATACATGCACCCATGCGCCTATATGTATGCACACACACATTCACTCGTACGTGCCTGCTAAGGTCCCTGGGTTGAGCTCCAAGATTTCAGAGCAGACCCCAGCAAATCCTCCAGGGAGAGCCATCAGGGCTGACTCTGGGCCAGGATGGTCCACCATCTTGGAAGCGGAAGTGACCCCTCATAGTGCTGCTTGGGAAATGGGCAGGAACAGGCAGGACGACTTGCCTAAGGTCTCACTGTGAGTGAACGGCTTAATGCATCTGTTAGAAGTGAGACAAAGTCAAGTTCAGCATCCCCTCTCCTCACTTTTGATCCCATCAAAAACCCGCCACTCTGTCCCTTGAACGCCTCCCATGACAGCGTATTTCCTGGGAAGGCTCTTCTTGGAGTAGTTCAGACCCTTCAAAAATTTCTTCCTTCTACTGACCACAATCCTCCTCTTGTCTCTCCAACCACGGAGTCAGGTTGAGTCCACACAGCCAGATGCTCCCGACAGATCTGCAGCTGCCTGAAGATGGCCATCGTACCCCGGCCTCCCCATTTGCCAGTTGTTCTCTCAGTTGCCTCAGCCTTTCCATCTTCTCCACTGAACAGGGTTCACACTCCTTGCCTGCCAGGCACCCTTATCTGAAGAGCTCCAAGCTGGGGTGGGTTTGGTCTTCTGACCTCCCTCCCCTTCCGGGGGGCTGGAACATCCTGAAGCTAGAACAAAATAGCTAAAGGCAGAAAAGGAGGCAAATATTCAGTAAGAAGACAGGAAGTCTAGCAGGAGGCTGACTCTGGGAGTAAGACCCACTGGCTTTAGATGGGTGTTTCTTCCTGAGGCCGGGTCACACCAGGAAATCTTCCAGCCCTCCCTTTCCCTCCTCCCCAGAACCTGGAACTTCTGTCTCCCACAGCCAGCAATGGAACCAGCCGTGGCTGAGTAACTGACAAACTGCAGGAGAGCCTCCAAGAAGAAGTGGAGAGAGGAGAAAAAGAGAGAGAACAGTTGAATATTCTTCAGGATCTGTATGAGTGTGAGCACACATCTTCATGTGCCGGCATTTGACTGACTGACAGGTTATGGAGGCCCAATCTCTCTTTGGTGATAGAGAAAGTGACAGAGGTCAGACCCGGATACAATCTGCCAGGGTTGATTCTGATAGGAGCAAGAGGAGACAATCCCCTCCCTCCCTCTTTAGAACCCCATACTTCTGTGAATGCAACCTAAGGTCACACTGGCTTTTCAGCAGCTGCATTGTTGACTCATTTTGCATTTATTGTTGAATAAAAAACTATAAGATATTTTCTGTTTCTTGTGCCACTGAGCCAAGCTTTCTGCCCATCCCAGCTCCGCTTCCCTTAATCATACCCTATTACAGTTTTCTATCAGGTTGTCCAAATCTGCTAGCCTGGACAGGGTGGAGAACACAGGCCTGTGGCCAGCATGCAGGACTTCGCTTGAGTCGAGGCTGACAGCCTGCCTGGAGCTCCAGCCATTGCCTCACTCTTCCTCCTGCCCAGCCCAGCCCCATCCTTGTGTCCTTGCTGGGGCATCTTGAAGGGAGCCCAACTACTTCAAGGGCCCAACCTCTTCCTCCACCCTGCCATCACCCATCTGGGCATGAGCACAGGCTCTACTGAGCAGAGGCAGGAGGTGAGACTGGCAATGCTTCTATTTTCACTCTGACATTTTCTGTTTCTGAAAAACCTTACTTGGAGATCATTCTGATGTTTGCCATCCTTTGAAGGGGAAGGGCTGAGGGTCCCTCCCACCGTGGCTGGATTCTTCCTGAAGTTTTCCACTTTACCCCAAACCAGACATTTCTTTCTAAACTCTAGGACAAGAGCAGTGGTGGAAAATCAAAACCAAACCAAACAGAATAGGCCTTAGATGCCCCCAGAGGTGGGGCAAGAGGTAGGAAGGCCAAAAAGGGACCCCAGAAGGTTCTTGTAGGCTCTACATGGAGATCAAATGGGGTTCAGCATGATCCTCTCTCTGAATCTTCTGTTCTCGCAGGTTCTCAGGGTCTGTAGCTGAATGTGGCAGTCTCCCAGTTCTCACCAAGAAAACGGCTGCTTAGAGGAAGGAGGCTCCAGTGGGGAGACTTCAGCCTTGGAGAATTTAATTAGGGCATTGGCGTTTTATTGGAAGGTTAGAGTGATTTCTACCCCTCGAGTCATTAGGAGGCCCAGCAAATTCTATCACGGCTTTATAGTTTAGAAATACAATATAGATGTTACTGTAGGCTGTGATGTCTTCCTTTAAACAACTGCTCAGCCAGATAAAGCACAGCAGCCGGTAAAGCACGCTGCAGAGGAGCTGGGCAGGGCTTTCCATGAGAACACAAAACTGTCTGGGAAGCTGTGGCCTCCCTTTTCGATGGGGAGAAACCAGACGCCTGGTTAACCTGTTTTGGGCCACACAGGGAATTGGGAATGGGTTTTTGAGAAATTCGAGATTTGGGATCTCACGGGGATTTGGGAGCATCCCCTCCCTTTTGAGAGTTTATTTCCATTGAATTAAGTAGTTATTCCCTGAGCACCTACTATGTGCCAGGCCTGCAGACACACAGAGAAGGCAATGCGGGGGCGGGCACGGTGGCTTACGCTTGTAATCCCAGCACTTTGGGAGGCCAAGGCAGGAGGAACACTTGAGCTCAGGAGTTTTGGCTAAATCCTGTCTCTACTAAAAAAATACAAAAAAATTAGCCAGGCGTGGTGGCTGGCGCCTGTAGTCCCAGCTCCTCGGGAGGCTGAGGTAAGAGAACGGCGTGAAGCTGGGAGGTGGAGCTTGCAGTGAGCCGAGATTGTGCCACTGCACTCCAGCCTGGGCGACAGAGCTAGATTCCGACTCAAAAAAAAAAAAAAAAACCAGGCATGGTGGCACATGCCTGCAATCCCAGCTACTTGGGAGGCTGAGGCAGGAGCATCCTTTGAACCTGGGAGGCAGAGGTTGCGGTGAGCCGAGATCATGCAATTGCACTCTAGCCTGGGCAACAAGAGCGAAACTCCGTCTCAAAAGACAAAACAAAACAAAATAAAACAAAATTAGCTGGGCGTCGTGGCTCATACCTGTAATCCCAGCTACCGAGGAGGCTGAGAGAGGAGAATCGCTGGAACCCTGGAGGCGGAGCTTGCAGTGAGCCGAGATTGTGCCTGGGCGACAGAGCGAGACTCCGTCTCAATAAAATAAAAAAATAAAAAAATAAAAAGCAGATGGCGCCGTTCCTCTGGTTGCTCCAGGAACTGCCCAGCCGAGCGGGTGGTGGTGGCTGGGACGCAGGGAGGCAGTTGTGGAGGCTGGTAAGTCCAAGACCAAGGTGGGAAGGGATTTGGTTCCTGATACAGACCTGCTTCCTGGCTTGCAGTTGATTGCCTTCTCACTCTGCATTCACGTGACTGTCTCTGGAAGGACCACTAATCCCTCAAGAGAGCCTCATTTTTTGATCTAATCTCAAATGAATAACCTCCCAAGCCCCACCTCCAAATACCATCTCATTGGGAGTTAAGGCTCCAACATATGGCGGCAGGGAGAGGAGCTGGGAGAACACACAACATGCAGTTTGTAACAATGTCTTTGGACACATTTCTTGAATTTCAGTCTCTTGCAACATGTGAGCTGCCTCTTGCCAAGAGTGAGTAGCAAAAGAAACTAAGCCCAGAGCAGTTCTGTGTCGTGAGAGAAAAGGGAACAGAACCACCTTCCAGTGGGATCTACCTGAATAACAAGGAAGCAGGAATGTATCACTGCGTGTGCTGCAATAGTCCACTCTTCAGTTCTGAGAAAAAGTACTGCTCCGGCACTGGGTGGCCTTCATTTGCTGAGGCTCATGGTACGTGTGGCTCTGATGAAAGCCACACAGGGATCCTGAGATGTCTGGACACCTCGTTAGGATCAGCTGACACAGAGGTCATCTGCAAACAGTGTGAAGCTCATCTTGGTCACGTGGGTCCTGATGGACCCGGTCCCAATGGTCAGAGGTTTTGCATCAACAGTGTGGCTCTGAAGATCACACCAAGGAAACATTGACCATCTTTAAGAGTCCCATTCCCTTGCCACCCCTTCATGTGTACCCTCAATTTCTATAATTCACTGGAATGACTTGTTTTATTTGCTATAAAACTGAGCTGAGTTTGCTGCTGTCTCCAGCGAGTCATTGCTTTTCTTAATTTATTTACCTGGAATCAACTTAATCCTGTGTGTTAGGCTCTTCTTTTGTTGCTATAAAGAAATACCTCTGGCAGGGTGCAGTGACTCACGCCTGTAATCCCAGCACTTTGGGAGGCTGAGGAGGATGGATCACTTGAGGTCAGGAGTTTGAGATCAGCTTGACCAATATGGAGAAACCCCTGTCTCTACTAAAAATACAAAATTAGCCGGGCCTGGCGATGCACGTCTGTAGTCCCAGTTACTCAGGAGGCTCAGGCAGGAGAATTGCTTGAACCTGGGAGGCGGAGGTTGCGGTGAGCCGAGATCGCACCATCGCACTCCGGCCTGGGCCACAAGAGTGAAACTCCATCTCAAAAAAAAAAAAAAATACAGGATCTGGGAAAATTTGAAGAAAAAAAAGCAAACAAACAAACTAGAATAAACAAAATTAAAAAGAAAAAAGAGAAATATCTGAGATTGGGTAACTTATAAAGAAAAGAGATTTAATTGACTCACAGTTCTGCAGGGTGTACAGGAAGCGTGGTGCCAGCATCTGCTTGGATTCTGGGGAGACCTGAGGGAGCTTTTTCTCATGGCAGAAGGTGAAGGGGGAGCCAGCATCTCACATGGCAGAGCAGGAGTAACAGTGGTAGGGAGGTGCCACACACTTTTAAACAGCCAGATCTCTTGAGAACTCACTCACTGTCACCAGGACAGCATGAAGTCATGAGGGATCCATCCTCATGACCCAAATACCTCCCACCAGGGCCCACCTCCAGCACTGGGGATTACACTTCAGCATGAGATTTGGAGAGGGGGAACATCCAAACCGTGTTGCCCTGACTCCCACTTGGACTGTAGAACTTCAGAGAATGACAGAGGGACAGCTGTTTCCATCCAACACTTCCACAGCTCCTCCTGAGACAAGGGCATGACTCTGGGAGCATCAAGAGGCTGGTGGACTAGTAAGCCAAACAATTCCTATAAAAATGCGCTGCACCTTCCACCGCCGTTCAGTCTTTGATAGACATAAGTAAAGGATCAAGTTAGAAGAGGAAGGAAAATACAGGAACCAAGGAATCAACAACAGTAGCATTGAAGAGCAGGATTACGGAGGAGCTGTGCTCTGGGAGCACATATGATGATTGACGAGACTGCATGTTTTTTTTTTTTTTCAAAATTTTAAATGTCTTGAGCATGCTACTTCCAACCATTCTACCCACAAATAAACTGCAATAGAGACTGGGTTAGATTTCAGTGATTATGAATAAGTGTTCACCCTCAGACTTTCTGGTTACAAAGCTAAACTTAGAAATGTTCAAATAAAATAGTCACTAAAATTTATGTTTACTTTTTGGTTAAGTCAATGAATGTGCTTTTTTATAAAAAAGATTCTAGCTGGGCGTGGTGGCTCATGCCTGTAATCCCAGCACATTGGGAGGTCAAGGCAGGCAGATTACCTGAGGTCGGGAGTTCGAGACCAGGCTGGCCGGCATGGAGAAGCCCCGTCTGCTAAAAGTGCAAAATTAGCCCAGTGTGGTGGTGCATGCCTGCTCGGGAGGCTGAGGCAGGAGAATCTCTTCAACCCAGGAAGTGGAGGCTGCCATGGGCCAGGATCACTCCATTGAAAACCAAGACTAAAAGCAACTCAAGTGTTTCACAAATTAAGAGTCTTGAAGTATTTGTTACTGAAAGTATATATCAGTCATTCTCTTTGTGCCTTTATGGGCAGAAAGGAAACTTATTTATACCATTTTTCTTTTTATTAACTTGTATATTATTTTACATTTCTTTTAGTAGCTACCATGGAAATTACAACATGCTTCCTTACTTGCTACCATCATATGTAAATTATTACTTATTTTGGGTTCTCCAAGAATGTTAGCCTTAGAATACTTTATTAGCATCCTCTGATATTTTGTTTTACTATTGTCATGTATTTCATTTTACACACATTTTAAAGCCCTCAAACCATTATAATAATATATTAACATATGTACTACTATATACTAATAAATAATTGATATATAATAAATTAGTATAAAATATATAAACATACTAATAAATATACACTAATATATAATATAAAATATACTAATATATAATAATATATATTACTAGTATATGTGGTTGATACTCATTTATATTTACCTACATATTTGCCCCTTTTGTTGCTCTTTTATTTCTTCCTGCAATTCTGTGTTTCTGTGTGATTATTTTTCTTCTGCCTGAAGAACTTTTATTTTTCCCTTTAGTTCGTGTTTCCTACTGGTGATGTTTTTTCAGTTTTTGTTGGTGAGAAAACGTATCTATTCTCCTTTCATTCTGAAGAATATTTTCCCTGAGTATAGGGTTTTAATCTGGGGAATAAGAATTTTTCCCCTACAGATAGCTAATTATCCCAGCACTATTTATTGAAGACTTTCTTGAATTTCCTTGACGTTTTTCAAAAAAATAATTTCCATATTAGCATGGGTCTATTTCTGGACTCTCTATTCTTTTCCATTGATATATCTATTCCTATGGCATTTATACCACACTGTATTGATTATTACAGCTTTATAGCAAGTCTTGAAATCAGGTAGTGTGAGTTTTCCGATTTTGTTCTTTTTTCAAAATTGTTTTGGCTAGTTGTTTTATGCTAAAACAATTGTTTGTTTGTTTGTTTGTTTGTTTGTTTTGAGACAGAGTCTCACTCTGTCACTAGGCTATAGTGCAGTGGTGCAATCTTGGCTCACTGCAATCTCCGCCTCGCAGTTTCAGGTGATTTTCCTGCCTCAGCCTCCTGAGTAGCTGGGGTTACAGGCATGTGCCACCATGCCTGGCTAATTTTTGTATTTTTAGTAGAGCCAGGGTTTCACCATGTTGGCCATGCTGATCTCGAACTCCTGACCTCATGATCTGCCTGCCTCGGCCTCCTGAAGTGCTGGGATTACAGGCATGAGCCACAGGACCTGGCCTAAAACAATTTGGAAAAGAACAAAGTTGGAAAAATATAACCAAAATATGTGCATTTCCATATAAATTTTAGAATTAGCTTGGAAATTTCTACAGAAAGTCTTGCTGGGATTTTGATTGGTATTGCATTAATATATCAATCTGGGGAGAATTGTCATCTTAAAAATATTGAGTGTCCCAGTCCATGAGCCTGGTATATTTCTCTGTTTATTTAAGTATTCTTTAGTTTTTCTTTAAATATTTTGTAGTTTTTAGTGTGTGGGTCTTGCACATATTTTGTTAAATTAATGCCAAAATATTTTAATTTTCTTAATACTATTATAAATTGGGTTGCTATTTACATTTGTATTTTCTATTTTTTTCACTATATAAATAAATACAATTATTATTTGTGTTTTGAACATGCATCCTGTAACTTTACTAAATCGACCTATAATTAATTCACATAATTTTTTTTCTGGATTTCTTAGAGCTTTCTACATACACAATCATGTCAGCAAATATGACAGTTTAGCCTCTTCTTTCCAATTTGCCTTTTTCTTTTTCCTGCCTTGTTCACTATCTGGGCCTTACAGTACAAATTTAAATCCAAATAGTGAAAATGGATATCATTGCTTTGCTTTGTTTGTGATTTTAGGTAGAAAACATTAAATCTTCACCACTGAGTTTGATGTTAGCTGTAGAATTTTTTTTTTTTTTTTTTTTTGAGAGATGGAGTCTTGCTCTGTCATCAGGCTGGAGTGCAGTGGCAAACAAGAACATAAAGAAATGAGGAAAAGATTTGGGGAGACATATGAGATAATTACCTTCCAGAAAGAGATTATAAAATTCAACAGAAGAGTATTTCTGGAACTAAAGAAATCATTGGATGAAATACAAAGTACAGTCAAAAGCTTCAATGATGGACTAGAACAAATAGAAGAAAAACTCTCAAGACATAAAATCTGAAGCATTTTTATCACATTAAAGATTAATGGGTTGTACTCTGGCTATTAATGTGAATGAAACTTGCTGGATTAATTCTTATTCTGGGATCTTGGGTAATCATTAGAGTGAAATGAAAATAATTTCCTTTAGAGATGGTCAATTTTGCAAGATGAGTTATCATGCAGCAGTTATGTAAAGACGATCTGATTCAGTTACTGAATCTGATCAGTACTGAATTCAATACTGAATCTGGTCTGATTCAGTATGCACAGTAATCATAACAGGTGAATGTAGTTCAAGTACATTGTCATGGTCTAGAAAAACCACTCTCTCCAACAGATTGCCCACACAGCCACATGTCAGCCCTCTTCACTGTAAATCTGACAAACACTGTAGCATTTTATTATTTATTTATTTGTTTAGAGACATGGTCTTTCTGTCTCCCAGGCTGGAGTGAAGTGGTGCAATCTCACTGCAGCCTCCATTTTCCAAACTCATGCAATTATCCACTGTCAGTCTCCCAAGTAGCTGAAACTACAGGCATGAGCCACAATGCCTGGCTAATTTTTTTTTTTGAGTCAGAGTTTCACTCTTGTTGCCCAAGCTGGAGTGCAATGGTGCTATCTTGGCTCACTGCAACCTGCACCTCCTGGGTTCAAGTGATTCTCATGCCTCCACCTCCTGAGTAGCTGGGATTACAGGTCCCAGCCACCACAACCGATTAATTTTAGTATTTTTAGTAGGGATGGGGTTTTGCAATGTTGGTCAGGCTGGTCTTGAACTCCTGACCTCAGGTGATTCGCCCACCTCTGCCTCCCAGAGTGCTGGGATAACAGGGGTTTAGCCACTGCGTCAAACCTCCTGGCTAATTTTTCTACCTTTTTGTAGAAAGGGGGTTTCACCATGTTGCCTAAACTGGTCTTGAACCCCTGAACTCAAAGTGATTCACCTGCCTCGGCCTCCCAAAGTGCTGGGATTACAGGGGTGAACCACACTGTGCCAGGCACAATCTAGCATGTTAATTCATCTTTCTTTTGTTTGGAGTTTTTCCTTTGTTGCCCAGGCTGCAGTGCAATGGCATCATCTCAGCTCACTACAACATCTGCCTCCTAGGTCCAAGCAATTCTTGTGCCTCAGCCTCTGGAGTCGCTGGAATTACAGGCGCCAGCCACCATGCCCAGCTAACTTTTGTATTTTTAGTAGAGATGTGGTTTCACCATGTTGGTCAGGCTGGTCTCCAACTCCAGACCTCAGATGATCCACCTACCTCAGCCTCCCAAAGTGCTGGGATTACAGGCATGAGCCACTGCACCTGTCCTAGATCATGTTTTTCAATACCATTAAAAAGAGCATCCATAGCCAGGTGCAGTGGCTCATGCCTGTAATCCCAGCACTTTGGGAGGTGGAGGCGAATGGATCACAAGGTCAGAAGTTTGAGATTAGCCTGGCCAACATGGTGAAACCCCATCTCTACTAAGAATACAAAAATTAGCCATGTGTGGTGGTGTGCACCTGTAGTCCCAGCTATTTGGAAGGCTGAGGCAGGAGAATCGCTTGAACCCAGGAGAAGGAGGTTGCAATGAACTGAGATCTTGCCACTGCACTCCAGCCTGGGTGACAGAGCAAGACTGTCTCAAAAAAAAAAAATTGTCCAGGCACAGCAGCTGATGCCTATAATCCCAACACTTTGGGAGGCTGAGGTGGGAGGGTTGCTTAAGGCCAGGAGTTCAAGACCAGCTTCAGCAACAAAGTGAGAGACTCCAACTTTACCAAAAAGAGGATAAAAATTAGGCATGTGTGGTGGGTGTGAGCCTCTAGTCCTAACTACTCAGACACAGATGGGAAGATCTCTTGAGCCTAGGAGGTTGGGGCTATAGGGAGCCGTGATCCTGCTACTGCACTGAGCTTGAATGGTAGATAACTCCTAAGATGGTTAAAACAAACACATGTACAATAAACCATAAACTCACCATGTCTGGTTATTCTGATCATTAAGTCTTGAACATTTTTACCAATTTGATGCTATGAAATTTTTTAGGCCAGGCATGGTGGTTCCTACGTGTAATCCCAGCATTTTGGGAGGCCGAGGTGGGCAGATCACTTGACGTCAGGAGTTCAAGGCCAGCGTGGTCAACATGGTGAAACTGTCTCTACTAAAAATACAAAAATGAGCCAGGCGTGGTGGCACACACCTGTAATCTCAGCTACTTGGAAGGCTTTGACAGAAGAATCGCTTGAACCTGGAAGGCGAAGGTTGCAGTGAGCTGTGATCAAGCCACTGCACTCCAGCCTGGGAAGTGAGACTTTGTCTTAAAAAAAAAGAAAAGAATATTTTAGAAGCTGTGTATGTACTCTACCTTCCAACTGAATATGTTGTCCATATCAAGGTCATCTAAATAAATACAAACTTTTGGAGATGATAAATGCTAACAATCTTCCAAAATATCCTGGGTGAGCTGTACACCCATGCTGCTAGCAGTAAACTCACAAAAGCCAAAAGTTGGAAACACCCAAATATCCAGCAGATGAATGGCCATATGATGGAATATTATTCTACTTTCTTTAGGAAGAAAATTCTTTTTCTTTTTTGGCAGGGTCTCACTCTGTCACCCAGGCTGGAGTGCAATGGCGAGATCTCAGCTCACTGCAATCTCCACCTCTCAGGTTCAACTGATTCTTGTGCTTCAGTCTCCTTGGTAGCTGGGATTACAGGTGTGCCCCACCATGCCAAGCTAATTTTTATATTTTTATCATTATTTATTTATTTATTTTTTTGAAGCAGAGTTTCATTCTTTTTGCCCAAGCTGGAGTGCAATGGCATGATCTTGGCTCACCGCAAACTCCGCCTCCCAGGTTCAAGTGATTCTCCTGCCTCAGCATCCCAAGTAGCTGGGAATACAGGCATGTGCCACTGTGCCTGGCTAATTTCGTGTTTTTAGTGGAGATGGGGTTTGCCATGTTGGGAAGGCTGGTCTCGAACTCCTGACCTGAGGTGATCCACCTGCCTTAGCCTCCCAAAGTGCTGGGATTACAGGCATGAGCTACAATGTGCAGATGTGTTCACCTTTAAAAGGGAGGAAATTCTGACCAATGCTGCAACAAAGGTGAACCTTGAGATCATTAGGTTATGTGAAATAAGCCAGTAACAAAAAGACAAATACTGTATGATTCCCCTTGTATAAGGGACTTAGACTAGGGAAAATCAGAGACAAAACATAGAATGGTGGTTGCCAGGAGCTGGGGGAAAAAGGAAAGGGGAGTTGTTCAATGGTTATAGGGTTTAAGTTAGGGATCATAGAAAGTTCTGGAGAGGGATGATGGTGATGGTTGCACAACAATGTGAGTGTATTTAAGCTACTGAACCGTTTACTTCCAAATGGTTAGAATGGGCTGGTCCTGGTGGCTCGTGCCTGTAATCCCAGTACTTTGGAAGGCAGAGGTAGGTTGGATGGATTCAGCTCACCAGTTAGAGATAAGCCTGGGGAACATGGTAAAACCCCATCTCTACAGTAAAAGTTTGACTGGTCGTGGTGGTCCAATCCTGTATTCTCAGCTACTCAGGAGGCTGAGGTGGGAGGATGACTTGAACCACGGAGGTGGAGGTTGAAGTGAGCCCAGATGGCACCACTCCACTCCAGTCTGGGCAAAAGAAACAGACCTTGTCTCAAATAAAAAAAGTTAGATTAGTAAATTTTATGTTATGGATAGTTTATCACAAGATAACAGTATTGTTAAATTGAAAGAAGAACTGACGGAGTCTCACATTGTTGCCCAGGCTGGAATGCAGTGGCATGATCTTGGCTCACTGCAACCTCCACCTCCTGGGTTCAAGGGATTCTTGTGCCTCAGCACTCCCCAGCAGCTGGTATTACAAGAGCCCACAACCGCATTGGGCTAATTTTTATATTTTTGGTAGAGATGGGGTTTCACCAGGCTGGCCAGGATGGTCTCGAATTCCTGACCTCATGATCCACCCACCTTGGCCTCCCAAAGTGCTGGGATTAAAGGTGTGAGCCACTGTGCCCCACCAGTGCTGCCTTTTTATTAATTCCTGTATGTCCTCAGTTACCAGCAAAGCCCTTTGTTACAGCAGAGTAGCCTGCCTTATGCATAGAAGGGTCTTCCGATGTTCCAGAGTATAATGATGTCCAGAAGCTTTGCCTGATCAATTCTGAGACATGGACATTCAATTTGCAATGTAAGTGAATGTGTCATAGTTTTCTTTCCAATGCACAGGGCTTCAGTATTCCACCTGGATATTTCTTGGGTCAAAGAGCTATGAGGTGAGTTTTTTTTTTTTTTTTTTGAGACAGTTTTGCTCTGTCTCACCAAGGCTGGAGTGCAGTGGCACCATCTGGGCTCACTGCAACCTCTGCCTCCTGGGTTCAAGCGATTCTCCTGTCTTAGCCTCCTGAGTAGCTGGGACTACAGGTGTGTTCCACCACACTTGGCTAATTTTGTATTATTAGTAGAGACAAGGTTTCACCATGTTGCCCAGGCTGGTCTCAAACTGCTGACCTCAGTTGATCCATTCGCCTCAGCCTCCCAAAGTGCTGGGATTAAAGGCATGAGCCACCGCACCTGGCTGAGGTGAGTTCTATCTGCAACATACTTGCAGAGCATCTTCTGGGTGGCTCCACTTCAAAAATGGATAACACTTCCTTTATTTGCCCTGCTGTTACTGTGGTTGTTGTGGCCTCATCAGTTTCCATGTCAGAGGGTGACACTGTTAACCATGTTCATTTGTGGAAGCATTAGCTCAGCTACTACAAGACAGTGGAAAGAGCTGAGGCATGGGGTGCAGGCCTGTCCCTTCCTGTAACTTGCAGGGTCATCCTGGACTACTCATTTGTCATGTTCTCCACCAACCTGCTCTTCCTCCTCCATCAAGGCCTCAGTGTGTGCATCTGTGGGAGGCCAAATAATGGTCCCGGAAGAGATCAGGGCCTGATCCCTGGAGCCTGTAAATTGAATTTATTTGGAAAAAAGACCTCTGCAGATGTGATTAAGGATCTTTAGAAGAGAAGATTAGCCTGGAGTATCCGGGTGGGCTCTAGAAGATGCAATTAGAAGTGTCAGTATTAGAGGCTGGGTATGATGGCTCACGTCAGTAATCCCAGCCAGCATCTTGGGAGGCCGAGGTGGGCAGATCACTTGAGGCCAGGAGTTTGAGACCAGCCTGGCAAACATGGCAAAACCCTGTCTCTACTAAAAATACAAAAATTAACCCAGTGTGATGGTGCATGCCTGTAATCCCAGCTACCTGGGAGGCTGAGGCACAGAATTGTTTGAACCTGGGAGGTGGAGGCTGAAGTGAGCCAAGATCACGCCACTGCACTCCACCCTGGGTGACAGGCCAAGACTCCATCTCAAAAAGAAAAGGGGGTCAGTATAAAAGAGAGGGAGGGAGATCTGAGACAGACACATAGAGAAGGCAATGTGGGGAATGAGTAGAGATGCTGCTGTCCTTGAAGGCTGGGGTGATGACAGCAGCCACAAACCAAAGAATGACAGTGGCCCCCAGGGGGCAAGACACGGATTCTCCCTTGGAGCCTCTGGAGGCCATGTGGTCTTGCTGACACTTTGATTTTGGCTCAGTGATACTGATCCCAGACTGCTGGCATCCTGAACTATGAAAGAGTAAATTTCTCCTAATTGAAGCCACTAAGTTTGTGGTATTTGGCAACAGCAGTCACAGGAAACTCATACGGCATCAGCATCAAGTTAGACATAGAGGAGAATCTATGAGTCCTCCATTTCTTCTCTGTCCACAGGGTCTTTTACCCTCCTGTGGCCTCACCAGGACTATAGCAGTCTCCCTGCAATCCCCTTTGTCTTCTTCTTCTCCCAGTCCAGCCCCCACGTTGCTGTCAGAAAGGTTTTTCTAAAATGTAGCTCTGGCCACATTAATCTGCAGTAAAAATCTGTCAGTGGCATGGTAATGCCTGTAAGATGAAGCTAAACTCTTTGACCCAGCCTGAAAGGACCCCTCGTCTTCTCCCACCACTCCCCTCACACTCACGCATACACATACAGTCACTCCCCTCACAGATCCCCACAGGCACTCACTCTGACTCAAACAAGCAAATATTCACTCTCATATATTAACACAGGAGTTTTGTTTTGTTTTGTTTTGTTTGAGATGGAGTCTCACTTTGTCACCCAGGCTGGAGTGTAATGGCGTGATCTTGGCTTACTGCAACCTCCACCTCTCAGGTTCAAGTAATTCTCCTGCCTCATCCCCCCAAGTAGCTGGGATTACAAGCATGCACCACCATGCCCAGCTAATTTTGTGTTTTTAGTAGAGATGGAGTTTCACCATATTGATCAGGCTGGTCTTGAGCTCCTGACCTCAGGTGATCCATCCATCTCAGTCTTCCAAAGTTCTGGAATTACAGGCATAAGCCATCGTGCTCGACCCCATCCTTACCTTTGAAAGGACTGATTGCTGAAATCATCTCTCTGAAATTCCACATTTAAACATATTTATACTCCCAAATCATGTTTTTCAATACCATTCAAAAGGCCATCTATAAAAATGCATTTTTTTTTTGAGACAGAGTTTCACCCTGTCGCCCAGGCTGGAGTGCAGTGCTGCGATCTCAGCTCACTGCAACCCCTGCCTCCTGGGTTCAAGCGATTCTCCTGCCTCAGCCTCCTGAGTAGCTGGGATTACAGTCACGTGCCACCACGCCCGGCTAATTTTTGAATTTTTAGTAGAGATGGGGTTTCACCACGTTGGCCAGGCTGATCTCAAACTCCTGACCTCAGATGATCCACCCATCTCGGCCTCCCAAAGTGCTGGGATTACAGGCGTGAGCCACCTTTGGGAAGATATCCAGTAGTGAGATTGCTGTTTGAACGGCAGTTCTATATTTATTTCTTTGAGAAATCTCTATAATGTTTTCTGTAATGGTTGTAATAATTTACATTCCCACCAACAGTGTATAAGCATTCCCTTTTCTCTGCATCCTCACCAATATCTGTGGTTTTCTGACTTTTAATTTTATATTTATTTTTTATTTTTATAGATATGCGGGTCTGACATTGCCTAGGCAGGTCTCGAACTCCTGACCTCAAGTGATCTGCCCACCTCGGCCTCCCAAAGTGTGGAATTATTGGTGCAGACCAGCACACCTGGCTGTTTTCTGACTTTTTACTAATAGCATGTGCTGGGTGCGGTGGCTCACACCTGTAATCCCTGCACTTTGGGAGGCCGAGGCAGGTGGATCACTTGAGGTCAGGAGTTTGAGACCAGCCTGGCCAACATGGTGAAACTCCATCTCTACTAAAAGTACAAAATTTAGCTGGGCGTGGTGGCAGGCGCCTGTAATCCCAGCTACTCAGGAGGCTTAAGCAGGAGAATCGCTTGAACCCAGGAGGCGGAAGTTGCAATGAGTCGAGATTGCACCACTGCACTCCAGCCTGGGTGACAGAGCAAGACTCCCTAATAATAATAATAATAATAATAATAATATAATAATAATAATGATAGCATGTGCTGTTCTGCAGCATGACCTTAACATTGCTCTCATGGTGAGGTCAGGTCTGTCCTCCTTCCCCTTGAATTCAAGGTCTGTGACTGGCAGAAGTGATTCAAGGTAGGTCATAAAAGGAGACACCTTTTCTCCATGGTCTTCTTGGGATGCTTGCTCTTTGAACCCAGCCACTATGCTGTGAGGAAGCCCAGATCACAGGGAGAGGCCACATTTTGATGTTCCAATCAACAGTCCCAGCACAGGTTTCAGGTGACAGCCAACATCAGTTGCCAGACATGGGACTGAAGAAGGCTTTGTGAAGACTCCAGCCCCAGCCACTACAACGGCATGAGACACCCCGAGTGAAAATCACCTACCTGAACCTATCAACTCCCAGAACCATGAAAAAAAAAATCTTTTTTTTTTTTTTTGAGAGGGAGTCTTTCTCTGTCCCCCAGGCTGGAGTGCAGTGTCGCAATCTCGGCTCACTGCAAGCTCTGCCTCCCAGGTTCTCGCCATTCTCCTGCCTCAGCCTCCTGAGTAGCTGGGACTACAGGAGCTGACCACCACCCAGCTAATTTTTTGTATTTTTAGTAGAGACAGGGTTTCACCGTGTTAGCCAGGATGGTTTTGATCTCCTGACCTCGTGATCTGCCTGCCTCAGCCTCCCAAAGTGCTGGGATTCCAGGCGTGAGCCACAGTGCCTGGCCTTTTAAAAAAAAAAAAATGGAGTTTCACTCTTGTTGTCCAGGCTGGGATGCAATGGTGTGATCTCGGCTCATGGCAATCTCCATCTCCCAGGTTCAAGTGATTCTCCTGCCTCAGCCTCCTGAGTAGCTGCGATTACAGGCGTGTGCCACCACGCCTGGCTAATTTTGTATTTTTAATAGAGACAGGAGTTCTTCATGTTGATTAGGCTGGTCTCGAACTCCCGACCTCAGGTGATCCACCTGCCTCAGCCTCCCAAAGTGCTGAGATTACGGTGTGAGCCACTGTGCCCAGCAAGATTGCTATTTTAAGCGCCTAAAGTTTTGGGGTTATATATTTGCAGTAAGAGTAACTTAAACATCCTCCTTTCCTTCTAGCTTTTTGAATCTCTTACTCACAAAATCTAGTCTCTCTCTGAAGACCTGGTCTGCTTTAATCAATGTTTTCCCCATAGACCCAGCGAGAGGGAGGTGGAGTTATCTTCCTACTCTTCATGGCTGCTCAGAACCCACCTCCCAGGTTCTCACCATTCTCCTGACTCAGCCTCCTGAGGAGCTGGGACTACAGGCGCACACCACTATGCCCGACTAATATTTTGTATTTTTAGTAGAGATTGGGTTTTGCCACATTGGCCAGGCTGGTCTCGAACTCCTGACCTTGACTGATCTGCCCCCCTCAGCCTTCCAATATGCTGGGATTACAGGCATGAGCCACTGTGCCCTATTATTTTTCATAATTTTCTTTACTTCCCACTGTGGTGGGAGAACTGGCTTCAGAGAAGGCCATCCTGGACAGGTGAGGTGGCCCCACCAGGTACAGGTTTCAATCAGGTGTTTTGGAGGCAGTGATGCCCGTGCACCCTGGTGAGAAGGGGCATGCACATCAGGAACCAGACTTCACCCTGGAGAAGGAGAGGCCACAGGTGGGGCTGAAGGAGCAGTTCTCACAAGCGATCCTGTGGGCACTGGGGTCACACCATGCACCTTGGTGCACAAGTGTCAATGTGGCTCAGAGTGGGGTAGAGGACTCAGGGTATTAAAAGCATCAAGGAATCCAGGGAGAGCCACCGCACGCAACTTTACTTTCACCCACAGGCTGATGCAGCCCGAGGAAATGTTACTCCACAACGACCTCAATGATACACACGGGACCTGTTTGCCAGGCCCTTGCCACAAAATGGGGGCCGTCAAGCCTTGTTAGAATACCTGAGACTCAGAGGAAAATAATTTTTTTTTTGAGACAAGGTCTTGCTCTGTCACCCAGGCTGGAGTGTAGTGGTATGATCATAGCTCACTGCAGCCTCTATCTCCCAGGCTCAAGCCATCCTCCTACCTCAGCCCCCCAAGTAGCCAGAACCACAGGTGCACACCACTATGCCCAGCTAAGAAAATAATTTAAACATTTAATTAGTTTGTTTATTTATTATTAGTTTTTTTTTTTTTTTTACACAGACTCCCTCTCTGTCATCCAGGCTGGAGTGCAGTGGCGCAATCTTAGCTCACTGCAACTTCTATCTCCTGGGTTCAAGCAATTCTCCTGCCTCAGCCTCCCGAGTAGCTGGGATTACAGGCATGTGCCACCACACTCGGATAATTTCTGTTGTTTTAGTAGAGACGGGGTTTCACCATGTTGGCCAGGCTGGTCTCGAACTCCTCACCTCAGGTAATCCACCTGCCTTGGCCTCTCAAATTGCTAGGATTATAGGCATGAGCCACTGCACTCAGCCTAATTTAAACATTTTAAAATCTTGTTTAAATTTTGAAATAAAATCTCAAGTTGGTTTTTAAAAAAACTCTGTCCGGGTTGTGATGACTCACATTTGTAACTTCAGCACTTTGGGAGGCTGAGGTGGGAGGATCGCCCGGGAGTTCAAGACCAGCCTGGGCAACATAGGGATACCCAATATCTCTAAAACTAATAACAATAATACAAAAATTAGCCAGGTGTAGTGGCGGGTGCCTGTGATCCTAGCTACTTTGGACGCTGAGGCAGAAGGATTGCTTGAGCCTGGAAGGTCAAGATTGCAGTGAGCTGAGATTGCACAACTGCACTCCAGCCTGGGCAACAGAGTGAGACCCTGACTCAAAAAAAAAAAATAGTGCTTAGTGCCACATTCCAGGAACCACAATGACGACAAATCAGAAGGTTGTTGAGTCAGGGCCTACCAAGAGCTGGTGGGAAGTCTGACTGTGGGGACCCTGCCCTTTTCCAAAAAGTGGAGGTGCAGAGAAGCTCGTAAGGATCACGGCTTCTCACCTTGGCCCTGAATCCACTCACATCAGCAGCTCTCTGCACAGCCAACCGGACAGCTCACACCAATAAATTATAACTTCTTATTTCTTGCTGGGCACAGTGGCTCACACCTGTAATCCCAGCACTTTGGAAGGCTGAAGTGAGAAGATTACTCGAGGCCAGAAGTTCAAGACCAGCCTAGGCAACATAGTGAGCCCCTGCCTCTACAGAAAATTAGGTGACAGTGGTGGCATGTGTCTGTGGTCTCAGTTACTCAGGAGACTGAGGCAGGAGGATCTCTTGAGCTCAGGAAGCTGCAGTGAACTATTGCACTACTGCACTCCAGCCTGGAGGACAAAGCAAGACCTTGTCTCATAAAAAAAAAAAAAAAGAAGCAAGCCAGCAGGTCTAATCCAGACTTAAGAGGAGGGTATTGGCCAGGCACGGTGGCTCACGCCTGTGATCCCAGCACTTTGGAGGCCGAGGTTGGAGGATCATGTGAGACCAGGAGTTCAAGACCAGCCTGGCCAAATGGTGAAACCCCATCTCTACTAAAAATACAAAAATTAGCTGGGCATGGTGGCACACACCCGTAATCCCAGCTACTCAGGAGGCTGAGGCATAAGAATTGCTTGAACCTGGGAGACAGTGGTGGCAGTGAGCCGAGATCACACCACTGCACTCCAGCCTGGGCAACAGAGCAAGACTCCATCTCAAAAAAAAATACAAAAATTATCCAGACGTGGTGGCACATGTCTGTAATCCCAGCTAGATGGGAGGCTGAGGCAGGAGAATTGCTTGAACCCAGGAGGCGGAAGTTGCAGTGAGCCAAGATCACACCACTGCACTCCAGCCTGTGTGACAGAGCAAGACTCTAAATTAAATTTAAAAATTTTATTAATTTGCAATTCTGAGTTTGCAAGAAGAGTGAACTGTGGTATGGTGACCAGCACACAGCGTTTTAGAGTTCACAGTGTGCTCTCTGGGAAACTGTTTTAGCCAAAGCTGTGGCATCATCTCTGACCACTCACTTTATTCAAAAGACCTGGCTCAAAATGACTATTTATGGAAATCAACTCTAGCCTCGAAATACAAAACCAATGTAGTTCTAAAGATATTCAAAAGAAGGTAATTAAGTTTATCAAAAAGCAATGAAGGGCCAGGCACAATGTCTCAAGCCTGCAATCCCAGCACTTTGGGAGGCTGAGGCAGAATGATCACTTGAGGCCAGGAGTCTGAGACCAGCCTGGGCAACATAGTAAGACCCTGTCTCTACAAAATAATTTTATTTTATTTTTATTTTTGGTGTTTGTTGGTTTTGTTTTGTTTTGTTTTGTTGAGATGGAGTTTCACTCTTGTTGCCCAGGCTGGAGTGCAGTGGTGTGATCTTAGCTCACTGAAACCTCCACCTCCTGGGTTCAAGTGATTCTCCTGCCTCAGCCTGCAAAGTAGCTGGAATTACAGGCGTGCCCCACCACACCTGGCTAATTTTTTTGTATTTTTAGTAGAGCCGGGTTTCACCATGTTAGCCAGGCTGGTTTCGAACTCCTGATCTCAGGTGATCTGCCTGCCTCGGCCTCCCAAAGTACTGGGATTACAGGCATGAGCCACCGCCTCCAGCCCAAAATAATTTTTAAAATTAGCTGGGCATGGTAGTGTATGCCTGTTGTCCCAGCTACTCTAGAGGCTGGGATGGGAGGATCACTTGAGGCCAGAAGTTTGAGGTTGCAGTGAGACAGGATTGCACCACTGCTCCCCAGCATGGGTGACAGGGAGAGATTTTTGTCTCTAAAATGGAAATAAAGGAAGCAAGGAAGGGCTTCTCCTCCAAACACTACCACTTCATCTTGGGCAGTTACATGATTCCAGGAAACACGGAAAACCTACCTGAGTACCTTTTTGGATGTATGCTAATGGGAAAACAAATCTCATTAATTAACTCATAGAAGGGCTAAGAGGAAAGAGTCTTAGAGGATGTGTGGTTTCACTCCCTAATTTTAAACATGAGGAAACTGGGTACCAAAGAGATGAAGTAATTCACCAGGTAGAGAGAGAAGAGCCTCTCTTACCACAAGGGGTCTCTCATTGGAAAATGGGCAAAACTCGTTCCCTGCCTGCATTCTCCAAGATCGTAGCCCAACATAGAAGTGTCTCCACTTCAGAGGACAACCGGTTTGTCCTTTGCCTTTCACACCCCTTTCAGCAGGCAGTATTTCTCAGCTTTGTGTTTGTGCAAACTCTTGAGTAGCACAAACTCCCGAGCTAAGAGACACTCCACTCTCTTTGCAATTGAGGGCAAAGCCTGGGATGCTTGGGCACAGCTTCAGGCTCCTTTTGCAGAAGTCTGGGGTGGCAGAAAAAAAAAAAGAATTTATTTTTCACACACTGAGTAGAGATGTGGCTCACCATGCAGAGGTAAATTGTTTTTTTTCTTGAGATAGAGTTTCGCTCTTGTTGCCCAGGTGGGAGTGCAGTGGCACAATCTCAGTTCACTGAAACCTCCCCCTCCAGGGTTCAAACTATTCTCCCGCCTCAGCCTCTTGAGTAGCTGGGATTACAGGCACCTGCCATGACACCCAACTAAATTTTGTTTTTTAGTAGAGAAGGGGTTTCACCATATTGGCCAGGCTGGTCTCGAACTCCTGATCTCAGGTGATCCACCTGCCTCGGCCTCCCAAAGTGCTGGGATTACAAGTGTGAGCCACCACGCTCAGCCTTAGAAGTGGTATTTTATAAAGAATAGAAGTTTACATAGCTCACAATTTTAGATTATGGAAGTCCAAGGGCACGCCATTGACATCTGATGAGAATCAGATTTCCACATCACAAAATGGCCAAAGGCATGAGGATGACAGAAGGTGAACATAAGAGAGCTTACTTTTATAATAGACCCAATTTCCTGCCAACTAACCCATTCTGGAAACAATGTCATTAGTTCATTCATGGGAGTAGATCCCTCAGAACCTAGTATCTTCTTAAAGGTCTAATTTATAATTTTATAACGATGGCAGTTAAATTTCAACATGAATTTTGAAGGGGGCATTCAAACCATAGCGATGTATTTTTATTAGATAATTAAATTATTTGATATTTTAAAAATTATTGATTTGCCATCACTTTTAATGGCAAAAACCGCAATTACTTTTGCACCAACAAAATAATGTCTCTGTTTTTCTTTTCATGCTGTCTTTTTTTTTTTGCTTTTGCTGTTACATGCTTTGATTCCCATTTCTTTTCTTTCTTTTGTTTTGTTTTCTTTTTTTTTTTTGAGATAGAGTTTCACTCTCGTTTTACAGGCTAGAGTGCAATGGCACCAACTCAACCTCCATCTCCCAAGTTCAAGCAATTCTCCTTCCTCAGCCTCCCGAATAGCTGGGATTACAGGCACTTGCTACCACATCTGACTAATTTTGTATTTTTAGTAGAGACGGATTTTCTCCATGTTGGTCAAGCTGGTCTCGAACTCCCGGCCTCAGGTGATTTGTCCATCTGGGCCTCCCAAAGTGCTGGGATTACAGGAATAAGCCACTGCACCCAGCCGCTTGATTCCTTTTTCTTTTGTGTGTATGCTACAAATTTTCATTTAGTTACCGAGAGACTTATATAACACATCTCATAGTTGTAACACTCTAGCTTACGATAATAACAATTCTACTTCGATATATAGAAAGACTCAACAGGTTTACTCTCTTCAATACACGATTTATATCACACTTTACATTTTTTATATTGTGTATCTCATAATAAATTATTTAAGCTATATGTATTTTGGATACTTTTGTCTTGTAGCTTTTATCCCTAAGTTAAAAGTAATTCATGCACCACCATTACAGGTGTCATTAGTATTTTACTCATTTTTCTCAACCTATACCTAAATAATGATATAATTTAATTCCAATATTTATTTTATGTATAATTAATCTCACAGTATTCTAAAAAATTATATTGTTTTTGCTTTGGAATATTATTTTCTTGTGTTCATATGGTTGTGTTGTAGATCTTATATTTTGTGTAATAGCAATAATATATTAATAACATAAATAACTTTACCTAGTATCTTTTAAATACTTTAAAAGGTTTCATTTTCATTAGACTTTAATACTTTAAAAGGTTTCATTTTCATTAGACTTTTACTAATTCTTCTAATGTATCTTTTTGTGGAAATTTACTGCTATACATTGCATGCCAATAATTAAAAATGCCAGATTTTCATAAATTCATAGTCATATTTGAAAACTGTAGTTATTTAAAGAATTATTTTCTGATACATCTATGCTAATATTCCATATTTTATAGGTCAACATGTTTTATTTTTGTTTTTAAGTCCATTATACTGCATTTTTTTCGTACAGGTTTCTTTTGATGATTAAATTATATTTTTGTTTTTAACGTTACATTTATGATGTGGAAGGTAATTTTTCACTCTGTATTATTTATAAAAATGTGGTGTTTAATAGGGCGAGGCAGTGGCTCACGCCTGTAACCCCAGCACTTTGGGAGGCCAAGGCAGGCAGATCACCTGAGGTCGGGAGTTTGAGACCAGCCTGACCAACATGCGAAACCCCGTCTCTACTAAAAATACAAAATTAGCTGGGCGTGGTGGTGCATGCCTGTAATCCCAGCTCCTCGGGAGGCTGAGGCAGGAGAATTGCTTGAACCTGGGAGGTGGAGGTTGCAGTGAGCCAAGATCATGCCATTGCACTCCATCCTGGGCAACAAGAGTGAATCTCTGTCTTAAGAAAAAGAAAATGTGGTGTTTAACTCAAATATAAATCCCTGGGTTTCACTTGGAGCAAATTTTTAAAAACAAGTATAAGTCAGATATTTCTTATTTTTGTTTGTTTGGATGCAGAGTCTTGCTCTGTCACCCAGGCTGGAGTGCAGTGGCAGGATCCAGGCTCACTGCTACCTCTGCCCCCAGGTTCAAGCAATTCTCCTGCCTCAGCCTCCTGAGTATCTGGGACTACAGGTGTGTGCCATCACGCCTGGCTAATTTTTTGTATTTTTAGTAGAGATGGCATTTCACCATGCTGGCCAGGCTGGTCTTAAACTCCTGACCTCGTGATCCACCTGCCTCAACCTCCCAAAGTGCTGGGATTACAGGCGTGAGCCACCACGTCCAGCCCCATAAGTCAGACATTTCTATTGCCTATAAAAGTTACTTATGTGATATTTGCATGTATAAATATTGACCCATTTTCTTTATTAATTATCTTGTTTATTTCTTTTCTCGGGTGGTTGTCAGTGTTTTATTGTCTGGATGAGTAGTCAGAAAGGCAGCCTAAAATTACTATTTATTGTTTGAATCTATGTTATTGTGTGAGAAAAACACTTGGTATTTGAAGTCATTTTTGAAAAATGTAACTATTTTTTGAGAGTTGTAAATATTTGTGATTAAAAACATAAAATTACCATCTTAAACATTTTCAAGTTATATACTTAAGCTATATGTTTGGTACTTTTAAGTATATTTACATTATATGAAACAGATCTCTAGATAATTTTATCTTTAAAAAGTACAGTCTAATGTTCAATAAACTGTCTTCTCCTTCTCTGTTTTCCATGTCTGAAGAACATCATTTTACTTTCTGTTTTGTCTGTCTCTTTTTGACTATCTTATTTTAGTCAACATATTTTTTCCTGTGTCTTTAATTTTAACAAATAAGTTATTCTCCTCTCAGTTCAAATTCATCAGGAAATTGAATCATATCCAGAAGAATTAAAACTAAAAGACTAATATGTTTGTTAAAGCAATGCAGGTTGTCATACTAATAAACCCTATAATTTCAAAGGCTTAGCAAAATAATACATTTTCTGCACACACCACCCTCCCCTTTGGTTTATTTCTGGTTAAGAAAACTTCTTCATCATTATTTGGAGATTAGATTTTTTTCTAAATTTTCTATCCACATTCTCCTCTTTCTAAAGCCAATAGATCAAAAAAGATGCAAAGAAGACACATTTGCTTTTTATCCACACATCCCTTCCAGTCACTATGCTGAGCAGAGTCAAAGTGAGCAGAGCTGAGAATAGCAGTTTTCTGGCAGGACAGCCACTTCTCGGCAAAACATGACACAATAAAACTATAAATCTTTCATGGAAAGCTAACATGTTTTCAGCAAATTAAGCATATGCATGAATAAAATTATTGTGGTAAAATAAAGGTTCATTGTGTTGATTCCTATTGAGCTCAGGTAATAGCAAATAAAAAGGCAGCAAATATAGAGCAAAAAAAATTATTTGAAATAGAAATAATGTGGATTAAGATATTCTGTCAATTAAAGTAAAAATATTTTTATCTCATACTAATCATCTTACCTATAGTTGTATAATATCAAATGCTACCTTTTATTAACAACTGTACTTCATATAAGTATTCCATTTACATCACCCTTCTTCACTGTTTCAATGCCTTTTGCACTTCATATCAGTGAAAAACAGGCCGGCTGGTACCAGGAAATGGATGTGGTGCTATTGCTACTTGAAGAGTAATGATGAAGAGCACTTGTCTGAATTGTTCCCATGTGGCAAACACTGTTATATGGTCTAAAATAAACACATTTATTATTTTCTTCTAAATTTACTGATGAAATACAATGCTCAGCTAAGGAAGACTTGATCTCATTCAAATACATTTTGTGAAATTTGGTTGACATCTCAGTGTCTTTGACTTAAATGGCATATTGAAAATTTCTATGAACCCAAATAGAGTGTTATACATGAACAGTCTTTTATTAAAAACCTTTCTGGGTTGGGTGCAGTGGCTCATGCCTGTAATCCCAGCACTTTGGGAGGCCGAGGTGGGCGGATCAACTGAGGTCGGGAGTTCGAGACCAGCCTGACCAACGTGGAGAAACCCCGTCTCTACTAAAAATACAAAATTAGCCAGGCATGGTGGCACATGCCTGTAATCCCAGCTACTCAGAAGGCTGAGGCAGAAGACTGACTTGAGCCCGAGAGGCCGAGGTTGAGTTGAGCCGAGATTGCACCATTGCACTCCAGCCTGGGCAACAAGAGTGAAACTCCGTCTCAAAAAAAAAAAAAAAAAAAAAAAAAAGCCTTTCTCTTAAGATTCATAAAATTTCCTCATAATATGGAAGAAATGTGTTAACTACGTTCCCAGTAATCAACTCTGAACACTGAGCATTCTCAGTTCCCAGTATTCACTCTGAGTCTTTCAGAAAAATTGGTATCTCTGTAAGGAGTCAGAAAAACGTGTTTGGGGAAGGGTCACAACATTGCACATAAATGCTTTCTACATGCACCTGTTAGGATCTTAATCTAATTGGTCTGTCATTTGCATGGCTAGATAGTTACTGGATCTAGTAATACTATTTTGTGTTTTGCAGATTATGACATCTGTTACCTATAAGTTTCATACAATAATTTGCTCAGCTGAAACATGAATCTTTTGCTAATTTACCCAAAATTGAGGGACTAGATTTGCAATTTCTAATCTTTCAATGTTAGAGCAAAGTAGAGAAGAGTAATGTGTGTATGTGGTATGCATTATCTTACTTAACTATTAAAATTCTTCTCATATTGCCTTGGACACTTTAGACAGCCACCCAAAAAATATTCCCTACTGTTTTATTTAGCCAGGATATTAGATTTCAAAAGGTCAAGGACTTAATAATTGGGATAAGCCAAACTCTTGTCTTTGCTTCTTTCAAAGAGCATGGCAATTATGCCAAGCCATTGAAAGATGTGGATCTGATGACTTTTATTTGATTTCAAATGTTTTTTCTAATTGTTTGCTCTAATTGTCTTATTGTGTTAATCTAAAAAAGAAACTATCTACATAACAATTTATGCATTCAAGAAATGTTCATGTTACAATGATCAAAGTTCAATATTGTATTATAGAAGAGTAGAATAGTCTAAAATTAGAAAGTCAGATTATTATTAATAAATTCATTTTTTTTCAACATTTTCCAATGTTGAAATTAAAGAATTGGCAAGGCTTTTTCATGATAAGTTCAATTCTAGGATAGTACTCACTGGTCTGCATGGTATTTTTTTCCTTTTGTTTGGCAGGAGGGGATGGAGTTTTGCTCCTGTTGCCCAGGCTGGAGTGCAATGGCATGATCTTGGCTCACCGAAACCTTGCCTCCAGGGTTCAAGCCAGTCTCCTGCCTCAGCCTCTTGAGTAGCTGGGATTACAGGCATGCACCACCATGCCCGGCTAATTTTATATTTTTAGTAGAGACGGGGTTTCTCCACGTTGATCAGCCTGGTCTTGAATTCACAATCTCAGGTGATCCACCCACCTCGCCCTCCCAAAGTTCTAGGATAACAGGCATGAGCCACCGCACCCTGCAGGTATTTTTGTCATGAATTATGTAAATCCGAGTTACCAGAATGGTGCAGAAGTGCTAATGCAATCAGAATGAAAATGAATACGGCCTTGTTGGTAGACTATTGGTATCCCAGAGGCTGATCATTTACTTCAGCTGTGTAGACATTGCTTCATAATGCCAGGGAGCCCTTTCAACCAAGTTGCCTTTATTTCCCATTGATGAGGTCATGTTCTGGTCTCTGTTCTTCTTAAGCTGTCCCAGATGAGGGGTGATTATTTCTTGCATAAATGAGATCCCTCCTTTTTCCTCTGCAATGAGATCCTCCTATTCTCCTTACTGAAAGCAATATGTTGAAGGCAGAAATGAAGACAATATACAAATATATCCCTTGCCATGTGGACACCATAAACACTTTACGACATTGCTTACCAAGAAGTTTGATTAATTTCAGGGAAGCAGGGATATTTTTCTATGATGTGCTCTTTCTCTTAAAGCACCTCTGATTAAGTTTAGCCTAATCAAGATAATCTCTCTTATTATCATAAGAGATAAAAAGGAAGCCAATACATTAGTAATATAAATACATGAATACTGTTTCACCATAGTCACACATATTTTGTGATGCTCAAGAGAAAAGGATTACACAGCAGATGTGCACTGACGTGGGAACCTGAGGGTCATCTGAGAATTTTCCTTGCCCACCTGAATAGATTTCTAAAATCGCCTTTCAGTTGCTTTTGTTGTCTTTCTAAGTAAACAAAGATATCTGCAAATAATTAATTGAACTGCTTTTCAACTGTATTCATTAAAATAATTATCTTTTTCAGACTTATATGAAGTATTTCTTATTTGTAATACACATTCACATGTATACAAATATATAGCAATACAAATGTATCCATTTTCATTTTTGTTAAATTTTTAAGAATGGATGTTAAAGGTAACTTCTTTTCTGTTTGAAGTGTTTTTATTGTTTTATTCAAGAGTGTTATCTCTGGAGTTAAAGTTGATACTGTTTTAATACTGGCTCTGCTATTGTGAGCAAGTTATTTCTCTCTCTGGCTCTTTTCTTTTTTTTTTTTTTGTAAATTGAGGATAATAGTGACACCTTTGTTATTAAGTTACTTTGTCTATTAGTCCATTCTCACACTGCTGAAGAACGCACCAAAAACTAAGTAAATTATAAAGGAAAGAGGTTTATTTGACTCACAGCTCAGCGTGGCTGGGGAGGCCTCAAGGACCTTACAATAATGGGAGAAGGTGAAGGAGAAGCAGGTATCCTTTTCACTAGGTGAAGGAGAGCAGGAAAAATTACCACTTATAAAACCAACCAAACTCATGAGAACTCACTCACTATCACAAGAACAGCATGAGTATCATTCTGCCTCTGTCCCCTTCCAAATCTCATGCCCTTTTTATATTTCAAAACCAAACATGCTTTCCCAACAGTCCCCCAAGTCTTAACTCAAGTTAGCATTAACCCAAAAGTCTAAGTCCAAAGTCTCATCTGAGACAAGGCAAATCCCTGCTACCTGTGAGCCTGTAAATCAAAAGCAAGTTAGTAACTTCCAAGATACAATGGAGGTACAGGCATTAGATAAATTCTCCCATTACAAATGGGAGAAATTGGCCAAAACCAAAGAGCTACAGGCCCCATGCAAGTTTGAATTCCAATGGGGCAGTCATTAAGTCTTAAAGCTCTGAGATGTTCTCATTTGACTCAATGTCTCACATGTGGGCCATGCTGATGCAATGGGTGGGCCCTTGTGGCCTTGGGAAGCTCCTTTATGGACTGGAATTGTGTGCCTGTGGCTTTTCTAGGTGCACGGTGCGAGCTCATGGTGAATCTGTTATTTAGGGGTCTGGAGCATAGTGGCCTTCTCACAACTCCAGTAGGCAGCTTCAGTGGGGACTCTGGATGAGGGCTCCAACCCCACATTTCCCTTCTGCATTGCCCTATCACAGGTTATCCATGAGGGCTCTGCCCCTGTAGAAGACTTCTGCCTGAACATCCAGGCATTTTTATACATCCTCTGAAATCTAGGCAGAGGTTTCTAGAGCTCAACTCTTGTCTTCTGTGCACGTGCATGGCCAATACCACATGGAAGCCACCAAGGCTTGAGGATTGCACTTTCTGAAGAAACAACCCAAGCTGTACTTTGGCCCCTTTTAGCTGCAGCTGGGTCTGGAGCAGCTGGGATGCAGGGCACCCAGCCTCAAGGCTTCATAAAACCATGGGGCCCTCCGTGGGCGTCAACCATGAAACCATTTTTTCCTCTTAGGGCTCCTGGCCTGTGATAGAAGAACTTGTCTCAGATCTTTGACATGACCTGAAGACATTTTCCCCGTTGTCTTGGCTATTAACATTCAGCTTCTCTTTACTTTTGCAAATTTCTGCAGTGTCTTAAATTTCTTTTCAAAAAAATGGGGTTTTATATTCTACCTCATGGTCAGGTGCAAACTTTCCAAACTTTTATGTTCTGCTTCCATTTTAAACATAAGTTTCTCATCTCCATCTGAGACAACCTCAGCCTGGACTTTATCATCTATATCACTATTAGCATTTGGGTCAAAAGCATTCAACAAGTCTCTAGGAAGTTCCAAACTTTCCCACATTTTTCTATCTTTTTCTGAGTTCTCTAAACTGTTTCAACCTCTGCCTGTTACCCAGTTCCAAAGTCACTTCCACATTTTCAATTATCTTTATAGCAGTGCCCCAAACTACCTGTATTAATTTTCTGTATTAGTTTGTTTTCACACTACTATAAAGATACTACCAGAGAACGGGTAATTTATACAGAAAGGAAGTTTAATTTACTCACAATTCTGCATGGCTGGGGAGGTCTCAGGAAACCTACAGTTATAGTGGAAGGCAAAGGAGAAGCAAGTACCTTCTTCACTAGGCAGCAAGAGAGAGGCAGAGCAGAAAAAAACACCACTTATGAAACCACCAGATCCTTTGAGAACTCACTTACTATCATGAGAACAGCATGGGGGAAAATTATCCCCATATTCCAATCACCTCCCACCAAGTCCCTCCTTTGAAACATGGGGATTACAATTTGAGATAAGATTTGGGTGGGATAAAATTTTACAGTAATGAATTCAATACGAGTCACAGAATATAGATTTTTTTGAGAATCTCTGAGGTTTCCAGTTTTCTCGTTAATTATCCACCTTATTAAAATAATCTTTTTTGTTTCAATACTGTTCTATTCTGAAAATGCATACAAACTCACAAACACACTCACTTGCTACATAACTTTCTTACATATATATGTATATATTTATAACATAAATATATATGTAAGAAAGTTATGTAGCAAGTTATATATACATATATATAGCAAGTTATATATACATATATATATAGCAAGTTATATATACATATATATAGCAAGTTATATATACATATATATATATAGCAAGTTATATATACATATATATATAACTTTCTTATATATATATATTTAATGGTGTCTCGCTTTGTCATCCTGGCTGGAGTGCAGGTCTGCCATCTTGGCTCACTGCAACTTCTGCCTCCCAGGACCAAGCGATTCTCCTGCCCCAGCCTCCCTAGTCGCTGGGAATACAGGCACATACCACCACGCCCAGCTAATTTTTTGTATTTTTAGTAGAGATGGGGTTTCACCATGTTGGCCAGGCTGGTCTTGAACTCCTGACCTCAAATTATCCACCCCTTTCAGCCTCCCAAAGTGCTGAGATTACAGTCATGAGCCACCGTGCCTGGTTGATATGTCTTTAGAATAATATATGTGTATATATAACTCTATGTAAATCAAAACTAAAAGTCTGTTTTTGTTTGTCAGCAGAGAGGCCACATGTACAGAAAATATACAAAACAATTTTTAAAAATAATCAAGACTCAGAAATGTATATTAATTATACTCATGCAATTTTTATGACCATAAAATGACCCTATGGTTAGTAATAATTCAGTTGCACATATTAAAATAAAACTGTATAATGAGATTGTTTGTAATACAAAGGATAAATACGTGCTCAAGGTGATGAATACCTCATATATGCTGCTGTGATAATTAACTAGTGTATGCCTGTGTTAAAATATCTCATATATGCCATAAGTGTGTATGCACACTACCCACAAAATTTAAAAAAAAATCTAAATAGAGTAAAAAAGAACACAAATTTGATTTATGAGAAAAAAATTCTTCCACTTATTTGCAGTTTAAACCACTGGCAGGACAGGCGTGGTGACCCATGCCTGTAACTCCATCAATCTGGGGCACTGAGGTGGGTGGATCACCTGAGATCAGAAGTTAAAGACCAGCCTGGCCAACATGGTGAAACCCCATCTCTACTAAAAATACAAAAATTAGCCAGGCATGGTGGCATGTGCATGTAGTCCCTGCTACTTGGCAGACTGAAGGCAGGAGAATCGCTTGGACCTAGGAGGTAAAGTTTGCAGTGAGCCGACATCATGCCACTGCACTCCAGCCTAAGCAACAGAGCAAGACTCCATTTCAAAACAAACAAACAAACAAAAAACACTGGCAAAAAAGAGATTACTAGAGATGCCATTCCCCTACATTAATAAATAGTATATTGTTACCATCTTTTACTTAGAACCTTAAGTAAAATGGGACCCATTAAATTTGATGACAAATTAACACTTCATTCAAAGCACAATAGTTTTAATACATTAAAAACTTTGTTTAATGAAAAAATTAAGTTGACACATAATCTTTAAAAATTTTTTAAATTTATTGCATTTTATTACATAAACGTACAATTGATAAAAAAAACTCTCCTATCTCTGATGAAACAACTGATCAAATACTTTCACAAACAATGGGAACAGTCAACATGACGGAATCTGAGACTTGAGTTACATTATTGTTTGCTTTTCAGAAACTATTTTTTTTATAGAAGAAAGAAGCATACCTCGAAGGTAATTATAAATCTCCAAAAAAACTACTTCTTTAACATGTATATGGTGTTAGCTTTGGATCTCTTTTACACTCAACACTCTGATTTAGTGTAATGTATGAAGTTTCAGTGTCTTCATTCTTTCTACTGTGACTCCTCAGATGTTTATATAGACTTAATTTTGATTTAATATGCTTTCCCCATTTACTGGTTCTGCAAAAATATTTAGTATGAACTGGTGTTTTCTAAGCTGTAGTTTTTGAACAAATGTTTTTCACATTCATTACATGTTTAGACTTTCTCTCCAATATAAATTCTCTAATGTTCAACAAAGTTTGAGCATCTTCTTCAGATCTTCAAATTTTTCCTTTAATATAAAACGTGTACCATAAAATCTGTAATGAAGTAAAGGTACAACAATCCTCTTTATGTTTGTATGTTTGTCTTCAGCATAACTAGTCTTTACTTTAAAGGCCTATATTTTCCAAAAGGTATTTTTACAGTAATCACATTTATAATTTTTTTTTTTGAGACGGAGTCTTGCTCTGTTACACAGGCTGTAGTGTAGTGGCTCTATCTCAGCTCACTGCAACCTCTGCCTTCCAGGTTCAAGTAATTCTCCTGCCTCAGCCTGCCGAGTAGCTGGGATTACAGGTGCACGCCACCACACCTGGCTAATTTTTGTATTTTTGGTAAAGATGGGGTTTCACCATGTTGGCCAGGCTGGTCTTGAACTCCTGACCTCATGGTCCACCAACCTTGGCCTCCCAAAGTGCTGGAATTATAGGCATGAGCCAACACACCTGACCTATTATCCCTTTATTAAGTATAAACTTTCTGATATTGAGTAAGATGTGACCTGATATTAATGGCTTTTCACATTCTTTGTATTTGTACAATTTTTCTCTAGTATAAATGCTTTCCTGTACCATAAGCTTTGAGAATTTTTTAAAAGTTTTGCCACATTATTCATATTTGTAGGAGTTTTCTTCAGTATAAATTATCTTACTTACCATAACCTGTGACTACCATTTAAAGTCCTTGCCACATTTAACACATTTCTAGAGTTTCTCACCAGTATTATTTCTCTTTTTTAGAAAAGTTTGAGGTGTGCTTAAATGCTCTGTCACATTTTTATGTATGCAGAGTTTCTCTCCAGTATAAAATTTTTTAGTAAGCATGGAGAACCAGTTAAAGCGTTTACCACATTGTTTTCTACAATTGCAGGGTTTCTCTCCAATATCAATTATCTTACATTTATTCAGGTTTGAGGAGTTTTTAAAGACATTGCCATATTCCATATTGTAGGGTTTCTCTTCAGTATTAATTCTCTTATGTATAATAAGGGTTCAAGACTAGTTAACAGCTTTATCACATTCTTTGCTTTTGTAGAGTTTCTCTCTAGAATGAATGATCAGGTATTATGTAAGGCCTGAGATGTACTTAAAGGTTTTGTCACTTTTTTGTGTGTTTCTAGGGTCTCTCTAACATAAATTATCTTAGGCTTTGGGAGGCTGACAAAGGTGGATCACCTGAGGTCAGGAGTTCATGACCAGCCTGGCCAACACGGTGAAACTCTATCTCTATCAAAAATACAAAAATCAGCCAGTGTGGTGGCACACGCCTGTAATCCCATCTACTCAGGAGGCTGAGGCAGGAGAATCGCTTGAACCCAGAAGGCAGAAATTACAGTGAGCTGAGATCATGCCACTGCACTCCAGCCTGGGTGACACAGGGAGACTCCATCTCAAAAAATTTTTTTAAAAATAAATTCTCTTAGGTTCATTAAGGTTTGAGGGTTGGTTAAAGGCTTTGTTACTTTTTTTACGTTTATAAAATTTTTGTCCAATATGAATTTTCTTACGTTCAATTAAGGTTTGGAACTGGTTAAAGGCTTGGCCACATTCTCTACACTTGTAGTGTTTTTTTCTAGTATAAATTATTTTATGTATTATAAGGCCTGAGGGTGTACTTTGCCACATTATTCACATTTGTAGGGTTTCTCCCTAGTATGAATTGTCTTATGTTTAGCAAGACTTGAATGCCACTTAAAACTCTCCAGTATGAATTCTCTTGTGGTCAGTGAGGGTTGAGGATACGCTAAAGGCTTTGCCACATTCTTCACATTTGTAGGGTCTCTCTCCAGTATGAATTTGAGGAGCGCCTAAAGGCTTGGCCACAGTCTTCACATGTGTGGGGTTTCTCTCCAGTATGAGTTCTCTTATGTCTAGTAAGGTTTGCAGACCAGCTAAAGGCTTTGCTACATTCCTCACATCTATACGGTTTCTCTCCAGTATGAATTATTTTATGTGTAGTACGGTTTAAGGAGCAGTTAAAGGATTTGCCACATTCTTCACATTTGTAGGACTTCTCCCTAGTATGAATTACCTGATGTTGATTTAGGTGTGAAAGCATGCAAAATGATTTGCCATATTTTTTACATTTGAAATGTTTCTTCCCAGTATATCTTGTTTTATGTCTATTGGAATTTGAAAATTTACCAAAGACTTTGACGTATTTATGAGTCTGAAATATTTTGTTTTGGGTAGTTGACAAACATTGGTTAACTTCATTATAGCCTCCTTTGTGCATCTCACATTCACCCACAATTTTATAGCATTTTTTAAATTGTAAATTCTCACGTCCACATTTTCCATATATTCTTGGTATTACTTTTTGGAGTGAATCTTTTATGCCCTGCTCTGGCTGAAGGTCTTGGGTGAAACAGGAACACGTAACTGAAAGACATAAAAAGCACAAGTTACTCCACTTTCTGGACTCATATATTCTACAAATGAAATATATAAAATTATACAAGGTACATTAGCAAAATGCCATATCAAAATACCACAGGCCATAATTCCTTCATAGATGTATAAATGTAACAAAATCATAGTGATCAAAATACCTTTGTTGGAAATTTATAAATAAAGTAAGTGTGTGCACCATGTGAGCACAATGTCCAGAGCCATACAGATAGAAAAGAAAAGTCTGCTATATTTACCCAACACAGCCCTTCCTCATGCCCAATAGAAGAACATGGTGTCTTTAATAACAGCTTTAAGTCTTCTGAGCTCAAAAGTGAATGTTACAACCACAGAAAGACTGCAGTACCATGGGCAGAAGATAGGTGTAGAACGTAGTTACTGACCACTAAGAAGAAATATGAAAAAGTCTTTTAATTGAAAAATAAATACAAATTGCTCACATCCTGAGAACATGTTTGTGAGAATCCCAAAATTCTCACATCCTGAGAACATGTTTGTGAGAATCCCAGAATCTCTACCAAAGACAATTGGTGTCCTGCTATGACAGGAAAGAGCTGCATTGTAAAGATCATGAAAGGTAGTTTTATGTTAGTGTCTAAATCTCAAACATTACAATGTATATAAAACATGAGGACAACATGGTCCAATCAAAAAAATCAAAAATTTTGAAAAAGCAACTATAAAAATAAAGATGTATATCTTGATTTTTAAAATTTAAGATAATCCATATTATGGTCAATGAGAAAAATGGAAAACCGGACACCTAAATAAAATAAGAAAAATAAGAATACCAACAAAACTTGCAATAATAAAAATAAACAATGTGGAGGTAAAAAAGAATAACTGAAAAAATTTAAAAGTAAGAAAAAAGTATGTAAAAAATGAAGAAGGTAAACAAACTAGGATATACACAAAAAGATCCGCAACACAAATTTAAGCAAAGTTTCAAAAGTCACAAACCAGAAGATAATCTTGGGAGCTGCAAGATAAAAGTGAGGTATTATTTATAAGCATAGTCCTCTGAGACAACCAGTGAATTTGTAAACAGAAACCTTGCAGGTCAGAAAAGAACTGTGTAAAAGGGTCAAAGGCTGAAAAAAATTTTCATGGTGAGAATAATAAAACCAGAAAAAATATACTACAACATAAAGAAAAATAAAACTCTTCCAGAATGAATAAATGCTGGAAAAGCATATAATCATTGCATGTGCCCTAAATAAAATGTTGAAAAGAGGTCTTTCCACATAAAATAACATGATGAAAAATATATGTAATCACATGAAAATACATAACTTCCTGAAAAACATATGCATATACAAAAAGTAAAATTCTGTGGCATTATTGTGATGGTACAGAAAATATTTTTAGTTATTCTTTAAAATTTGAAAAATATAAGCATAAAAATAATTATAAAACATAAAAAGATATAATTAGCAATATCAATAAGAAGTATAGGGTAGATACAATGAGGACAAATTTTTCTATGCAACTGAAGTCATTTTTTTACCAGTTTAAAATATACTGTTGTAACATTTAAGATGTTTTACAGAATCTCCAATGTAGCACAAAGAAAAAATCTTTATAGACACACAAAAGCAAATGAGTCAATTACTACCATGAGACAAAGACTGATATTATATAATGGTAAAATGAGTCCATTTACTAGGAATCTATAACTATTATGTCTATCTGTATGTATATGCATATATAACATCAGGGCTTCAAAATATATAAAGCAAATATTGACAGAAATGAAGCAAGAAATAAAATAGCAACACAAAATTATAAACATTAAGACCTCATTTTCAATAATAAATAAAAAATTTAAATAAAAAATCAATTAAAACAACTGAAAACCTGAAGAATATTATATTGTGTATGTGTATGAATTTATTTTGCATTGCTATAGAAAATAACCTCAGACTGGGTAATTTATAAAGAAAAAGATTTTTTTGATTCACAGTTCAGTAGACTGTACAAGAAGTATATGCCAGCATCCGCTTCTGGTGAGGATACCAGGAAGCTTACAATTTAGAGTGGAAGGCAAAGAAGAACTAAACATGTCACATGGTGAAAGATGATGTGAGTGTGAGGTGGAGGAGCCAGGTTCCTTTAAGCAACCAGCTCTCATGCGAATTAACAGAGTGAGAACTCTATGACTACCAAGGGGATTGTGCCAAGTCATTCATGAGGGATTTGTCTCCATGATGCAAACAGCTCTCATTAGGCCCCACATCCAACAGTGGAGATTACATTTCTACATGAGATTTGGAGGGCATCTACACCATATCACAAACCAAATAGGCTAAACAGACATGTACAGAACTCTCCAGTCAAAAGTAAGTGGATACACAATATTCTTATTTTCACCTGGTGCATTTTGTTAGAACACATAAGTCTTAATAAATTTCAAAAGATCAGCCAGGTGCAGTGGCTCACAGGTGTAATCTCAGGACTTTGGGAGGCCAAGGTGGAAGAATCACTTGGGGCAAGAAGTTTGATACTAGCCTTGGGAACACAGTGAGATCCTGTCTCTACAAATAATTAAAAATTAGCTGAGCACGGTGGGTATGCCTGTAGTGCCAGCCACTCAGTAGGCCAAGGTGAAATGATTACTTGAGTCCAAGAGGTTGAGGCTGCAGTGAGCCAGGATTGTGCTACTGCACTAGAGTCTGGGAAACAGAGTGAGAAACCCTGAGTCAAAAAAAAAATTAAGAAGAGCAAAATCATACAGTATATGTTTTCTAACCCAAACAGAATAAAACTAAAAAGAAAAAAGTAATACTGGCAAATCAAAAATACATGGAAATAAATACACTCTTCACTGTATTCTTGCACAGGATCAAATAATTTAAATTAATTTAATTTAATATTTTTTCTCAAGGGCCAACATATTTAAGTGATGACTTAATTTGTTAAGATGTCAATATAGCCCACAGTGGTGAACAAATTTAATATAATCTGTATCCAAATTCCAAAAGCATATTTATTCCTGAAATATTGTTTAAAATTTTTAAATTTTATTATGAACCAAATCTAGAGAAACACACATGAAAAACACAGAGGCATTATACTTCACAATTTCAAAACATAATAAAAAGCTGCAATAACAATAACTATGTGGTATTCACAAAAAGACAGATAAAGACATGATAGAACAATATAAAAAGCCCAGCAATGAACTCTTCTGTGTATGACCAAATAATCTGCCTCAAGGTTGCCATGAGCAGACAATGGAGAAAATATAATCCCTTCAACAGATAATGTTGAAAACTGGACATCTACATTGAAAAAATGAAGTTGAATGGTTTAATTGCATCATATACAAAAAATATTTTAAACAAAGTACTTAGACTAAAAAAAACCTAATGGAAACTCTTAGAAAAAAAGTATAGTGCAAAGACATGACATTGGTCTTGGCACATTTTCTTAGATACGCCATCAAATGCATGAGCAACAAAGAGGAGAACAAAAAAATTTAATTGGGCTAAACTTCAAAATTTCTGCAATCAAATAAAACATTTAATAGAGTGACAGTGTCTCCCAAGAAATTGGTGACAATATTTGAAAATCACACGTGATAAGACTTAATATTGAGAATATATAAACTACTCCTAGAACTAGACAACAATAATTGAATTACTTGATTTAGAAATGGACAAATGAGCTGGGTGCGGTGGCTCACACATGTGATCCCAGAACTTCGGGAGGCTGAGGTGGGCAGATCACCTGAGGTCAGGAATTCGAGACCAGCCTGACCAACATGGCAAAACCCACCCCTACTATAAATACAAAATTAGCTGGGTGTGGTGGCACATCCCTGATCCCAGCTACTCAGGAGGCTGAGGCAGGAGAATCATTTGAATCCAGGAGGCAGAGTTTGCTGTGAGCTGAAATCGCGCCATTGCTCTTGTTGCCTGGGAAACAAGAGCGAAACTCCGTCTCAAAAAAACAAAAAAAAAAAAGAAAGAAAGAAATGGAAAAATGATTAAACTAAATTTTAATAAAAAGATATCAAATGGGAAGAAGCATTTCAAAGGTTGCACAAAATTAATAATTTATAGAAAAATACAAAATATAATCACAATACAAAACAAAATTACCTTACATCAATTAGGATGGCCACTATAAATTTTTTTAAAACACCAACTGTTGATGATGTAAAGAAATTGAAACCTATGTAAGTTGTTTTTTATGAGAAAAAAGATACAGCCATCATAAAAATATCATAAATGTTCTTTAAATAATTTAAAATGAAATTATTATATAATACAGCAATACCATTTATGAATCTATATCTAAAATATGCAACACAGTAAAATGAAGACATAAAAGGTACCCTGCTTGCATATACCCCTACAGCAAGTGGGGGGATAACCAAGCCTCTAAATAAATAAATACATATAAAAAATTAAAAAATTTAAAAAAAATTTGTAAAAACTTTAAAATATATTTCAAGGCTATAGTAATAAAAACAGAATGGCATGTGCAGAAAAATGAATGACCACCAATGAAAGAGAAACCACTATTCTCACACATTTTAGACATGATGCAAAAAAAATTTTGATGGTTTAGAGTTTTTCAAAAATATGCAGATATTAGTGTGTCCCCAAAAGCAATGGCAAAGCAGTCAGCTTGTGCAGTCCCTGATAACCTTTAAAGAAAACTTTGACTCACACTGGGAACTTGAAGAAAGATTATTGAAGCAAAAGTGGAATCCTTAGGGAATTTAACAGCATGAGGCAGAAGGTATCCCTATGTGAGAGCAAAAGAAAAAAATGACTTGAGCTTCTCAGAAACTCTTTTCATCAAAGCATAGCTCCCCAGACCACATTTTAAGGACTGGCTGCCTCCTTGATTTGTGTACCTCTCATCCATCTCATCTGCTTCATTCACTCTCACCTACCTGGGTGTTTGGCTACCATCTCATTTCTCTTCATATTCTGGGACTCTCTATTTTGCTCCAGACAGGTGATCAAGTCTGGCTTAGAGACAGCAATACCTGTTTTATTAAGAAAAAAAAGTAACATAGATCACGCTGAATTCTTTAATTATCAAATTAGTATTATGCTTAGAGGATATAATAGAAAATTCTGGAAAATTAATACTGATTCATAATAGTACTTTCTAAATATTCAGAAAATATTTTAAATTCGTAGGTCCTTAATTTCACTACTCAGTACTACTGAATCAAAAATTGGTGAGAGCAACTGAATTCTAATGTGTGGGCAATGATATTTTATGCCATGGAATTTTTGGAATTCCCACTAACCTAGAGCAAAAGATACATAAGCTCAGGAAAGGGAAAAGTTCTGGTCAAGATAAAACATCTTGAAGAATTTGTTCTACACCAATGAATCTCCAAGATTTTCTTAAAATTGGAGATCTAAAATTCATTCACGCAAAGCAGAAATTACCAAAAACATCTTAGAAAAGAGAAAAGAAATATATTAGGAATTATGTATTGAAGTTATCCTCACCCAGGGAGACCAGGTTTCTGTAGTTCTCTAACATCACATCTCTATATAAATTCCGCTGAGCACAATCCAGGCATTGCCATTCCTCCAGAGAGAATTCTATAGCTATGTCTCTGAATGTCAGCAGTCCCTGGAAAACAAGCAAACAAACAAACAAAACCACTCATGAACACACAAGCACTTACCACATAGCCATAGGCAGAGATTTTTATTTGATTCAAGTTAAAAAAGAGAGTAAAAAGAAGTGGTTCTCACTTACAAGAGTGACTAAAATTCTTCAATAAGATAATTTTTAACACAGAAGTATTCTCTAACTCTGGGAAAAGAGGATAGCATAAGATCCATAATACCACTGTAGATTTGATACTTTTCTGGATGATACATTATAAAATTAAGGGCATCAACATGGACATGTCTTTTTCTTCTGTTTTTCTTTTCTTCTTCTTCTTTTTTTTTTTTTTTGAGACCCAGTCTCACGCTGTTGCCCAGGCTGGAGTACAGTGGTATGATCTTGGCTCAGTGCAACCTCCACCTCCCGGGCTCAATCGATTCTCCTGCTTCAGCCTCCTGAGTAGCTGGGACTACAGGCATGAGCCACCATGACTGGCTAATTTTTGTATTTTTAGTAGAGACGGGGTTTCTCCATGTGGACCTGGCAAGTCTTGCACTCCTCACCTCAGGTGATCCACCCACCTCAGCCTCCCAAAGTGCTGGGATGGCAGGCATGAGCCACTGCACCTGGCCGAACATGTCTATTTTTGAGTGCTATATTTACATCATATAGAATAAGTTGTGTATGTTTCTCAGAGAGAACAGTCATGATGAGTTGGAAGATACCTCTCAAGTCTTAGTATATGCAATAAACTAAAGATCTTGTGAGATTTTGTTTCAGGAGATTTAGGAGAAAGTCTGAATTTCAGAATTTTTATCAAGCTCACCAATGTTTCTAGCCTAGTAAGAGTATTTTGTCAAATATCCAGTAAATGGCAGAGTCTGGGTTTTTCCCAGTTTCTCTCACCTGTAAATAAAGATATAAGAGCCTTCATTTTTAAAAGACAAATATAAGCAAAAGTCATCTAAACGGAAAGGACAGCTTCCAGATTAAATGTGATGGTTTATGCACTTCAGCTAGTAAATCTCCTAAGTGTCCTTAATAATTAAGAGAATAAGAATTAACTCTAGAGTGGAAAAAAATGTCATAGAGATCTTGAACCAAGTGAATAAAATTGTTATCAACTTTATTAGGACACATTTTTATTATGTGCTGATGCACACATGACACAACATCACTGCTGTGGCATTTCTCTCCTCTCAGAAAAGTAAATTGTAATCAACATTTAATTTTATATATATATATATATATATATATATATATATTTTTTTTTTTTTTTTTTTTTGTTTTTTTTTTATGGTTGGGTGCTTGTTTTTTTTTTTTTTAGAGAGGTGGTTTTCACCATGTTGGTCAGGTGGCCTTGAATCCTGACCTCATGTGATCCCCTGCCTCGGCCTCCATGTGCTTTGCCCCTGGCCTAAATTTAATCATAAAGAAACATCAGTTTTATGCAAAGTTGAAGGTGAAGATAACTTCCCTGTTCTGTAATTTTTATTAGTAATTTTAAGTAGTCTTTCCTTAGCACCCTGGAAAGCAAGTATCTCCTAACAGTTTTTTCAGAACTTGCTGTGTAATAAATGCCACGCTGTTTAAATGAGCATTTTCTAAACTCTGTTCTGCATGGAACTAATAGAGCACACAGATGAAACCTCAATATAACATGTTTCATTTTTCACTAATATCCAAAGACAACAGCGTTTCCCCAATAGAAATCTTGAGTATCTACACTTTCTAATGTTCAACAGCTACAATGGGAACATTTTATATATCGTAGGTCATAAATTTGTGGTAAGAATTCTGCATGATATACAAGAATCCAAGATGAAGAGAAATTTATAGAATGCTATGGCATATAGAAAACAAATATTTTTTTCAGAACTCCTTGACTATCATAAAAATCACAAAAAAATAGTTGAAACAAACTCATTAGGGATCAACAGCACAAGTAGAGAAGTAAAAATTTGTAAGTTCTGAACACAAGGCGTTCCAAAAGGCAGAGTGGACACTGCACTTGATCTGAGACATGCTCACCCGAGGAAAAGTCATTTGTTCCTTTTCCTCCTCTTTCTCTGAAATGTATTTTCAGATAAGATGCCCTGGGAATATCAAACCTGCATTTTGTGAATATGACTTTAAAGCACAACCTAGTCACCTGCTACCACCACACACACCCACGGGTGGAAGACCGAGACTTGCAGAAAACACTCACCCATTTTTGTTGTTTATAACTGAAAAGATTTCAGAGCAATGCGAGAACAATGAGCTTCTCCACAACTATTAAAATATAAGTTTCTTTGTCCCTGCTGTCCCCTATCAGAAACCAGCAATTTTCTTTAGAGTAATGGGAACATGAACCGCACTGACCTCTTCCTACCAAACTTAAACAGGGCAGGCAGTGCAGCCTTCCTTTGATGCAAAGGTTGAACTAAACTATCCTGAATGTATCTTGAACCCCTCAAGTTTATAAATCATTTGGTAATCTTGGCCCCGCTCTATGCAATGTGATTCTGCAGGATCCAAAAGGGTCCAGGAATGGGCTTTTCCAACAAGTCCCCTGTAAATGCTGATTGTGCTTTCCCAGACACATTATTAGCATTAGCAAGAGAAAGCAGGCACAGCAGAGTCCCTTACACACACCACATTTGTCACAATACTAATACTTCTGCTACAAATAAAAACAACCAATTTCCACCCTGAAATACTATATTTTTGTTGGCTTTTTTAAGTTTACAGGGACAACAGAAGACAGCAATGTCTGAGTAAACCTGCACTTGGGAAACCTGTACACATGTACTAATAAAACGTTTAGTAAGCAGGTACTGTGTGCTCAGGAGCATGTCACAGAACACTGTGCTGGGAATAACACATTTTGTGATTGAATTTTCATAGCACCCTGGGAGTTGGTACTAAGTGCTGAATAATTTTTAACATTTAGATTAAGAGCACAGCACTTTTATTTCTTCTTATCTTTCTCATTAATTTTAAAAAGAAAATGTATAGAATGATTCAATACAAAAAACATGTGAAAGGATGCAATTACATAAAAATGGAATAATCAGCTTCCAAATGGCTATTTTGGAAATAATGAAATTAGGGCAGAAATAAAATTTTTGAAACTAATTACAAGCAAAATACAACATACCAGAATCTCAGGGTTAGAGCTAAGGCAGTGTTAAGAATAAAGTATATATCACTAAACATCCACATCAAAAAGTTAGAAAGATCTCAATTTAAAAATCTAATGTTACAATTAAAAGAATTTCAAAAGTAAGAGCAAACCAACTTCAAAGCTCACAAAAGTCAAGAAATAACCAAAATCAGAGCTGAAATGAAGTTTGAGACATAAATAACTATAAAAAGTTCAATGGGCCATGCATGTGCTGTGGCTCGCTCCTGTAATCCCAGCACTTTGGGAGGCCGGGGAGGGAAGATCACGAGTTCAGGAGTTTGAGACCAGCCTAGCCAACATGGTGAAAGCCCATATCTACTAAAAACACAAAAATTAGCTGGCCGTGGTGGCACATGCCTGTAATCTCAGCTACTCGGGAGGCTGAGGCAGGAGAATTGCTTGAAACTGGAAGGCAGAGGTTGCAGTGAGCCGAGACCGCACCACTGCACTCCAGCCTAGGTGTAAGAGTGAAACTCTGTCAAAGGAACCAGAAGTTGATTCTATGTAAACATAATAAGATAGATAAAACACTAGAATAATGGGAAAAAAAGAAATAATTCAAATAAAAACGATTAGAATAAAAAGTAAAAACAAAAACAAAAACAGATGCTTGTGAGGTTGTGGAGAAATTGAATGCTTATATGCTGCTGGTGAAAGTATAAATTTATTTAACCATTGAGAAAAGCAGCTTGGCATTTTGTCAAAAACCCGAAAACAGAATTACCATTCCCAATCCCACAATTTGGAATATACCCAGTGAATGTAAGTTTTTCTACCATGAAGACACATGCACGCATGTTTATTACAGCACAATTCACAATAGCAAAAACAAGAAATAATCCTGTATGTCTTCAATGGTAGAGTGGATAAAGAAAACGTGGTACGTAAACACCATGAAATACGATGCAACTATAAGAACAACATCATGTCCTTTGCAGCAGCGTCGATGGAACTGGAGACCATTATTTTTAGAAAACTAGTGCTGGAACGGAAAATAAAAAACTGTATGTTGTCACTTATAAGTGGGAGCAAAATAATGAGAACACGTGGACACAAATAAGAGAACAACAGACACTGAGGCTCAGTTCAGGGTGAAGGGTCAGAGGATGGAGAAAATCAGAAAACAAATCTGTTGGGTACTATGCTTAGTACCTGAGTGATAAAATAATCTGTACACAAAAACTTCATGATACGATTTTACCTACACAACAAACCTGCACATGTACCCCTGAACCTAAAATAAAAGGTAAAAAAAAAAAAAATCAGCTGGGTGTGGTGACTCACACCTGTAACCCCAGCCCATTGGGAGGCTGAGGCAGGCAGATCACCTGAGGTCAAAAGTTGGAGACCAACCTGGCCAACATGGTGAAATCCCGTCTTACTAAAAATACAAAAATTAGTTGGGCCTGGTGGCACACACCTGTAATTCCAGCCACTCGGGAGGCTAAGGCAGGACAATTACTTGAACCTGGGAGGTGGAGGTTGTAATGAGGTGAGATGGCACCACTGCACTCCAGTCTGGAAGACAGAGCGAGACTCCCTCTCACATAAAAAAAAAAAAAAAAAAAAAAAAAAAAAAAAAAAAAAAAAAAAAAAAAGCATTTCTTGGAAATTACTATCTTGAAGAAAATATTCAGGCCTAGGAAACCACAGACTGCCAATTAATCTCTGATGACATAACCAAGAAATTTTCACCTCGGTCTCACAAATAAGGAAACTACATAACTGTACCAAACCACTTACTGAATCTGGTTTGCTTCATCATGCAACTTATAACAGACTTTTCTTCAAGTCTCTCCCATGGATCACAACCCACAAACCATAGCTGGGCGCTCTATGATTCTTGAATCACACTTTGATCAGATTCTCATTTTTACAGTGACTCCCATACATCTCTAAAAGGAAAAATGAGGAACTAGGGACCCCAGGACCAGAGCTCTTTCCACTCATGAATCTTGCACCCTGAGTCATGATTCTCCCCTGATGACTTTCCCATCCCTGCACAATCTGGGTGAGATGAGGCACTGGGAGTGCAGAGCAAACCAGAGAGGCCTCCAGTCCAGGGTAAAGCCACTGCAGAGGAAAAAGACAGAAATCCCAGGGTCCCAGGCACTGGCTCAGGCACCATACTGCGGCTGGAGGGGACGAGAGCCAAGCTGGGCCAAAGAGGATTTGGGTCGTCAGGCTCTGGAGCTGACTGCCAGAAAGTCTGGGTCCTGCTACAGCCACTTTCTGCCGGTTCCAACCAGCCCCCACCCCTCTGTCACGATGACAGACCCAGCACTCACCATTTCTCGGCTTCCAGGGGGTCCCGGTCTTTTAGCCATAAATCTGCAGATACCTGCAGGACACAAGGACACATAGGCTTGGCCTCTAGGAGCAGAGGACACAGAGCAGTGAAGAGAAGAACTGCAGCTCTGGACGCAGAGAAACACAAAGGACCCGCAAAATTACGAAAGTAGCCTGTGCTTTCCAGCTGCATGCCTGATTGGACAGTTTCTAGCCCACGGCTCCTGATTGGATAAGGTTTCAGGCCCCACCCTTCATGCCCTGAGTGAGGGAATATTTGATCAGACACTGGGCTGAGTGAAGCAAAAATAACAGCCTAGGCTGCAGCCTTCACAGGCAGGGCTTCTTCCTTGATCTGAGCCAGGCCAACTTCAGAGGGTATTTGCATTTAACCTTGTGTATAATGTCATGTGCGTTTGTAAATTATATATAATATTTATTCATAAATTGAAATAATGACAATTATTTTAAAATTTAGGATTTTATGACCTTCCTTGCTGCGGATCCTTTGCAGTGATATGGTGGGACTTTCTGGCTCCACCCAAATCTAACCTCAAATTGTAATTCCCGTCCGTGTGCGGTGGCTTACACCTATAATCCCAGCACTTTGGGAGGCCGAGGCAGGCAGGTCACTAGTTCAGGGGTTTGAGACAGGCCTAGCAAATATGGTGAAACCCCGTCTCTACTAAAAATACAAAAATTAGCCAGGTGTGGCAGCGTGTCCCGGCTACTCGGGACACTAAAGCAGGAGAATTGCTTGAACCCCCGGGGTGGAGGTTGCTGTGAGCCGAGATGGTGCCATTGCACTCCAGCCTGGGTGACACAGAGAGACTTCCTCTGAAAGAAAAAAAAAAAATGTAATTCCCATTTGTCAGGGCAGGGACCAGGCAGGAGGTGATTGGATCGTTGGGGTGGATTATCCTCATGCTGTTCTTGTGATAGTAAGGGAGCTCTCAAGATACCTGACGGTTTAAAAATGTGGCACGTCCCCCCTCCCCGCGGTTCTCTCTCTTTTTCCGCCATGTGAGATGTGCCTTGCTTTCCCTTCACCTTCTGTCATGGTCATGAATTTAAGTTTCTGAAGGATTTTGCAGCCATGTAGGACTATGATTCAATTTACTTTAAAAAAAAATTACGCAGTTTGAGGTATTTGTTTGTAGCAGTGTGAAAATGGACTAATACATGCGGGCAGCCTGAGATTTCAAAAGGGTGGCAATCCTCTGCAGTAAAATATGAGCCACATGTAAATTTTGAATTTTCTAGTAGCCAAATGTTAAAAAGTAAAAAGAAAAAGGTGGGGCTGGCTGCAGTGGCTCACGCCTGTAATCCCAGCATTTTGAGAGGCCGAGGTGGTGAACCACCTGAAGTCAGGAGTTCGAGATCAGCTTGGCTTACATGACGAAACCCCTGCTCTACCAAAAGTAGAAAAATTAGCTGGGCGTGGTGACAGGCATTTGCGATCCCAGCTACTAGGGAGGCTGAGACAGGAGAATCGCTTGAATTCAAGAGGCAGAGGTTGCAGTGAGCCAAGATCACACCACAGCACCCCAGCCTGGCAACAGAGTGACTCTGTCTCAAAATAAAAAAGAAAGAAACAGGTGGAATAACAGGTGGAATTGATTGCAACAACTTAATCAGCCCAATATATCCAAAATATTATTTTAATATGTGATTAGTATGTAATGGTTAATAAAGCATATACATTTTTGAAGCTAAATCTTTGGATGTAATCTTGTATTTTATCTTTCTAGCACATTGTCGTTCACACTAGCCACATTCCAGCACCCTGTAGCTATGTCAGGGGCGTCTGAAACAGAGAAACAGAGAAACTGCATCTGGAATAGGTGCTGAAATAACGGCCGAAAGCGGTTAAGAAACTACTCCTCCCAGAATGCCTGGCGAGGCGCGCTCCACGCTGCCTCTTCCTCCAGGTATTCGCACCACCACCCTACTCCCGCTGCATGCTAGGATTGTAGTTTCGCAGCCCTGCGACAACGTCCAGAAGCGATTAAGAAACTACTCCTCCCAAGGCGGGCGGATCACGAAGTCAGGAAATTGAGACCATCCTGACTAATATGGTGAAACCCTGTCTCTACTAAAAATACAAAAAATTAGCCAGGCGTGGTGGCGGGCGCCTGTAGTCCCAGCTACTCGGGAGGCTGAAGCAGGAGAATGGCATGAACCCGGGAGGCAGAGCTTGCAGTGAGCCGAGATCGCGCCACTGCACTCCAGCCTGGGTGACAGAGGGAGACTCCGTCTCAAAAAAATAATAAAATAAAGAGAAACTACTCCTCTCAGCATGATGCCTGGCGAGGCGCGGACCGCGCTGCCCCTCCCTCCAGGTGTCCTCTCCAACCCCACTCCCGTTGTATGCTGGGACTGTAGGCGATCAACGGCCGGAAGCGGCTAAGACTATTCCTGCCAGCATGCCTGGCAGGAGCGCACCGCGCCATGTCTCCCTCTGAGGATCCGCACCACAATCCTGTTTCGTGCTGGGATTGTAGTCCTGCAAGCCTACGACTAATAGCTGGGTGCGGATAAGAGACTACAGCTTCCCCCATTCCCAGCAAAGGTCCCTCCTCCACCGAGCTCGTCCAGGCTTCCAGTGCAGTTCCGCCGTGCAGAGGGAAGCTTGGCTGTTCACAAACCTCTCCTGCCCTCGAGGAGACAGTTTGGCTGGAGCGGCCGATCTCACCTTGTCTTTGTGACACGGTGTCTCCCCAACGTGCTGGCGTCATGACTTGTGCCCAAGGTTTGATTTCCCGTAGACCAGGTAGAGACCAACCTCTCACAGCCTCCGCAGCAGGGTTGCCATGGTAACGCTTGCCCCCATCCCCCCTCAGTAGCCGGCTCGACCCCGCCCCTTTCCCTCTGAGGGGCAGCTCCTTTTAGCCGCGCCCTCTTATTGCCCCTCCCCTGGGCACGCACGTTCAGACGTGCGCAGTGCTGCCCTTTGGGCTAGCGCGGGAAGCTCCCTCGTGAGTGTCTGAAACCGACAGTTCACTGCCTCATGTGAAGGTACCCAGTCTCTGGTAACCTGGCACTTCCCTTTTGAAAACCATATTTTTTTTTTCTGTCTCTCTGGGCTGCCATGAATCCCCCTGTGTTCCCCAGATGCACCTGTTGGACCCTGGGCTGGCTGCATGACCCACGCCCGGGTCAGGCCTCGCGCAGGGACGCTCCTGCCACGTGATAAACATGAGAAAATGTCCCAGGGAAAAGGCCTGACCCAGCTGCATGCAGTCAGGAAACTGCCATGGGGAAGGGACCCCCTAAACTACTTTGCGAGCCCACATCCACCAGTTCTTTGTCCCCCACCCAGGCTGGTTCCCAGGCCTTGGGGTCCTAGTGTGGACCTCCCCTCCGTAATTAATGCAGGCGCAGAACCAGAGAGCGCCTTGGTCCCTCCCAACATATGAGGGAAGTTTGTGTGGTGAGGTTTGGACAGTGTCTTTGTTTCTGCCCTGAATAGAGTGCCCTGGAAAAATCTTTATCCCTTTTTAAATACTCCCTTTGGAAACACTTTTAAGATTTTGCCGATGGAACTTAATAGTGATCATTTTTTGAATCCATTTTTCTATTTGCTTTTTTAGATTAACTCTTAAGTATTCCACAACTACACGCTTCTGAAACTGGCATAGGCACAGGTCAGTCCTGTGCAGGGCGGACACAGCAGGACAATCTCCCTGGGCATATTTCTGGAACATCAATTTTACTGCAAGATTTTGAAGAAACAAATTTAATTGGTTTCCAAGGTAAGAAATTAAACCTTGAAAAATAGACTAAAAAGTCATCTGCGCCTGACATATCAGTCTTTCAGCAGGAAGAAATCTCTAAGGAGCACATATTGTCCTTTATTATAAATGGTGAAAATGAGAAATCGTAACAAGCCCCTTGAAAACCCTGCCCTGCCCTGCCAGTTTTCTAGTAGGGCCTTGGTATGGTTTTATGTGTATTTTCTTTCTGAAGTGTGTTCACCTTTTGAACACACAAATTTGGGGTTTTGACCAAGTTTTGCAAATTTTTGGCTATTAGTTGTTTATTTGCTTTTGTATCATATTTAATTTTTCTCTCTCTCCCTCTCCTTCGCGGACTCAGTCATTCCACAGGTCTCTAAGGCGCTTTTCTTTTTCTTCAAACTTGTTTCGCTCTTCAGATTGGATGACTTGTATTGCTGTCTTCTGTTTCTGCTCTGTTTATAAACTCAAAGGTCTTTTTAATTTTTCATTTTATTATCTTTCTATTCCATTCTTTTTATCATTTCCATTTCTCTGCTAAGGCTCCACAGGAGTTGATTCATTATGAGGATATATTCCTTTATCCCCATGCACATACTTATAATAGCTGCTCTCAAATCCTTGTCTGCTGATTACATCGTCTTGGAAATCTTAGAAATAGCTTCTGCTGCCTGCTTTTTATCTTGTGTATAGATTACATTTTAACGTTTTTTCACACATTTCATGAATTTTAATATTGTGTACTAGAAATTATAAATAATATTTATAGAGACTCTAAATTCTGTTGTATTGCTTTGAAGAGCATTGTTATTATTTGAAGAGGGGTTAATCTGACTGGATTCATACAGCAATGCCTACCTCCCCTACAGTGGACACAGTTAAAATCCTCATTCAGTGACCACACACACATGCATGTATTGCATATAGTTGTTCATTTCTATGTAACTATATATAATAATTTATCCAGATTTTATCACTGTTACCTGTGAGAGTGTTCAACAAGCTACTCTAGCACTACTGAAAGTCAGAACCTCAGTTTTGTTTGCTTATTGGATTTTATATAAATGAGATTATATATTATGGATACTTTTACATCTACTTTCTTTTATGTGTTTTTTTTTGTGATATTCATCCTTGCTGTTGCAAATAGCTATAGTTTGTTTATTCTAAAAAGCATTTTTTACACTGTGGTAAAATATACATAAAATTAACCATTTGAACCATTTTTAAATATGAAGTATGGAGGCATTAAATACATTCATATTGTTTGGCAATCACCATCCCAATCCATAGAGAACATTTTTTATCTTGCAAAACTGAGTCTGTGTACTCATTAAACAGCAGGTCCCAGTTACCCTCCCTCTAGCCCCTGGGAACCACTCTTCTGCTTTGTTTTTCTATGAGTTTAATTACCCTAAATACCTCATGTGAGTGGAATCATACAGTATTTATCACTTTGTGACTGGTTTATTTTACTTAGCACAATGTCCTTAAGGTTTATCCATGTTGTACTGTGTGTCAGAACTTCCTTACTTTTGCTAAGTGAATAATGTTCCACTGTATGTAAAAACCATATTTTGTTTATTTATTCATTGATGTTGATGATTCAAGCAGTACTTGGGTTGCTTTCTCCTTTTGGCTATTGGGAACAGTGCTGCTAGGAACCTAGGTGTATGTATATCTCTTTGTGTGCCTGCTTTTATATGTTTTGAGTATATCCCAGAAGTGAGATTGCTAGATCATAAGGTAATTATATGTGTAATGTTTCTAGGGACCACCATACTGTTTTCCATAGCAGGTGCAGCATTGTACATGCCCACCTGTAGTTTACTAGGGTTCTAATCACCCCACATCCTCACCAACACTGTTATTTTCTATTTTTTTGATAGTAGCTATCCTAATGGGTGTGAGGTAATATCTCATTATAGGTTAGATTTGCATTTGCTAATGAGTAGTTGTCTTGAGTATCTTTTGTATGCTTATTAGTCAGTTCACATCTTCTTTAGAGAAATATCTGTTCAAGCCCTTTGCCCATTTTTGAATCAAGTAGGTTGGTTTTTTATTGTTGAATTATAGGAGTTCTTTATGTAGTCAGATATTAATCTCTTATCAGATGTGTGATTTTTGTGATTTGCAAATATTTTCACTCAGGCTGTGCATTGCCTTTTGACATTGTTGATACTATCCTTTAATGTGTAAAACTCTTTTTTCCATAAAGTCCAAGTTGTCCATTTTTTCTCTTGTTGCTTGTTGTTTGGTTTTCTATCCCTAAAATCATTGCCAAATCTAATGTTATGGTATTTTCTACCCATATTTTATTCAAAAATTTTATAGTTTAAGCTTTTACATTTAGGTGTTTTATCCATTTTTATTTTTTACTTGTAGCGTAAAGGTCCATCTTCATCCTTTTGCATGTGGATATCCAATTTCCCCAGCACCAATTGTTATAAAGACAGTCCTTTACCCATTGAATGGTCTTTGCATCCAAAAATCATTTGATCATATAAATGAGGAATTATTTATAGGCTTTCTATACTGTTTCACTTGTCCATATGTGCTTCTCTATGGCAGTACCACGCTATTTTGGAACTTTGTAGTAAGTTTTGGAATGAGTAAGTGGGGCTTTTCTAACAATGCTCTTCTTTTTCAAGATTCTTTTGACTCTTCAGGGTCCCTTGAGAGTCCATATGAACTTTAGGCAGGATTTTTCTATTTCTGCAAAAAAGTCATTGGGGTTTTTATCTTTTTGGTTACTCCCCACATATTTTATTCTTTTTGATGCTATTGTAAATGAGTTTGTTTACTTAGTCTCCTTTTCAGGTTATTTATTATTATGATATAGAAACACAAGTTACTTTCATATGTTGATTTTGGACACTGCTACTCTGCTGAAATTAGTTGTAATACTTTTTGTGTGGATCAGTGAAATCTCTAGGTTTTTCTGCACACAATTACATTATCTGTAGGCAGGGGTAATTTTACCTCTGCCTTTCCAATCTGGATACAGTTTGTTTCTTTTTAATTCTTAATTGCTCTGTCTAGAACTTCCAATACTATGTGGAATAGAAGTGGCAAAAGCAGGAACCTTCGTCTTGTTCCTGAGCTTACAGGAGAATCTTTTCTGTCTTTCACCCTGGAGTATGTTGTTTGCTGTGGGTTTGTAATATGTGGATTTCACAATGCTGGTGTTTTCATTTTTAAATTCTTAATTTGTTGAGTGTTTTTACCCTGAAAAGATCTAGAATTTTATAAAATACTTTTCTTCCTGTATCCATGAGGTAATCATTTTTTCCTTTCATTATGTTAATGTGTATGCATTGATCAATTTTTGTATGTTAAAAAATTCATATGCTAAGGCATCTTTGCATTCTAAGAATAAATCCCACTTGGTCATGTTGGGATCATCTTTCTTATATGCTGCTGAATTTGGTTAGCTACTATTTTATTGAGTTTTGCATCAGTGTTCATAAGGGATAATTAATCTGTAGTTTCCTGTAGTGTCTTTTTCTGGCTTTGGTATAGGGTAATGCTGGCATCATGGAATAAGTTTGGAACTAATCTCTGCTTTTCAATTTTTTGGAGGAGTTTGAAAAGGATTTCTATTCTTTCTAAATGTTTGGTAGAATTAACTAGTGAAGCCATCAGGTCAAGGGCTTTTCTTTGTCAGCAGGTTTTTTATTTCTGATGTGATTTCCTCATTAGTTATGGATCTATTGAGATTTTCTGTTCTTGGTCATCAAGTCATGGCAGTTTTTCTATACCTAAGAATTTGTCCATTTTATCTAGGTTGCCCAATTTGTTGTCATACGGCTGTTCACAGTACACTCTTTAAAACATTTTATTTTTTAGAATCAGTAGTAATGTCCCAATTTCATTTCTCATTCTACTGTTTTGAGTATTCTGTCTTTTTTTTCCTTAGTGTAGCTAAAAGTTTGTGAATTTGTTAACCTTTTTGAAGAACCAAGAACCAACTTTTGGTTTTGTTGGTTTTCTCTTTTTTTCTGGTCTCTATTTTGTTTATCTCTAGTAGGACCTTGATTATTTTCTTCTTTCTGCTTATTTCATGCATAGCTTATTCTTTTTCTCATTCATTAGGTCATAAAGTTAGATTATTGATTTGAGATCCTTTTTAAATGTGCTTATAGCTGTAAATTTCTGATCTTGACACTGCTTTTACTGCATCCCATAACTTTTGGTATGTTATATTTTCATTTTCCATCCTCTCTAAGTATTTTCTAATTTCCCTTGAGATTTTTTTCTTTTACTTATTGGTTGTTTAAGAGTGTGTGGTTTATCTTTTACAACTTTGTGAGGGTTTTAGTTTTCCTTCTGTTATTGACTGAATTTGTGACCTAACATACAGTCCACCCTGGAGAATGCCCATGTGTACTTGAGAATAGTGTGTATTCTCTTGTTGTTGAGTAGAGTATCCTGTATGTATATATCTGTTAAATCTAGTTGGTTTGTTGTGTTATTCAAGCCATTTATTTCCTAGCTTATCTTCTGCCTGGTGATTCTGTTCATTACAGAGAGTAGAGTATTAACATCTTCAACTATTGTTTTAGAATTGTTGACTTCTCTCTTCAATTCTGTTAATTTGTGCTTTATATATTTTAATGGTCTGTTATTAAGTACATGCATGCTTATAATGTTTATATATTCTTGCTAAAGGAATCCTTTTTGAATACATAATATCTTTGTTTTCTTTTGTAACATTTTTCAATTCAAAGTCTATTTTGTCCAATATTCATATAGCCAACCCAAATCTCTTTTGCTTATAATTTGCATGAAATATCTGTTTTCCTCTTTTCAATTTCAACCTAGTTGTGTCTTTCAATCTAATGTGAGTGTTGTACAAAGGTGATAGTTGGATCATGTTTTTTAGTCTGTTCTGATCTCTGCCTTTTAATTTGATAGTTCATTTACATTTAAAATAATTATTCACGGGGGGTGGAGCCCAGATGGCCGAATAGGAACAGCTCTGGTCTACAGCTCCCAGCCTGAGCGACACAGAAGACGGGTGATTTCTGCATCTCCGTTTAAGGTACCGGGTTCATCGCACTAGGGAGTGCCAAACAGTGGGTGCAGGACAGCCGGTGAAGCGCACTGTGTGCAAGCCAAAGCAGGGCGAGGCATTGCCTCACTCGGGAAGCACAAGGGGTCAGGGAGTTCCCTTTCCTAGTCAAAGAAAGGGGTAACAGATGGCACCTGGAAAATTGGGTCAGTCCCACCCTAATACTGCGCTTTTCCAACGGGCCTGGAAAATGGCACACCAGGAGATTGTGTCTCGCACCTGGCTCGGAGGGTCCTGTGCCCACGGAGTCTCGCTGATTGCTAGCACAGCAGTCTGAGATCAAACTGCAAGGTGGCAGCGAGGCTGGGGGAGGGGCGCCTGCCATTGCCTAGGCTTGCTTAGGTAAACAAAGCAGCCAGGAAGCTCGAACTGGGTGGAGCCCACCACAGCTCAAGGAGGCCTGCCTGCCTCTGTAGGCTCCACCTCTGGGGGCAGGGCACAGACAAACAAAAATTCAGCAGGAACCTCTGCAGACTTAAATGTCCCTGTCTGACTGACAGCTTGGAAGAGAGTAGTGGTTCTCCCAGCACGTAGCTGGAGATCTGAGAATGGACAGACTGCCTCCTAAAGTGGGTCCCTCACCCCCGAGCAGCCTAACTGGGAGGCATCCCCCAGTAGGGACAGACTGACACCTCACTCGGCCAGGTACTCCTCTGAGGCAAAACTTCCAGAGGAACTATCAGACAGCTGAATTTGTGGTCTCACGAAAATCCGCTGTTCTGCATCCACCGCTGCTGACACCCAGCCAAACAGGATCTGGAGTGGACCTCTAGCAAACTCCAACAGACCTGCAGTTGAGGGTCCTGTCTGGTAGAAGGAAAACTAACAAACAGAAAGGACATCCACACCAAAAACCCATCTGTACATCACCATCATCAAAGACCAAAAGTAGATAAAACCACAAAGATGGGGAAAAAACAGAGCA
>NW_026652276.1:111376148-111492705 GCF_009828535.3 Hylobates moloch
GGTTGTTGAATTTTGTCAAAGGCCTTTTCTGCATCTATTGAGATAATCATGTGGTTTTTGTCTTTGGTTCTGTTTATATGCTGGATTACATTTATTGATTTGCGTGTGTTGAACCAGCCTTGCATCCCAGGGATGAAGCCCACTTGATTATGGTGTATAAGCTTTTTGATGTGCTGCTGGATTCGGTTTGCCAGTATTTTATTGAGGATTTTTGCATCAATGTTCATCAATGATATTGGTCTGAAATTCTCTTTTTTGGTTATGTCTCTGCCAGGCTTTGGTATCAGGATGATGCTGGCCTTCTGATGGAATCACAGCCGAATTCTACCAGAGGTACAAGGAGGAACTGGTACCATTCCTTCTGAAACTATTCCAATCGATAGAAAAAGAGGGAATCCTCCCTAACACATTTTATAATTTTTTTTAAAGACAGAGTCTTGCTATGTTGCCTAGGTTTATCTTGAACTCCTGGCCTCAAGTGATCCTCCCTCCTTGACTTCCTACTGCATTAGGACTACAGGTATAAGCCACCACACTTAGCCTAATTTATTTTCAAATGTTGAACCAGTCTGGCATGCCTGTAATAAATCTCACTGGGTTGTAGTATATAATTCTTTTATTTTTTACATTTTGGACTGAATTTCTTAATATTTGGGTGAGGACTTTTGCATCTTTGTTTATGTGAGATATTGTTCTTTATTTTTTTTCTTGTAATGTCTTTGTCTAAATTTTGCATTATGGTAATTCTGGCCCCATGGAATGAGTTCGAAAGTATTCTCTCTGCTTCTGTTTTCTGGAGGAGATTGTAGAGAGTTGGAATAATTTCTCTTAAATATTTGCATAAATATACTAGTTATCTCATCTAAGCCTGGTACTTTCTGTTTGGTAAGGTTATTTATAATTGACCCAATTTCTTTAATAGATGTAGTACTATTCAAATTATCTGTTTCTTATTGTGTGAGTTCTGGTAGATTGTTTCTTTCAAGGAATTTGTCTGTTTCATTTAGGTTATGAAATTTGTGGGCATAGAGTGGTTTATAATGTTTCTTTATTATTCTTTAATTCTTCATGGGATCAGTAATGATAGATCCTCTTTCATTTCTGGAATTAACACTGTGTCGTCTCTTTTCTTCAACCGAAACTAAAAAGGAACATTTTAAAAAGTGAAAGCTCTTTTTGATAAACTAGCTAATTTCTCATGATCTGCAACTGTGGGTACATAGGAAGTACATGGAAACAGATGTTTGGCACAGCTTGCCAACAAATTCTTTCCTGCATTAAGAAGGCATGCCTCTCAGCGTGACACTCTTAAGAGGCAGGAATGTGACAAAAGAAGAATGTGACCTGCTCTTGGTGAAGAGCCACCTGACTCTCCCTGAGCTGCACATGGTGGCCTTAACGTGCATCTTGCTAGAAGAGGCATGCAAGCCAGGGGCCGCCAGCCAAGCCATACAGGTCAAGGGCAGTCTCAAGTCCGTCTTTTATTTCATCGAACTGTTCTAGTAAGCAGCTAGAGTTTTATGAACACTGTGAATTCTTTATCTTATTTCTTTGCTATTTCTGAAGGATTTGTTCTAGGAGTCCTCTTGTATACCAAAATGCATGGATGTGTAAGTTCTTTTTATATAATGGCATAGTATTTACCTATAACCTATGCATATTCTCCTGCATACTTTAAATCTTCTCTAGATTACTTTTAATACCTAAAATGTTGTTATACTGTACTGTTTAGGGAATAGTGAAAAGAAAAGTAAAATTCTATAAATGTTCAGTACAGAAACCTTATTTAAAATATTCTTGATGTGCATTTGTTGAGTCCAGGAATGCAGAACCAATAAATAAGGGGAGCCAGCTCGACCTATGTTTGGAGTCCATGAATGTGTCCTCTTCGTATATTTGTAAATGGAAATTTATTTCACAAAATGACTCAACTGCTTCTTCACTGACATGTTCAAAAACTTGCAAGAAGCAAAATAAGAACTGAGAAAGGGAAAAGATGATGATTCAGAGTTGGAAGGTTGCACATTTTCACAGAAAAGTAGAATGAAATTATAACAAGCATTCTGATAGGAAATCATAGTTTCTTTCCTGCAACTGTCCCTAAAAGAATGCAATGGTTGGCATAAAATAAAAGAAATAGGATAGACCATAAATTTACTAGAGAAGCGAAAAAAAGTAATTTCCAGGAGTAAATTATCAACCAGTTTGAAAGCAGGTAAAATGTAGGTGCATTATCCCTACTCTTTCTGAATAATTTTACAACCCTGTGCAACAGGAGCTTCCGTCACTGCAGAACCAGGGTCACCTGTGGAAAGTCCTTGCTGAAGCCATCTCCCTGTCTGCCTGTCCCTCAGGCCCAGGAGTCATGAGTCCTTTCTCCAATAAGCCATTCAGTTGGCTGGCAGCAAACCCTGGTAAGATTTTGCAAGGCAGCTACTTTTTATCTTAGATGTTAACAGAAACTCATGATGAAAAGTCTTCAAGACCTAAATGCCCAAGTCCCTTACTGTATAATTTTGAGTATTAGGAAATCAGTCGGAGGTCTTTTCAGCATCTCTGAAATCACAATGCAAAAATAGCCCCAGCTTCATAAGGCCAATTCTTGGTATCTCTGTTCTTCAAAGTAGGGTAAGCAAGATGCCACAAAAGGCAGGTCGAATGTAGCATTATCCTGTCTCCAACAACAGAACTATCACTCTTTAAGTAACCCAGCAGGTCTTTAAAATAAAGAAATTATAAAACATAAGGAAAATCTTTCTTGAGAGGAAAAATTTTACGAATCAGAGGAAAATCTTCTAGAACTTTTACATTATATAACAAATAAATTATATGCTGTATTTTCTTCTGAGTACATCATCAGTACTTCCATAATACTTTTAAGTTTTAGCTTGAAAACACCAGTTGCTTAAAAAATACAGAGACACAAAACAAAATCCCAGAAATGTAGGATTAATTTTTTTAAGCTGATAAAGGAGTAACACACCAGTGTCTTCTCAGGGAAAAGCTTTCAAGCAAAGCAGTCATTTCTGGTAGGGCTTATAGAAAGATGGAGTTATCACGGTGAAATGGTGGAACTAATCCAGAACAATCCAGATTTTTAGTACTGACAAAGGGATTTAATCAGTTGCCCAGGAATACTCACTTGGAAATCAAACTTCCATCATTATTCTTGGAAGCATTTCTGGAATTTCCCCTTTGGAAACAAGTTTTTATCTTCAAAAATACCAGACAATAGAAGAAAAGAAATAAAAAAGCAGGCAGAGGAAGATGAATCTTGCTTAGGCAGGGACTGAAAGGGAATTAGAGCCCACAGGCCACATTTTTCAGAGCCCACTGTGTGATGGCTTTCCCCAGGACCACACGTGTCCCACTGAACAAGAAGAGTCCACAGGGACATTCACCTTATTCCTCCCCAACATCAAAACCAAAATGGAACAACCTACCATGAGAATATGAGTATATATTACAACTTCCATTACATTTAAAGCATGCCGAGTATCTAATTGCAAATTCAAACAGTGGAAAAACAAATCTACTTGCCTCCTGGCTAAATAAAGCCTTACTCTTTTAAGAGAATGTGGTCTATGCTTTCTAATCCTATCACCAGGGATAACCACAGGTTAGTGTGACATAGAACCACCTCCATGCAGAGGTAAATATGCATTTATTTTTATAAAATAAGAATTATACTCTGTACTTTTATACCATATTTTTAGAATATAACAGTTCTTATGATCATTTTATAATTATTTGAAATAACCTCAGTAGCTATATAACAAATCAAAAGAACATTTCATAATTTTAAATTTTACCATTTTCCTATTGGACATTGAGTTTGCTCTCATGAAGTTTATATTTGTGTGATGATTTGAGGGAAGTTTCTCGGCCTCACTAGATTGAAAACCTTGTGATGGTGGTCACTGTTATGTTTATTTTATTTTATTTTATTTTATTTTATTTTATTTTATTTTATTTTATTTTTTGAGACAGAGTCTTGCTCTGTTACTCAGGCTGGAGTGCAGTGGCGTGATCTCGGATCTCTGCAACCTCCACCTCCCAGGTTCAAGCGATTCTCCTGCCTCAGCCTCCTGAGAAGCTGGGATTACAGGCGCATGCCACCACGCCCAGCTAATTTTTGCATTTTTAGTAGAGACAGGGTTTCGCCATGTTGGCCAGGCTGGTGTCGAACTCCTGACCTCAGGTGATCCCCCCGCCTTGGCCTCCCAAAGTTCTGGGATTACAGGCGTGAGCCACCATGCCCGGCCCTATTCTTATTTCATTAAAATACCTGAAACATACCAGGTATATTGCAGCATCTGTTGAATGAATGAATGAATCTCTCCTTCAAATCTTGGCTAAAATCTGCCACATCCACAAAAGTTCCTGACCCTCACTTCAATCATAAACCTCTTTCTCTTCAATAATTTCCCCCTGTAGCTGTTTTTTTTTTTTTTTTTAAACTCCCTGGCAGGAAAAAGAGGAAACATGCTATTTATTGAGCACTATTCTGAGTCAGGGACTGTGGTAAATACATTCAAGAAGAAAGTCAGAACCAAAAGGGCTTTACATCAGCCTAGACAGTGTGCCCCAGAGGGTCCTTGATTGAACATTTGGTGACAAGCATGTTGGGTATGTGCTCTAGGCTGAGGTGAAGCTCTTATGGCACAGACTGACCCTGGATCAATTATGGCTCGAGTCCCACCCTGAGATCTCTCTTTCCCATGTCTAGGTTTGTCAAGGAGGACAGGAGCTCAGAGCACCCTGCACTTGGGGATCGGCCATAGGAGCTGCTCCCTGCATGGGGAGATGGGAGCTAGCAGCTCACAATGGGGTCACAAGGTAAGTTCCAAACAGCTCTGTCACAGAGAGTGTCAGCAGAACTTTGTGACATCAATTGCAAAGAAAGGGAGCATGTGAAGGAGAAAGCCCTGAGTGATGTCACAGCTCATTTCTTGGCAAAGGGAGAAGAAATTAGCACCTTGAGGCCCTTCTGCCTTATTAACCCATTGCACTTATTCTCAGAGGCTCTGCCAAAAATAGAGACATTGTTCCACCTCCACCTCCTGAAATTCTAAGCCAGAAATCTGTGTGAGTTATCATTCAACTTATATCATTTTTTCCTCCTTAAATGATACTTTCACCACTAATAAATTTATCAAAATTGTACTTCACATGTGTAATACAGAAGAAACAGGGCTTCAACACTGAATTAATGAAAAACAACTCAGGATGTTTATTTTTCTTTAAACCATAAATTCTGAAGAGCTTTTTCATTATGCTCTGTGTATTACAACATATGTGCTTAAGCAGTCAAGCAAGTGTCTCATATCTGAATTTGAAAGCTTTAGAGTGTTGACAAAGGAGATGGATGTATGTATGTGATGTTGCTGCCCTAAGACAGGCCGCTGCTGCTGCACACAGAGCAATTGTGTTAACAACTGCTGTGCTAGGGGCATGTCCCCTGAAGTTAGCGTTGCTAGCATGGAGTTGAAAATATTTATGAGTCCCAGACATGGCATCACAGTGTTTAACTATTATTACATTAGTTACTTTTAGTCACTGTTTTATTACAACATTTTAATGTACATTTGTTCACAGTGTAAAGAAACTAAAGGTTTTTTTTTTTTGCTTTGTTTCTGTTTTTGTTTTTAACATTTATGGTTGTGTGCCCATGGTCCCCCACAAGAGGACTCTGTTTGATCTTATTTCTGTGCTAGTGATATTTCTAGGAGTCCAATAATATGGGGCACATTATAATATACCTTTTAAAATGAAGAAAAAGTAGTTATAGATTCTCCTACATCAAAAAAAAAGGCACAGGACCTGGCAGGTTTCTTTGGGTTATGAGAAACCCATTCCTAGTTTGAGTGTGATACCCTGGCCCATTCAATGAATATAATGGAAAGCTGCTACTTTTAAATGGGGCACAGAATAATAGAAGGCCCTGCAAAAAGTCTAGAGTGCAATGCAAGATACTTTGCCACTTGCGCCATATGACTGCAGATGCAATGGTTTTTGAGGTGTGACTGGGAGATAGGAATGCTGTTGTATCTTTGATAGGTTACTATACATAAAGCCTGGTGTAGGTCCTTATCATTTTGGAGCGGAATCTTAAAATCTTCTGCAGATAATTGATTTTTTTTTGAGGCAGTGTCTGGCTCTGTCAACTCGGCTAGAGTTCAATGGCATAATCATGGGTCACTGCAGCCTCAACGTCCTAAATGCAAGCAATCCTCCAGTCTCAGCCTCCTGAGACTACAGATGCATGCCACCACATTCCATGGATTTTTAAATCTTTTGTACATATGGGGTGTTGCTGTGTGTGCCCAACCTGGTCTCAAAATCCTTGCCTCAAGCAGTCGTCCTGCCATAGCCTCCCAAAGTGGTGGGATTACAGTTGTGAGCCACCACAATCAGCCTTACCTTTTGAAACTATTGTAAATGGAATTGTTTCTTCATGTCATGTTGAGATTGTTCATTGCTAGTATATAGAAATTTTATTAATATTTTTATATTTATTTTAAATCATGCAATCTTAACTCATTTATTATATTGGGTGTTTGTGAATTTTCTTTTTTCTTTTTCTTTTTTTTTTTTGAGATGGAGTTTCGCTCTTGTTGCCCAAGCTGGAGTGCAATGGTATGATCTTGGCTCACTGCAACCTCTGCCTCCTGAGTTCAAGCGATTCTCCTGCCTCACCCTTCCGAGTAGCTGGGATGACAGGTGCACACCACCACGCCTGGCTCATTTTTGTATTTTTAGTAGAAACGAGGTTTCATCATGTTAGCCAGGCTGGTCTTGAACTCCTGACCTCAGGTGATCCCCCTCCCTCGGCCTCCCAAAGTGCTGGGATTATAGGCGTGAGCCACCCCGCCTGGCCGAATTTTCTAGAAATTTTTATATACAGGATGTCATCTGAATAGGCTTCCAATCTTTATCTGAAGGTCATGAATTTATTTTTGTTCCATGATATTTCTGGCCAAAACCTCCAGTGTACTGTTAAATAGAAGTGGTAAAAATATATTCTGATCTTGTTTCCAAACTAATGTTCTCAAACCCAGGATTTCAACATTATGCATGATATTAGCTGTAGGTTTCTAATAGATGTCTTATAGCAGGTGTAAAAATGTTGCTTGTGTTTCTAGTCTACTTAGGGTTTTTTCATAAACGGGTCTAGATTTGTCAAATGTTCTGTGTTTTTCAGAATGATCATTTTGATATTTTGTTTTATTAAGCTGTATTATATTGAATGATTTTTGAATGTTAAATTTGTATTGTGAGATACCCCTTTGTAGTGGTGTCCAGTAATTTTCATTTGTGGCCACATTTATTTTGTTATTATTTTTGTGGATTTCTATGTCAATATTGATAAGGGATAATAGTCTATAGTGTTGTAAGGATTTTGCCTTACTTTTGTCTGGGCAATACTGGCCTCATGGAATGAATTGGTAAGTTTCTTCTGTTATTCAGTTATTTTTTTGAGGGGGGGAGTAAACTAAAAGACCTGGTTTTAACTCATTATTAAATATTTGGTCAAATCTACAAATGAAACTAGCTACTGAGCTTTTCTTCATAGAAAAAGTTTAATCTCTTTAATTGTTATGGTTCTATTCATATATTCTACTTATTCTTGAACTTACTGTAATAATGTATGCATCTTATCCAGTAATCAATTTCTAATTTGTAGCATCTCATCTCTTTATATTTTCATTGCAATAAAAAGTAAAAGGAAGAATAATGTGGAAAGACAAAGATTTTGGCAATCCATGTTTCTGTAGTGTCTCAGGGTCCTCTGTTGTAAGGAGGAGATTATTGTACTTGTTGTACTTAATACTCACATATGTTCATGAAGTAAATGGGGCTCATCATCTAAAGTAAATTAGAGAACTTTGCAAAATGTAACCAAAATAAAAGTTTGTGCCTACCTCACTTTTAATCAATATTTAGATGGGACAGGAATATAAATTTGAATAAAAACAAATACAAAATGATGCAGTAAATTAAGAATGGCATGAAAAGATAAAAACCCAATATATCAAAGTTGTTTGGTACAGTGGCATAATCTTGGCTCACTGCAATGTCCGCCTCCCAGGTTCAAGCGATTCTCCTGCCTCAGCCTCCTGAGTAGCTAGGCTTACAGGTGCCTGCCACCTTGCCTGGCTTTTTGTATTTTTAGTAGAGACGGGGTTTCACTATGTTGGCCAGGCTGGTCTTGAACTGTTGACCTTGTGATCCACCCACCTCAGCCTCCCAAAGTGCTGGGATTACAGGCATGAGCCAACACACTCGGCCTAGAGTTGTTTTAAACTTTTTTAGAGACAGGGTCTCTGTTGCTCAGACTGGAGTGCAGTGGCACAATTATAGCTCTCTGAAACCTCAAACTTCTGAGCTCAAGTGATCCTCCCACCTCACCCTCCTGAGTAGCTGGGGCTACAGACTCTTGCCACCATGCCAGGCTAATTTTTAAAATTTTTTCTGGAGATGGGGTCTCACTATGTTTTCCAGCCTTGTCTTGAACTCCTGTGTGCAGTCTCACAGCAGCATCTCAAAGTGTTGGAATTACAGGTGTCAGCCATTGTACTGAGCTCCAGAATTGTTAATACTTAGGATATATGATGTTTTAGGCACAATTCCAAGCCATTTGTGTGTGTATATTTAATAACAAAGAGTTTAATGTGTAACCCAAAGTTTCATGTAAGTGAGGAATTTATACCTTTATAATCATATTGGGTGGCATTAAAATCATTCTAGAGGCCAGGCACAGTGGCTCATACTTATAATCCAACAGTTTGGGAAACCAAGGTGAGAGGATAACTTGAGGCCTGGAGTTTGAAACCAAGCTGGGCAATGTCTACAAATTAAAAATTAGTCAGACATGGTGGCATGCACCTGTCATCCTGGCTACTTGGTAGGCTGAGATGGGAAGACTGCTTAAACCCAGGTGTTTGAGGTTATAGTGAGCCATGACCATACCATTGCACTACAGCCTGGGTGACAGGGTGAGATCCCATCTCTAAAACAAACACACAAATAGCAGAGAAAGAACTTTTCTTGTAGAGAACAAATAAATGAATGTAAAGAGTGTTAAATAACTTTTTAAAAGTTGTACTAGTTAATCAGATAGACAAATAAATATTATCTTTTAGCACCCAAAAGAAGATAAAAATAATTTTCAAATATCATAGAAAATTATTAAAATTTCAAGAGTTTAGGCTTGAAAATGTATTACTAACATTATAAAAGCAAAAGTCTTACATGTGATATTTTATTCTAAGTACCATGAAATAATCATTTAAAGTGTAACCAACCAAAAACTAAAGAAAAGAAAAAAGTGTAACAAGTAATATTTAAAATTATCTTTAAAAAATTAGTATGTGGTTATATAACTACTGGAGGAAACAGAATCCAAATGTGATTACTTTTACAAAGTCAGAGTATTGCTAAGGAGGAACCATTTTGACTGGAGCCAAATGACTAAATTCAGATAATTAAATCTACCAATACTATCTTAATATTAAGGAAAAACAGTAATTCTAGCCATAAACATGTATTATGCCTTACCATGGAGGATTATCTTTTAAAAGTTTCTGCAGTATATAAATATACATTCAAGTAATAATAAAAATTACCCTGCACAATAATCCCAGTGTATGGTAGATATTGGCGGTAGTGTTCTAAATGAAGAATGTTGAGATTTCCGATGAGACATTATTCTGCAACAAATATCAATGTGAAATATTTTACTTATGGATGCATGGTGAATATTTGATGTTTCAGAACAAAAATGTATTTACAAATCTTATTTGATGCAGACATCTGAATATACTCAGAAGTTACAAGAATTCATAAAATACCCACCAAACCTAATAGAAAACATGGGACCTTCCAGGACGAGAAGTCAATTAAAAGAAGAACCCAGAGGGCTAATCAAAGTGAGAAGCCAGTGCCACCTTCAGGTACTGGATGATCACAAGGACCTCAAGGCTTTGGGGATTATTCAACTACCTTCTTGGAATAAACAACAAGAAAATTACTGACTAAAGTTATTTTGTGTAAAATCTCTCAAATACAAACCCAAAATTATTTTCAAATTATAATTTCTCACATACTATGAAGTACAAAAGAAGCTAAGCTACCAAGATGAAGAATTAGAAGAAATTAGACATCACATAAAATTCAGATATTGAAAATGTGTTAAAAATGTTTAAATGAAGTAAATGGTAAAAAATAGAAAATGAAAATAATTTTGGCAAAGCAAGAAACTATAAACTGAACAAGCATATTTGGAAAAGAACCACAAAGAAGTTGAACAATTGAAAAATAAATTCAACACACAGTGTTTGGGATTAGGCTGAACTGACAAAAATAATAGTGAATTATAATATTTAGAAGAATAAATATCACCAGATAAACAAAAGGTAATAAAAATATAAGTATAATTATGTGTATTGAAATAGAATAAAAACAATTCACTAGAATACATAAAATAATGAATCACAGTGGTAAAACAATTTACTAATTTCTAAAATTGTAAGCCAGACACAAATCTTTAAATGTATAACTGTACTATACCAAAAAGATATAAAAATAAACTCAATGTAAGTAACAAACTATAAAATACTAAAGATAAGCAGAAAACTAAAAGAAGTGTAAGAAACAAAAGTGAAACCACCTACAAATGTAAGAGTAAAATGTCCAAAGCCTGTGTAGAGTCAGAAAGCAGAGAAATAGTGCCGAGAAAAATTATTATTGTTATAACTGGATACCTGGCTAAAATATCTTTTATGAATTAGGGTAACCTAAACAAATTTATAAAGTAAAACACTTTTATAAACAATAAGAGCTTCTTCTTCTTTTTTTTTTTTTTTTTTGAGACAGAGTTTCGCTGTTGTCACCCAGGCTGGAGTGCAGTGGCACAATCTTGCCTCACTGCAACCTCTGCCTCCTGGGTTCAAGCAATTCTCCTGCCTCAGCCTCCCAAGTAGCTGGGATTACAGGTGCCTGCCACCACGCCCGGCTTTTTTTTTTTTTTTTTGAGACAGAGTCTCACTCTGTGGCCCAGGCTGGAGTGCAGTGGTGCGATCTCGGCTCACTGCAAGCTCCGCCTCCCGGGTTCATGCCATTCTCCTGCCTCAGCTTCCCAAGTAGCTGGGACTACAAGCGCCCACCACCACACCCGGCTAATTTTTTGTATTTTTAGTAAGGATGGGGTTTCACCGTGTTAGCCAAGATGGTCTCGATCTCCTGACCTCATGATCTGCCCGCCTTGGCCTCCCAAAGTGCTGGGATTACAGGCGTGAGCCACTGCGCCCGGCCCCAGCTAACTTTTGTATTTTTAGTAGAAACGGGCCTTCACCATGTTGGTCAGGCTGATCTTGAATTCCTGACCTCAGGTGATCCACCTGCCTCTGCCTCCCAAACTGCTGGGATTACAGGTGTGAGCCACTGCACCCGGCCAACAATGAGCTTCTTAATGATGTAACTCAAGAAGACAGAAAAGTTTACTTGTATAAACTTTACAAAGTCAAAATGAAATGTAAGAAACTTCTAAGACATGTGGTTCTTCAGTCAAAGTGGACATCAAACTTAAAAAATCACCCAAGTTCTTGGCAGCATCAGTTTCAAAATTATTTAGATATAATAAAAGTGTACTTTTACATATTTTAATTAATTAAAGTAAGTTATCTGCTACTGGAATGATTTAACTGATGGCAGAAGAACCTATTTTTCAGAGAATTATTTTTATTATTAATTGATTTTAAATCTATGACACTTCTGTTGTATATTTTTCAGAATATTGGTTCTTCTTTTATCTAAACTGAGGAGCACCAGAGGACCGATCATGGCATAGGCATTGACTACCAGACTCTGAACTTGCTGGTTGATTGGGCCATATGCCCACAACATTGCTGAGGAGAAGGAGATGATGAAATTCACCCAACAGATGACCACAGAGAAACTTGCCAGCAGCAGTATGGTCTGGATGGCCCTTTTCTCAGGGGAAGTTCCTGGGGAAGGACCATTGCTGTGAAGGTGGTCACAGCACCTGAGGCCTGAATAAGAGAGTCACCATGTACGCACTTGAGAACAGCGTTATTCCTACCAGGAAAACATCCCTAAATGTTGTCAGAATAAGAAACGTGGCCCTGATGATGAAGCTCATGGAGAAAACTGAGCAGTACTTATCTATATTCAGTACATTTGTCTGGCTCACATTGGAAGCAGCTACAGTGTAGAAGATCCTGCTACTACTGAAAGACAAGTTGAGAAACCATAAGAAGGAGAAAACATGGAGAATGTAATTTGAAGATTTATGTTTAAACCTTGCCAACCAGGAGATGCTGGGGCTGATGGTGGTGGCCTGGAACATGCTCAGGGGGCAGGTGGTGCAGATGGAGAGGCCCCGCAACACCCTGCTCAGGTAGAAAAGTGCCTTACACTTGAAGTCATTCTGGAAGTTCAATGATGCAAACAGGTTTGGAGACTGCAATAACAGTGCAATGAAGAAGTTCACTATGTGGATGAGGGGCAAGTGACAGATGATCAAGTCAGTGGGTTTTAGTCTGTGATCCAGAAGGAGAGTGAAGATGTGGAAGATTAAGAGAAAAGTATTGGCTGAGATTCCAACAGCAACTTGTAAAACAAAGCAGCTTTCTAATAATAACATATATGGTACGTATGTACATTGTAGTGGCAAAGAGGAAACATATTTGTATATCTGAAAAAACAAGTTTAGACATCTTCAGTGCTGTTGTATAGTTAAAATTATCACAACTATGATTATGTTTATTTCTTCCAATTATTAAGACTTACAATGTGATATAAATTATTAGAAAATAGTCCTTCAGCATTATATGTATTTATTTACACAATGCTTCAGTGTGTGTGTGAGACACTATACATAAATATATATGTCAGCATTACATACATTACATCAGCATTACTTTTTGCCAAGTAACAGATATATAATGTGTTTGTGCATAATTGTTTTGTTTTGTTTTGTAGGGACAGGATCTTACTCTGTTGCCCAGGCTGGTCTCAAGTCCATGGGCTGAAGTAATCCTTCTGCCTTGGGCCTCCCAAAGTGCTAGAATTACAGAAAGTAGCCACCATGCCCAGCCTATGTACACACACACATATATACATACATATCTAACATATGTATACATATACAGTAAGTGATCACTTCATGTAATCACTAGGCTCATAAAAACTGACTTTAATCAAAATGATACACTGTAACATGTTAACCATAGGCTAATAGATATAAACAGGTGCTAAGTTTCTATGGAATAAAACAAACTTTTACACTTAAAATTGCACATTTCCAAAACCTATCAATGATATTAAGTGATGATGTAGTGTATGTAAAACACCAGCATATCCGCTATCATGTCTGTGTAATGTACTCATTTTCTATGCTCCTATGGTTCTTGGCCTTACTCTTTAGAAAACTTTGCTTTACTGTTCTGTATGTCACTGTTTAGTATTCAGCACACACAATGGTGACAGGCATGTATATGACGCAAAAGTGTTTGTATGGCTGAGCTGAAGCAAATTTTATGCCAGTGGTAAAAGAACCACCAAAACATGCAACTGGAAACAAAGAATGTCCAAGTGAGTCTTTGTAACATTACATTCATTTCAGCCTGCATGTTTCCGTTTTCTCCAAATTTGTGTGTTAAAATCAAACCATCAGTGTAATGGTATTAGAAGGTAGGACCTTTGGGAAGCAGTTAGGACATTTTCAACAAAAGCCCTCATTAGTGGGATCTGTGCCCTTCATAAGAGGTTCTAGGGAGCTGGCTCGCCCTTCCAGTTGTGTAAGGACACAGGTAGAAGATGCCACCTCTGAACTAGGATACAGGCCCTCACCAGACAGTAAATCTTCCAGTACTTTGATCTTGAAGTTCTCAGCCTCCAGTACTATGAATAATACATTTCTATTGTTTATGACCTACCCAGTCTATGATATTTTGTTATAGTATCTTGAATGGACTAACAAGACAGCATCACTCTGACACTTTCTCCTCTCTATTTCTCTTTCACATTTAAGGACCCTTGTGATTATATTAAGCTCACCCTAGTAATGCAGGATAACCTCCCTGCTTTAAAGTTAAGTGACTATAACCTTTATTCTATCTGCAATGTTATTTCCCATTGCTGCATGACCTAATATATCTGCAGTCTGGGGATTAGGATGTGGACACTGGTGGAAAAGCATTAGTCTGTTTATCACCAATCTTACTCACTATTAAATATTATTCTGCCCATCTTCTAATTTACTTTAAATTCCAGAGATCCATTATATAAACTATTTTCATTGCAGAAGAAAATTGTTAAAATCTAGCTCTCAATTTTTGGAAAGACAGTCACTATATTTCTTCACATTTTGACATCTGTGAGGTTGTATCAAAATATTTACATGGCGATGCTATTCTTGAGATTTACTTAATGGAGGGATAGCCTTCCATGCCTTTAAAAATATTTAGATCTGCTATAGAAAAGATTCTTTTTCTGAAGTTTAATCAAGATGTTTTCACATCAGAACCTTTTGTAAAATTTCACTGAATAAGTTTGCAATGATATTATCATGTTATTTTTCTAGATGCAGGCATTATTATTTCAACCATATAAATCAATTTAATGCTGAGAACAGTTTAGCTAATGACACCAATAAATAAATACTGGAAAAGTACACATTCAGATCCTTTCCCTGAGACTAAAGAATGTTTACCTATGTTTTCAATGCAGACATTCTGCTAGTATAGTGTTCTTGGCTTCAACTCAGAAGGTCATATCTGGTGTAAAACATTGCTCTAAAACTGACTAATATGTATGAACGTATAAAGAAAATATTGTATATTTGTTAAATGGTTATAACACTTTTCGTACATCTTAATCTACTGAAGGAATACATTTATCTTTAATACCAAAACCAAATAACTGATAATTACTACCAATATATAGCACCATGCTCAGCACAGTTGACTTCTACTGCTATGTGGGAACAAGTGTAAGATTAGTATAAAGGCACAATAATTTCCACATTTTAAGAATCACAGTCCAGTACCAGTAAAATAATATTTGGGCATGAACCACTAATATATGTGTAATCATTTAGTAACTATATGTATGAATTATTTTACTAATATACTGCATCTATCACGTCATATCCCCAAAATAGTAAAATTTATCACATAAAAGAACATAGATAATAATGTTAATATTTTCATTTCTTACCCCACGGGGTATTTAGCTCATGACCACTAACTTTAACTCCCTCTTTCTAAACATCACATACCACAGAATGAATGTTAGATTTAAAAATGTTGGCTTTCTTCAATGTGACTCTCAAGAGCATTAGTGTTCAGCCTGGACAGGAGAGCACCACGGTTCTGTGAATTAAAGCTCAGAGAATAAAGCACAACACATAGTATTGCAACTTCAGGTAAAAAATGAATAACTACTTCAGTGTATGTATCTCCAAAGTATCACATACAAATATTACATTCAAGTATGCAAAATATTTCATAGTTATACTAAAAAGTTATGGTCATCTTTCTGAATTTCAAACTTAACTACAACTTGAATTGTTATTTGGTGAATCTGGAAACCCCACCATGAAAGAATTATGAAATTTAGATAACATGGTTAATATCATAAAAACAAAATAGAAAAAAACCATGAAAGTCATATCAATCAGAGTATAAACGAGAGTTTGCCTCTAATGGCTGCTTAAAATTGCATAAATCTGAATGTACATCTCAGCATATACTATTAGCAGTGACAACCAAATTGTTCTTGGCCTGAGCATGAAGCTCCTGAGCACTCAGATAATGCAGTTAAAAGTTCATTCTTAGTATTATGGCTTCACTGTAGGCTACTCTTAATATTGTAAATTCAAAAGCAGGAACATAAGCACAGATAAAAGTGGAGAAAATAGCACCATTAAATAGACTAGGTACAAAAGTTTTCTAATGTAGACATCCAAAGTAATAGGAAAACGCGTTCAAAAGTAAGAAGCTATTTATAATATCCTAAGTGCTATTATGCATAAAAAATATTTTGGAGAAAATAAAATTTGACAAAATCTATTTCTCGTATTTATAGTAATATATTTTCTCATTTATAGTAATATATAATTTTAGGTTTATCATCTTATAAATCATATTGTTTAATACAGTTCTTCGTACTCTGCCTTTATGTATGCATGTGTTTTGCTTTATTATTATATTAATTAATGGCATTATTTTGCTTGTACATTCTGTGAACAGTGTTGCACAACCTATTGCTGTTCTTGGACAGCATAAGTCATAATGAAGTTTTCAGGTGACAAGGCCAGGGTGAGTTTGTTAACTCAGTGGCAATATTTGGCAATGTGAGAAACATAGCTGACAGCAGCAGAAAGGAAAATACCTTTCCACCTAGATTAAATCCATGAAATTACCTTTATGAAATGCATAAATGGTGAAGAATAAATATAATAAACAGTAGACAGCAGTGAGTAACTGATAAAGCAGCTACTATTTTTTCTTGGAAGTTGAACTTAGTGTAGGAACAGCTAGAAGCATAATGCTGCTGACAAGGAAATTATAACTTCAAGACATTTAATTCTCAGCTTTCCCAATGAAAGGGGAAAACAGAATAAAAAAGCAAAAGTAGGAGACAGAAAAATACACAAAATGTTTGACCACAAATCTTGTGTTATAAATTTTGGGAAACCCTATAAACCTGTTTGGAAATGTGTTTTTGTAATCAACACAACATAGAAGATACTAGCGAAATATATAATTCTTATGTCAAAATACTTATGTGGTGTTTTAGTATCAGATATCTGTGCATCATAGTAATGAGAAGATCATAGTCATACCAATTGCATTCAGTTGAGAATTTGGAGGAAAATGGAGGGCATGTCTTGTGTACTTGAGGTCTCCTGTTCAGGAGAAGTCAAGGTGCTCCTCTTCCCAGACATTCTCTCCACTGTGCATGGAAGCCAGGGGCTTTCAACACAAATTATTTTAAGACAAATTCATTCATATTCAGAAATATAGCAATTGTCCACTGAGTATGTTGCTTAATATTTTGATGCCCTTATAGACCACAAATTTATCATCATTTGTTCCTTTCTGTTTTTTGCTTATCCGGATTTCATCCTCTCTGTTTTCTATTGTAAAGAAACACGCACACTTGATGACGATATGCCTACTGAATACAGACAATGATTATTTGTGTTCTTAAAAACCAAATTTGTCACATTTTGGACTGTATGTTTCATTGAACACACTGCAGTTGGTAATCTTCAGAGGTATAAGCAGAAATACTAAATCAAGAGGATGTTTTATAATAAGAAAATACCATCATTTTAAATATTGCAAATTATTTGCTCATCATGAAATAACCTCATCCAAACTAATACACAGAGTATTTTAAAGTTTTGGTTTACTTAGAAACAATACCATACTAAAACAATTTACTTTAGGAAAAGATTTTAAAGCACACTGAATATCACTTCCTCCCCATTTATGCAAGGTAGTAGTTAGCTCAACAGAAATTTAATAAACAGCAGAACATTATATTTTCAGATAGTTTTAATATCACAAGAAAAAATCTCTATTGGCAATTACTATAATGAAATGAAACAAAAGAATCTGGGTACCTGCTAAAATCTTATTACTGTAAAATGTTAGACATATCTTGTGTTTTTAACATCTTAATTTGAAAGAGTTCTAAAATATCAGAATTATATAAAGCAATCTTCAAACTTTAAAGAAGCAAGAAGTATGACTAAATAATTTTATTAGTTCAGATTTCTGTGTTTACAAATTAAAACTTCACATAAATGCAAAAAAGTTGTAGTTCAGCTAATTATATTGAGAGTTCAACTATTACATTGCGAAAAGTCAAATATATACAAATTCAAGTAGAACATCCCAAAATCCAAATGTTTTTCTACAAATCTATAAATGTATTACTTCGTAAGATTAATTATTTTATATCTGGAAACACCTTCTTATGATAGTTAGAATTCAATGAACCACAGACTGAAATTATTAGAAGCTAATTCTAACAACTAGCCAATAAAATTCTATCTCAATTCACCACTCACCTAGACTTGTGAGCACCCACTGTTAATGAAGCTGAGAAGTAGACACCCAGGCGAGTCTTTGGAGCGAGTCAGTGTATGTGAGATCAGATCCAAGAAGTGGTTATAGGGAAGTGATGTTGTCAACTCATCTCCCTCCAGGCCCACAATTGTCCTGTCGCCTGTAGAAAAAGGATAAGAGCAGATGTTGAGATTGTCGGAAAAAGGAGCCACCAAAGGGAAACATGAACTTACCTACCTGAGGAGGAGCAGCTGGGTTCCACACTTTTCCTATCTGAAGATCACTTACACAAGTCAACTTTGCCTGGTGAGTTGGATGATCTCAGTACTTGTCAACAAAACAAGATTCTCCTAATAACACTCCCGTCTAAGTAATGAGAATGTCATGTCAGTCTTCCCAGTGTGACTTTGGTGACTTAAGAATGTTTTCGTAGTAAATATTGAAGTTTCTTATAGCAGTAGGAAGCCTTGAACCATGATAATTTTCTTTTTTTAATTGGCAAAAGTAATTGTGTATATTTATGTGGTACAATGTAATATTTTGACTTACAGGAAGATCCAGTCAAGCTAATTAATATATAACCTAACCAACTTGCTAAAAATCTATTCCTTTAGCAATTCTGAATTATATAGTATATTCTTATCAACTCTGGTCACCATGAAGTACAATAGATCAATAAAACTTCTTTCCCCAGCCTAACTGAAACCTGTTGTTTTTGACCAACATCTTTACTATACCAGTTCCACCCCCACCATAGCCTCTGGTGAACACCTTTCTACTCTGTTTCTATGAGATCAACTTTTTTAGCTTTCATATATGTGAGATCATACATTATTTGTCTTTCTGTGCCTGGTTTATTTTCACTGAGCACAGTGTCCTCCTGTGTCATCCATAGTCGTTCAAATAAAACAATTATTGTAATCCAATGACCTTAGGGTCCCAGATGGACTATAACTACCTTTTTGAGAAAGAAAAAAATGTCTCCTCTGACTTACATTCGCAGATATAGTGCTCTGTTCTCCAGGTGACATAGCCCTGCTCCAGGGTACCTGGCATTGGAATTTGAATGGAGGCTGCATTTTAACACTTATTTCCCCCACCTATTTCATCAGTTTTCTTTATGGAGGGTAGAAGGGTTCCATCTATTCAAGCAACACTGAGGGTTACAATAGGCACTGTTCCTTGCAATACAGCCCATTTAGACATGGATTTCTAAATGTCCATGCCTCCTGTGGTGATATGTGCTGTCAACCTCAACCCTCAGTCTCCTCGGTTCCTTCTACTCAAGAGACACTGGATCTCACATATCCAGCAGGAGAACATCCACATTTTAAACACTATTCGGTTTTGATTTTGTGACAACAACTAGCCACATCTTTGTGTAATTAACTCTAACTTTAACCTTAATTGTTGTTATGACTGTCATATTTGTGGTCCACTTTCTTAACCAAACACTATCTTGTGTTAAAATGGAGATTTCTTTTAACAAACCAATACATTTTTTACCTAGGTACTAGATCAAACTGTTTAGCTTTATTCTGAAGTATCTCTCTCACATTTCATCTCTAATGCTCAAGCAAACAGTTCCCACACTCAACACCTTCCCTGCAGACTTCGAATGTTTGCAATTATATGTCTTCCTGCTTTCTCCAACCCGGTACACTCTATAATCAGCTACTATCACTATGTTATCATTGATAAATCCAGCTAACTTATTAGATGTTATTTGTTTGCCCCCTCCTCTCAAACTTCTCTCATTTCAAATGTGAAATGAGAGAAGATACCTAAATGCCAGATTAAACAAATCAAGTTTTTACTATCTCACTTTAACTTATGAGTAGAATATTGATTATAAATGTATTTCTTTAACCAAAAAGGAAATAAAATGGTTTCTAGTGCACTTCCCCAACACTTCTGTGTCTTTATTTGTGCCTGACTTTTCTTTTCTTCTTCCTAACTGGCTGGACAGTACATATGTTTGAATAAAGCATTGGGCTGTGGGTTATTTGGAAAGAACCTGGAATTGTGCAATAAATGGATGCTTCTAGTAAAAAAAAATCTGAAGGAGATTCTGATGAGTTAAAATGTATGTATTAAATCCTAGACTGACCAGTAATTAAATAACTCAAAAGATCAAGAAAAAAGCCATATAGACATTAAAGTGTTAGATAAAATATAGTTACTTAATGCAAAAGAAAGCAGTTAAGGAAAGAAAAAAATGAGATATGTAGAAAACAAAATTTAGAAACATTAAATATAAAACTATTCAACAATCAACATGCAGAGTTTGCCAACTGGGATGTTAAAATCAAGAACCAACTCTGGCTGGCATGGTGGCTCATGCCTGTAATCCCAGCATTTTGTGAGGCCGAGGCAGGAGGATCACCTGAGGTCAGGAATTTGAGACCAGCCTGGCCAACATGGTGAAAACCTGTCTCTACTAAAAATACAAAAGTTAGCCAGGCATGGTGGTGCATGCCTGTAATCCCAGCTACTAGGGAGAATCACCTGAACCTGAGAGGTTGAGGTTGCAATGAGCCGAGATTGCACCACTGCACTCCAGCCTGGGCAATAGAATGAGACTCTGTCTCAAATAAAAAAAAAAAATAAAGGAACCAACTGTATGCTGTCTGCAGGACACTCACTTTGGAACTGAAGCAACAGGATTAAAGTAAAAACATAGAGACATGGAAGCAACTATTATCAGTAAGTGGGAGTGGCTGTGCTAAAGTCAGACAACATATACTTTAGAAGAAAATTACTAGTAACAAAGAGGGATATGTTATAAAAAATCAATCTATTCCTCAGGAAAATAGAACCATTATATATACATATTCATGTAACAAAAAACCCACAAAATTATATGAGGCAAAAGCAGACAGAAAAAAGCAAGAAAGATAATTTAACAATAATAGCGTTGTGGACGGAACATCTGTGATTCTCCCAATTCATCAGTCAAAGCCCTAACCCGCAATGTGATGGTATTTAGAGGCGGAACATTTTGGAGGTAATATGGTTTAAGTGCAATCATGAGGGATGGGCTCCCATTATGAGATTAGTAGTCTTAGAAGAAGGCAGAGCATGCTTTTTTTTTTGAGGCGGAGTCTCTGTTGCCCAGGCTGGAGCAATCTCGGCTCATTGTAACACCCGTCTCCCGGGTTCAAGCGATTCTCCCGCCTCAGCCTACCAAGTAGCTGGGATTACAGGTGTACATCACCATGCTCGGCTAATTTTTGTATTTTTAGTAGAGACGGGGTTTTGCCATGTTAGCCAGGCTAGTCTCAAACTTCTGAGCTCAGGTGATTCACCCGCCTCGCCCTCCCAAAGTGCTGGGATTACAGGTGTGAGCCACCGTGCCCAGCCAGAGCATACTTTTTAACTATCATGCAAGAACTCAGAGGGAAGGTGGCTATCTGCAAGCAAGGAATAGATAGTTCGCTGAGGAATTGAATCAGCTGGCACTTTGATCTTGGACTTTTCAGTCTCCAGAGCTAAAAGAAAGAAATACCTAATTGTTTAAGCTACTAAGTCTATGGTATTCTACTATAGCATCTAAAAGAGACTAATACAGATTTTGATATGGAGAAGTGGGGTCCTGATATAATAAACACCTAAATGTATAAGCAGCTTTGGAACTGAATGATGTGTAAAGGCATCAAAGAGTTTGGAAGTGCATATTAAAAATATGTATCAAGCTGAATTGTGATGAGGGCTCAGAAAGAAAATATAACTGCAGAGAAAGTTTTCATCTTCTTAGAAAATATGTAAATAATTATGAAGGCAATGTTGGTAAACATATGGACATTAAAGGCCAATCTAATGAGGTATGAGACAGAAATGAGTAACATTAGAAACTGAAGAAAAAAATAGCCACAAATAAAATGAAATACCTAGGAATGTACCTAATCAAAGAAGTAAAATATCTGTATAATGAAAACTATAAAACACTGATTTTTTAAAAATTGAAGAGGACACAAAAAATGTTTTTAATTCCATTTTTATAGAAGAATCAATATTGTTAAAATGTCTATACTAGCCAAAGCCATCTCAGTTTCAATGCAATTCCTATCAAAATACCAATGGCATTCTTCACAGAAATAAGAAAAAAATATAAAATTCATATGAAACCTTAAAAGACCCAGAAAAAAACTATATAAAACAAAAAGAATAAAACTAAGGGAATCACATTACTTGACTTCAAATTATACTACCAAGTTATAGTAACCAAAACAACATGGTAATGTACATATCTTTTACTGTAGAAAATAACACAGAATGTAGATTGCCAAGAATTCATATAAGGTTTTTTTTTTTTTTTTTTTTTTTTACTTCAGCAAGATCTGATTTTAATTTAATCAGTGACATCTGCTATGGTCCTTCTTCCAAGTAAGGTCACATTCTGAAGCACCAGGAGTTGGAATTTCAGCACATGAATCTTGGGTGGAATACAATTCAACCCATAACACATGTTAGGGCACCCGCTATATCTTATAATTATTATAATCATTTTTTACATATCGGTATCCTTTCAACCCTCTGTAGAATATACATTCCTTCAGGAATTCCTTCTTCTTTTTTTTAATTATTATACTTTAAGTTTTAGGGTACATGTGCACAATATGCAGGTTTGTTACATATGTATCCATGTGCCATGTTTGTGTGCTGCACCCATTAACTCGTCATTTAGCATTAGGTATATCTCCTAATGCTGTCCGTCCCCCCTCCCCCCACCCCACAACAGTCCCCAGAGTGTGATGGTCCCCTTCCTGTGTCCATGTGTTCTCATTGTTCAATTCCCACCTATGAGTGAGAACATGTGGTGTTTGGTTTTTTGTCCTTGCGATAGTTTACTGAGAATGATGGTTTCCAGTTTCATCCATGTCCCTACAAAGGACATGAACTCATCATTTTTTATGGCTGCATAGTATTCCATGGTGTGTATGTGCCACATTTTCTTAATCCAGTCTATCGTTGTTGGACATTTGGGTTGGTTCCAAGTCTTTGCTATTGTGAATAGTGCCACAATAAACATACGTGTGCATGTGTTTTTATAGCAGCATGATTTATAGTCCTTTGGGTATATACCCAGTAATGGGATGGCTGGGTCAAATGGTATTTCTAGCTCTAGATCCCTGAGGAATCGCCACACTGACTTCCACAATGGTTGAACTAGTTTACAGTCCCACCAACAGTGTAAAAGTGTTCCTATTTCTCCACATCCTCTCCAGCACCCATTGTTTCCTGACTTTTTAATGATGGCCATTCTAACTGGTGTGAGATGGTATCTCATTGTGGTTTTGATTTGCATTTCTCTGATGGCCAGTGATGATGAGCATTTTTTCATGTGTTTTTTGGCTGCATAAATGTCTGATTTTGAGAAGTGTCTGTTCTTGTGCTTTGCCCACTTTTTGATGGGGTTGTTTGTTTTTTTCTTGTAAATTTGAGTTCATTGTAGATTCTGGATATTAGCCCTTTGTCAGATGAGTAGGTTGCAAAAATTTTCTCCCGTTTTGTAGGTTGCCTGTTCACTCTGATAGAAGTTTCTTTTGCTGTGCAGAAGCTCTTTAGTTTAATTAGATCTCATTTGTCAATTTTGGCTTCTGTTGCCATTGTTTTTGGTGTTTTAGACATGAAGTCCTTGCCCATGTCTATGTCCTGAATGGTATTGCCTAGGTTTTCTTCTAGGGTTTTTGAATTCATATAAGGTTAATGATGAATAAATGAGCAAAATAAAAACAGTGATGATTGGGATAATGTCAAACAGTCTAGAATGAACATTGATGATGTGAGGAATATTGTTTTTTCCAGACATACAAAAATGTTTCTTCTATGTCATTAACATGAAAACAATTTTTCCTTATGTTATCATTAACAAGTGCCTTTATTTTTCAAGTTGACATTGGATTATTCATCACCACCATTTTTTTTTTCTTTCAAATCTTTACATTTCTTCTGGATCCCAGGCCTAAGTTCCATGACTTGATCATCTGCTACTTGGTCCTCAGTCATATTCTAATGCTCCTCACTGCAGTAGATTTTTTTCCTCAAGATTTGTTTGAATCACTGAATTTGGGAATGACTTTAAATGCAAGCTATTATGTGATAAGAGGCCTCTCCCTCTGTACCCCCTGCCTCCTGAGTGTGCTCCAGGCCATCACCATCAGTCCCAGAAACTCATGGTTGGCAAGGTTTAAACATAAATTTACAAATTACATTACTAATGTTTTCTTCTTTTTATGGTTCTTCAATTTGTCTTTTAGTAGTAGCCTAATCTTCTTCACTGTGTATTTTTCAAATGTGACTCAGACTGATATATTGAATGTCAGTAAATACTGCTCACTTTTACCCATGAATCTCATCATCAGGGAGTGAAATTATCCAGGGATGCCTTCCTTGTCGGAGTTTTGCTGCTCTCAAGTGCATTCATGTGGCTCCTCTTGTTCAGGAATCAGAAGTCATCCCAGCTCCACAGCACCAGTCTCTCTCCAAGAATCTCTTCAGAGAAAAGGGCCACCCAGACCATCCTGCTGTTATGAGTTGCTTTGTGGTCATGTATCCTATGAACCTTCTTATTTCAATATCTTCAATCATGTTATGGGTGTATGACCCAGTTGTCCTGAATTTCCGGAGGCTTGTGCTCAATGCATATGCCACTGTTAGTCCATTGGGACAAATTAGTTCTGATTTTAAAAAAGTATTTTGCAGAATTGTAATTGATGTGCCACCAATTTTAACAAGTTATTGGTAAAAAACATTTTCTGAAAAAGTCATCTGCTATTATTTAAACTGCTCAAGTAGCTCATTTTTTATCTGATTTAACCAATGTGTATAAAATTACCTTTTTAATCGTATCCAAATACTTTTGAAGCTGATATTACTAAGGACTTTATAGCTCCCTAAGTTCTATACTATCATAAATTGATATTCTCATATCAAATATTTTTCTCTTTCATTTTAACTTTATATTAGTAAATGTTTCTTTTTTCTTAAAAGGTACCCTTAAGCTCCTGTTGGTAATCAAATCTCTCAAAAGTTTTAGCTTTTGAAATATTATGGTATTATGTAGGGGTATTAGGTATTATGACTATTCAATTCTATCTTTAGTATCATGCTTCCTCATTAGAATTTTCTTGACTCTGTAAAAATTATGTCAATTTGGATTTTATATTGAAAATCTAGAATTTATTTAAAAGGGTCTAAATAAAATTTGCATGTGGATAGACATTAGTTTGATTACACTTAATTTTTTCATTTTTATTGGGATATGATTGACAAATAAAAATTGTATAAGTTGTATCACCTTACATATGTGTTCTAATATAGTTATATATTGTGAAATTATTAATATAATCAAGCTAATTAACATGTCCCTTACACCTCACCTAGTTGCCTTTTCCTGGTGTGGTGAGACTATTTGAGTTTTATTTTCTTAACAAAGTTCAAGTGTACAATACATTATTAATAACTATAGTTATTATGGTGTCCATTAGGTCTTACTTAAAACACCAAGTTTCTACCATTTGACCAATATCTTCCATTTTCCTTCAACCCCCAACTCTTGGTCACCACTATTCTACTGCTTGTAATTATGAGCTTTATTCTTTTTTCCACTCCATACATAAATGAATTTATGCAACATTTGTCTGTGTCTGGCTTATTTCACTTAGCATAGTGCCCTAAAGGTTCATCTATGTTGTTGCAAATGACAGGATTTTCTTCTATTTTAAGGCTGAACAGTATTTAACTAGGTAGATAGATAGGGCCAGGTGTGATGGCCCATGCCTGTAATCCCAGCACTTTGAGAAGCTGAGGCAGTTGGATCATTTGAGGTCAGGAGTTCGAGACCAGTCTGGCCAACATGGGGAAACCCTGTCTCTACTAAAAAAATAAAAATAAAAAAATTAGCTGGGCAGTAGCAGCATGCACGTGTAATCCCAACCACTTGGAAGGCTGAGGCAGGAGAATCGCTTGAGCCTCGGAGGCAGAGGTTGCGGTGAGCCGAGATCTGGCCACTGGACTCCTGCCTGGGTGACAGAGTGAGACCCTGTCTCAAAAAAAGAAAAAAAGAAAGAAAAAAATAGATGATAGATAGATAGATAGATAGATAGATAGATGATAGATAAAAACATCTCACGTTTTCTTTATCCTTTGTCTGTTGATGGACACCTAGGTGGCTTTTTAATCATGTCTATTGTGACTAATGCTGTGATAAACATGAGCATGTAGCTATCTCCTCAAGAGGGTAATTTTATGTCCTTTGGATATTGCTATGGTTTGAATGTCTGAAAGTGTTAGTACCTTTGTTCTTCCTAGGGCGATTCCTCTTATTTTAATTTAGACTTGATTTTTGACTAAATACTTTTTCACATTTATTGCACCTGTAGATTTTTTTTTTCAGTATGAACTCCCTGATATTTCCTACCAACTTTTCATTTTACCAACATTTGTAAAGTGTTTCTCCAATACAAATACTGTAGTGTTCTCTAAGGTGTATGGACAAAGTTCTTTCCAAATTCCTCTCTTGAGTGCAAATTACCTCAGATTTTTTCAAGATATTTTGTACTGATCTTCAATGCTCTGCCTTCACATTTGTTTGTTAAATTTTTAATATTCACAATACAAAGAAATAATACATGTTTAAAGTGGTGACTATGCTGGTTACCCTGATTTGATCATTACACAATTTATGGGTGCCTGGAAACACCACATTGTACACCGTAAATATGTAAATTACTATTTGTCAATCAAAACAAAAATAAAATGGAAAAAAGATATCAAGAAAAATAATATAATTATATACTGGGACAAAAAATAAGTAAATTAAAACCTGGCTGAATGTTGGAACCTCCAACTACCACCTTCTCTTCCCTCACTCCCTTCATTTCACATCCTTTGACTATCATTAGGAAGTATAATTACCTTTTCTTGGAATCATTAGTAAAGATTAATGAGATGCTTGCTTGGCTGTTTCAGCATGGATATTATAACACCCAAGGAACAATGAAAATGCTGTTGAAAATGTGTGGTGTTAAGGAAAATGAATATATTGTATTATTTTTAATTAACTCAGTGTTGAAGCCCTATGTCTTATGTCTCCTGTGTGTGAGGTAAAAATTTTGAGGAATTTATTGGAAAAAAAATTTTTGAGGAATTAGAAGTATCATTTAAAACAAAACTAAAAAGAACAAACAAAAGTATAATTTAAGGAGCAAGAAAGTAGAGACCTCTGTGCACTTGAATGATAACTCACACATATTTCTGGCTTAAACTTTTAGGGGGAAGAAGGTGGAATAATGTCTCTATTTTAGTCAGGAGCCTCTGGGAATAAGTGCAATGGGGTAATAAGGCGGGAGAGACTCAGGGTGCTAATTTCTTCTTCCTTTCCCTGGAATGGGCTATGTCGTCACTCAGGGTTTTCTCCTTCATGTGCTCCCTCTCTTTGCAATTGATGTCACAAAGTTCTGCTGACACTCTCTGTGACAGAGCTGTTTGGAACTTACCTTATGGCCCCATTCTGAGCTGCTAGCTCCCATCTCCCCACCCAGGAAGCAGAGCCTCTGGGCTTCTGTCCTCCCTGGTAAGCCCAGACATGGGGGACAGAGAGCTCAGGGTAGGACTTGGGCTTCTTCCAGAATAAGTCTGTGCCATAGGGCCGCACCTCAACCTTGATGATAATCTCAAAATCCCTATCTCTAAATGTTGAATCAAGGACCTTTGGGGCAGACTGACTAACTGAAGTGAGGGTCATGCTTGTAAGTCTTGAAGACTTTTCATCAAGAGTTTCTGTTAAAATCTAAGATCAAAAGCAACTACTATCCCAAATATTATCAGGGTTTGCTGCCAGCCAACTGAATGACTTGCAGGAAGAACTCATTACTGCTGGGCCTGAGGAACAGGCTGGAAGGGAGCAGGCTTCACCAGGGACTTTCCACAGGTGACCCTGGTTCTGCAGTGACAGAAGCTCCTATACCATAAGCTGTAAAATTATTCAGAAAGAGCAATGATAATGTATCTACATTTTACCTTGAAACTGGCTGACAATTTACTTCTGGGGATTATTTTCTCTCTTCTCCAATGAATTTATAACCTATTGTATTTTTTTTATTTTCTGAAAATCACAGTATCTTTAAAGGATGGTTGCAGGAAAGAACTATGATTTCCTATCAGAGTGCTAGTGCTTGTTACAATTCCACCCTTCTAGTCCGTGAAAATGTGCCACTTGCCACTCTTTTTTTTTTTTTTTTGACAGAGTCTCCCTCTGTTGCCCAGGCTAGAGTGCAGTGGCGCCATCTCAGCTCACTGCAACCTCCATCTCCTGAGTTCAAGCGATTCTCCTGCCTCAGCCTCCCCAGTAGCTGGGATTACAGGTGCCCACCACCATGCCCAGCTAATTTTTCTACTTTTAGTAGAGATGGGGTTTCACCATGTTGGCCAGGCTGGTCTCACACTCCTGACCTCAAGTGATTCACCTGCCTCAGCCTCCCACCAATGATCAGCTCTTATCCTTTCCCTTTCTCAGTTCTTGTTCGGCTTCTTGTAAGTTTTTTGAACATATCAGTGAAAAAGCAGTTGAGCCATTTGGTGAAATAAATTTCCATTTACCAACATAGGAAGAGTTCACATTCATAGACTCCAAACATAGGGAGAGTCAGCCCTCCTCATTCATGGCTTCTGCATTCCTGGATTCAAAAAATGTAAATTAAAAATATTTTTAATAAAGCATTTGTACTAAACATGCACAGACGTTTTTTCTTTATGCTATTCTGTAAACAGTAAGGCAGAACAACAATTTTAGATATTACAAGTAATCTAGAGATTAAAGTATGTAGGAGAATATGCATAGGTTATATGTAAATACTATGCCATTTTATATAAGGAACTTATACATCCATGTATTTTGGTATCCAAGAAGAGTCCTGGAACAAATCCCCTAGGAATAGTAAAGGAATATGGTAAAATGTGTACAGTGTTCATAATAATCTAGCTGTTCACTACAACAGACTGATAAAATGAATAATGGACTCAGACTTCCCTTGGCCTGTATGGCTTGGCTGGCAGCCTCTGAGATGCAACCCTTTTCCAGGAAGATGTACATTAAGGCCACCATGTACAGTTGAGAGTCAGGTGGCTCTTCACCAAAAACAGATCACATACGAATTTTAACACATTCCAGCCTCCTAAGAGTGTCATAGTGAGAGGCATGCCATCTTGATGCAGGACAAAAATTGTTAGCAAGCGATGGCAAACATCTGATTCCATGTACTTCCTATGTACCTACAGTTGCATATCATGAGAAATTTAATAACTTATCAAAAATGGCTTTTACTTTTTAAAATGTTTCTTTTTCATTTTGGTTGAAAAAGAAAGAAGATACAATGTTAATGCCGGAAGTGAAAGATGGGTTATCATTACTGATCCTGGGAACAATTAAATAAAAATAAATACTATGAACCACTAGTAAATTATACCAAACATTTGAGGAAGAAATTATACCAATTGTCTAAAGTATCATCCAGAAAACATAGATTTGGTACCATAATACCAAATCTAGACAAAGGTATTACAAGAAAATGAAACAAAACAATATCTTACATGGAAAAAAGATGCAAAAATCCTCAATAAAATAGGAAACCAAATCTAAAAATGTGTAAAAAGAATTATATACCACAACCAAATTAGATTTATTAAAGGCAAACAAGGTGGATTCAACATTTGAAAACAAATTAGGCTGGGTGTGGTGGCTCATACTTGCAACTCCAGTGTATTAGAAGGCCAAGGCAGGAGAATCACTTGAAGAAAGGAATTCAAGACAAGTCTGGGCAACATAGCAAGATTCAGTCTATATTTACAAAATAAAAGAAATTAATTAGTTCATCATATTAATATGTCAAAGAAAAATTATATGACCTTATTAATACATGCAGAAAAATCACTTGACAAAATCCAAAACCTATTCATCAGGAAAACTCCCTGAAAACTAGAAATAGAGGGAAGCTTCTTCAATTTAACAAAGAATATCTACAAAAACCCTGCATCTATGCTCTTACTAAATGTTGAAACATTAGCTGCCTTCCTGCTAAGATCAGGAGCAAGGCAAATATGTCTCTTCTCACCATTTTTATACAACATCATATGATAAGGCCTAGTTAATGCAATAAGACAAGAAAAGAAAAGGTACATAGATTGGAAAAGATAAAATAAAACTGCCTTTTTCACAGATGATATAATTGCCTATGCAGAAATCCCAAAGGATCATAAAACAAAACTCTTAGAATAACCAATTATGATGAGCAATTAAAGCAACTTTGCAGAATGCAAGATTAATGTAAAACCATCAATTGCTTTTCTATATATTAGTAATAGAATTTTAAATTAAAAACACAATGATGTTTACACTAACACCAGTAACAATAAAATACTTAGTTACAAATCTAAAAAAATTAATTTAAGATCTATATGAAGAAAACTGTGATTAAAAAGACAAAGATCTAAATAACTAGAGCGACAATCTACATTCAAGAATAGAAAGATTAAACCTTGTTAAAATATCAGTACTTCCCAATTTCATCAATATATTCAATGCAATCCCAATCAAAATTACACAAAGTTAGTTTGTGTATATTGACAAACTGATTATAGAGTTTAAATGGAAAGGCAAAGGACCAAGAATAGTCAAGAAAATATTTAAAAAGAACAGTTAAAGGAATGACACCAACCAACTTTAAAAACTACTGTAAAGCTACAGTAATGAAAGCAATGTGGTAATGGTCAAAGACTAGAGAAACAGATCAATGGAAAAAAAAGAGAAAGCTCAGAAATTGCCCCACACAAATATAGTCAGCTTATCTTTGAGGAAAGAGCAAAGGCAATTCGATTCAGAAAAAAATAATTTCTCAACAAACAGTCCTGGAAAATTTGGACATCCACATACATGATGAAAAAAAGGGAAAAATTCCCCAAACCCAGACCTTACAACTTTTACAAAAATTACTCAAAATGGATCACAGACCTTTACAAAATGAAAAACTACAACACTCCTGGAAGATAACATAGAGCAGAATCTCAATTACCACGGGTTTAATACAACACCAAAAACATAATTGATGAAAGAAAAAACTGCTAAGATGAACTATACTAAAAATAACATTTCTTCACTGCAAAAGGCACTGTCAAAAGAATAAAAGGACAAGCCACGGAATGAGAGAAACTATTGGCAAAACACATAACTAATAAAAGACTGGTATCCAAAATATGCAAAAAGAAAAAAATACTCCTGAAACTCAAGAATAAGACATGAATAACCCAATTATAAAATAGCAAAAGATCCAAAAAGATGCCTTCCTAAAGAACAATATACGCATGGCAAATAAGCATGCAAAAAGATGCTCAGCACTGTGTGCAACTGGGGCATTAAGTTTTTAAATAGCAATGACATACTGCTACATACATACTGGAATACCTAAAATCCAAAACACTCACTACACTAAATGCTAGTGACAATGTAGAGTAACAAGAGCTCTCGTTTATTGCTGGTAAATATGCAAAGTGCTATGACCCGTTTGGAAGACAGTTTGCCAGTTTCTTACAGAGATAAATATACACTTACAAACAATCCAGCAATCACACTCCTTGGCCTTTATTCAAAAGAGGTAAAAACTTGCACCTACACAAAAATCTGCACATGAATATTTAGAGTGGCTTTATATGTAATTGCCAAAACATGCAACAGACTAAGATGCCTTTCAGTAGGTTAATGGATAAACTAACTCTGGTGCAACCATACAACAGAACATCATTCACTAGTAAAGAAATGAGCTGTCCAGCCTTGAAAAGACATGAAGAACCTTAAATGCATATGGCTAAGTAAAGGAAGCCAGTCTGAAAAGGCTACATACTATATGATTCCAACCATTTGACATTCTGTGCGAGGCAAAACCATGCAGAGAGTAAAAAGATCTGTGGTTTCCAGAAGTTTGAGGGGAAGAAGAGAGTGGTGACTAGGTGGAGGACAGGGAATATTTTAAAACGATAAAACTATTCTGTATAATGCAGCGATAGTGAATACGTGTTATGTCATTATACTTTTGTCAAAATCCATAGAATGTAAAAGAGAAAACATGAATCCTAGTGCAAACTATGGATTTTAGTTAATGATAACTTTTCTTTTTTTAAAATTTTTTTATTTCCATAGGTGATTGGAAAACAGGTGGTGTTTGGTGATGTAAGTTTTTAGTGGTGGTTTGTGAGATTTTGGTGCACCCATCACCCAAGCAGTATACACTGCATCCACTTTGTAGTCGCTTATTCCTCACCCCCTTCCCACCCAAATAATAACTTTTCTATATTAGTTCATTAACAGTAAACAAATGCACCACAATGATGCAAGACATTAATAACAGAGGAGAAGATGGGTGTGGGGATAGAATACATGGGAACCCTGTACTTTTCACTCAGTGTTTATGTACACTGAATACTTATCTAAAAAACAAAGTATATTAAATATCCCAAAGAGGACTATCAAATGTAGAATAGATTTAAAAAGTATACTATGTTTACATGATTGAATATAGTGTTATGCAGCAATTAAAATAAATAAATTCAGATATTAAATGTCTCCCCATGATGGTAATCACAAAGAAAAGCTATAGAATGTACACAAAGAAAAATAAAGTTAAAATGTTTCACTAAAAGAAACCAACCAAACACAAAATAAGAAAGTAATGTAGAAAATATAAAGCAAAATGCTGTAAGGTATACCAAACACAATTAGCAAAGTGGTAGAAGTCAACAGAAAAGAAAAGGAAAAAGAGAGATCAATTTCAAACCCATTCCATGATGCCAGCACTGCCCTATACCAAAGCCAGACAAAGACACTACAGGAAACTATAGATTAATTATTCCTAAAGAAATGCAAAACTGATGCAAAACTCCTCAGCAAAATTATAGCAAACAAAATTCAACAGCATATTAGAAAGATTATACACTAGGACGAAGTGGGGTTTATTCTTAGAATGCAAGGCTGTTTTATTTTTTATTTGTTTATTTTTTCACATTATTATTATTTTTTAAATTTTATTATTATTATACTTTAAGTTTTAGGGTACATGTGTACAACGTGCAGGTTTGTTACATATGTATACATGTGCCATTTTGGTGTGCTGCACCCATTAACTCGTCATTTAGCATTAGGTATATCTCCTAATGCTATCTCTCCCCCCTCCCCCCACCCAACAGTCCCCAGTGTGTGATGTTCCCCTTCCTGTGTCCATGTGTTCTCATTGTTCAATTCCCACCTATGAGTGAGAACATGTGGTGTTTGGTTTTTTTTCCTTGCGATAGTTTGCTGAGAATGATGGTTTCCAGTTTCATCCATGTCCCTACAAAGGACATGGACTCATCATTTTTTATGGCTGCATAGTATTCCATGGTGTATATGTGCCACATTTTCTTAATCCAGTCTATCGTTGTTGGACATTTAGGTTGGTTCCAAGTCTTTGCTATTGTGAATAGTGCCACTATAAACATACGTGTGCATGTGTCTTTATAGCAGCATGATTTATAATCCTTTGGGTATATACCCAGTAATGGGATGGCTGGGTCAAATGGTATTTCTAGTTCTAGATCCCTGAGGAATCGCCACACTGACTTCCACAATGGTTGAACTAGTTTACAGTCCCACCAACAGTGTAAAAGTGTTCCTATTTCTCCACATCCTCTCCAGCACCTGTTGTTTCCTGACTTTTTAATGATTGCCATTCTAACTGGTGTGGGATGGTATCTCACTGTGGTTTTGATTTGCATTTCTCTGATGGCCAGTGATGATGAGCATTTTTTCATGTGTTTTTTGGCAAGGCTGTTTTAGCAAAGGGATTTTTTTAACAAATGAAAATTGGTCAACAGATACACATTAAAAAATGAAAGGAAAAACTGATCACCTCATGGATGCAGAAAAATTGTCTTTTATAAAATTCAAAATATTTTCATGGTGAAAACAGTCAACAAATTAAGATTAAAAAAAAAAAAACTACCATCGTGAAATCCACATATTAAAAACCAACAGCAAACACTGTCCTTCAGGGTAAAAGACAGAAAGCTTTTCCTCTAAGCTCAGGAACAGGCAAATGTGCCTTCTTTTGCCACTTCTAATCTTCATAGTATTGAAAGTTCTAGTCAGAGCAATTAAGAATTAAAAAGAAACAAACTATATCCAAATTGGAAAGGTAGAGGTAAAATTACCCCTGCTTACAGATAATATAATTTTATGTGGAAAAACTCTAGAGATTTAACACATACACACAAAAAGTATTACAACTAATAAATTCAGCAGAGTAGCAGCATATAAAATCAACATAGAAAAATCACTTGTGTTTCTACACTGTAATAATGAATAATCTGAAAAGGAAACTAAGCAAACAATCCCATTTACAATAGCATCCAAAAGAATAAAATCCTTAGGAAGTAATCAAGAAGGTAAAAATCCCAAAGACTCTTTTGCAGTAATAGAGAAATCCTGCCTAAATTTCATATGGAATCTCAAGGGACCTTGAATAGTCAAAACAGTCTTGAAAAAGAAGACCACTGTTAGAAAATTCATACTCACTCATTTCAAAACATGCTACAGAGTTCCAAAATAGTGCGGTACTGGCATGGAGACACACATATGGACAAATAGAATAGCAAACAGAGCTTATAAATAACCCCTCATTTATATGGTCAAATGATATTTGATGGGGATGCAAAGACCATTGAATGGGAAAGGACTGTCTTTACAACAATTGGTGCTGGGGAAACTGGATATCCACAGGCAAAATTATGCATTTGATTCTTTACCCTACACTGTAAACAGATAAAAATGGATCAAAGACCTAAATGTAAGAGCTTTAACTATAAAATTCTTTAAGAAAATACAGATTGAAAACATTCTGACATTGAATTTGGCAATGATTTCTGGGATAGGACACCCAAAGCACAAGCAACAAGAGAAAAATATAGACAAATTGGACTTTATGAAAATAAAATAAAAGTTTTACACAGTAAAGGATATTATCAACAATTTTAAAAAGCAATGCACAGCACGGAAAAATATTTGCATATGACACATCTGATAAGAGATTAATATCTGGACTATATAAAGAACTGCTATAACTCAACAACAACAAAACTACCTAATTCAAAAAGGGGCAAAGGACTGGAATAGACATTTCTTAAAGAAGGTATAAAATGGCCAATAAGCATATGAAAAGATACTCCGGAGAACTAATCATTAGCAAAATGCAAATCAAACCTACAATGAGCTATCATTTCATAGCCCATTAGGATAGCTACTATCAAAAAATAGAAAATAACAGTATTGGTGAGGATGTGGAGTGATTAGAACCCTAGTAAACTATTGGTGGGCATGTACAATGGGGCACCTGCTATGGAAATCAGTACGACTGCCCCTAAAAACATTACACATATAATTACCTTATGATCCAGCAATCTCGCTTCTGGGATATGCCCAAAAGATATAAAAGCAGACACACAGAGAAATATACATACACCTGGGTTCCTAGCAGCATTATTCAAAATAGCCAAAAAGTGAAAGCAACCAAAGTTTTTCTTGAATCATCAACATCAATAAATAAATAGGTAAACAAAATGTGATTTTTACATAGGGTGGAATATTATTCACTTAGCAAAAGTAAGGGAATTCTGACACATGCTACAACATAGATGAACCTTAAGGACATTGTGCTAAATACATTAAACCAGTCACAAAATGACAAACACTGTATGATTCCACTCACATGAGGTACTTAGGGTAATTAAATTCATAGAAACACAAAGTAGAATAGGGTTCCCAGGGACTAGAGGGAAACTGGGAGCTGCTGTTTAATGTGTACAGAGACTCAGTTTTGCAAGATAAAAAATGTTCCCATGGATGGGGATGGTGGTTGCAAAGCAATGTGAATGTATTTAATTCTTCCACACTTCACACTGAAAAATGGTTCAAATGGTTAATTTTATGTATATTTTACCACAGTGTAAAAAATGCTTTTTAAAATGAACAAACTATGGCTATTTGCAACAGCAAGGATGAATATCACAAATATAATGATGCATAAAAGAAAGTAAATGTAAAAGTATCCATAATATATAATCTCATTTATATAAAATCCAATAAGCAAACAAAACTGAGGTTCTGGCTTCCAGTAATACTGGAGTATTGTTGAACTAACACTCTCACATGTAACAGTGATAAAATCTCAGTAAAATATTATATACAGTTACATAGAAACACACATCTATATATAATATATACACGTGTGTAAGAACTGAATGAGGATTTCAGCTGTGCCCACTGTAGGAGAGAGAGGTGTTGCAGTTTGAATCCAGACAAATTAACCCCTTCTTCAAATAATGACAATCCTCTTCAAAAGAATACAGCAGAATTTACAGTCTCTATTACTACCAGAAACTAATAGAACACATTAAAATTCATGAAATTTGTGAAGAAACATGAAAATGTAATGTGTACACAAGATAGCAAGATGATGTAATCAGATCAGCAGACAAGGATTTTAAATCAGCTCTTATAAGTATGTTCATGAAGGTAAAGGAAAATATTCTCATAACGAATTGACTGGTATGAAACCTCAACAGAGGAATGAAAATTATAAAAAGAACCAAATAGAAAGATAATGAAATGGAACACACACACACACACACACACACACACACAAACCCTTGAGCTTATCCACAGAGTAAAAACAAAAGACAGCAATAGAAATCATCCAACATGAAACAAGCTTCAAGAAAATGAACAGAGCCTTAGAGACTTGTGGAATGACTGAGTCTGAGAAGGAGAGGAAGACATCGAAAAATTAAATATGGTACAAAAGTAAATAAACTACAAATAGCAGAAAACTTGCAAGATGTGGTCAAAAACTCCAATTTTTATATCAAAAATGTGAACACACCCCAAAAAAGAAAATACACCTAAAATCACACCAAGGCCATATTGTGATTTAGGAAACTGCCAGGGCAGAATTTTCAGGTAACTTACTATGATTTCTCATTTGTACTAATTATAATAATGGAAAATATGTTCTCCTTAGAATTTTCTTCTAAAGAAAGTCTGATACGTTAGGTGCAGATGACTTTCCAGTCTAGTTTTCAAGGCTTAATGTCTCACCTTGAAAATTAAATTTGTTTCTTCAAAATCTTCCAGTAAAATTGATGTTCCAGAAAGAAGTCCACAGAGATTCTGCTCTTGTACATCTGCCCTGCACTGATCTGAGGCTGTGCCTATGACAGTTTCAGGAGTGTGCAGTTGTGGAGTACTTAGAGTTAATCTGAAAAACTAAATGGAAAAATGAATTAAGTGAATTACCACTGTTAAGCTCCACCAGCAAATTATTAAAAGTGGTCCAAAGGGATATTTAAAAAGGGATAATAAAAGATTTTCCTCATTTGTAGAATCCTAGCCCATGACTTAATGTTGAGGTTTGCTTTGTCTTTTGGACGGCCTAACCTATATTAACATGTACACAGAACATTTTTAAACATTTTTTTCAAAAATCATAATGAATTACTTTATTAATAAACAAAGATTAAAAAAAGATTTTCCAAGGGAGGCCTATTCACAGCAAAAATGTAGACACTGTACCCGACCTCACCACACAAATTTCCCTCATGTGTTGGGAGGGACCAAGGGGGCCTTCTGGTCCTGCACCTGCGTTAATTACGGCTGGGAGGTCCACACTGGGACCCCAAGGGCTGGGAACCAGCCTGGGTGGGGGGCAGAGAAGTGGTGCATGTGGCTCCCAAAGCGACTTAGGGGTTTTCTTCGCTGTGGCTGTTTCCTGACGGGATGCAGCAGGGTCAGGAGTGTCCCTGTGAGAGGCCTAACCCAGGTGTGGGCCATGCAGCCGGACCGAGGCCCAAGGGGCGCTGCTGGGGAGCATAGGTGGATTTGTGACAGCTCAGAGAGATAGAGCTAAAATTAGGTGACCTTGAAATGGAAGTGTCAGGTTACCAGGGACTAGGTGTTTTCACTTCAGGCAGTGAAACGATGGTTTCAGACACTCGGGAGGGAGCATCCCACGCGGCACCAAAAGACACCAGAGAACTGCCAGGCCCGTGGGCTTTAGGTCTCATCCATAGGGAAGGGCTGCACTGAGCATGTCAGAAGGGGCATGGAAAGGGATGGGACAGAAGAAGGCGCAGGGCCAAGGGGAGAGGCAGGAAGGGAAGGGAGGGGTGGGCCCAGTTCCTGGAGGATGAGCGTTACTATGGCAACCCTGGCAACCCTTCTGAGCAGACTATGAGAAGCTGCTGACCTCTTGCTGGTCTGCAGGAAATCAAGCTTTGAAAACAAGTCCTGAAGCAGGAATGCTGGGGAGACGCGTTGTCACAATTACCAGGTGAGACCAGCGGCCCTGGCCAAGCTGCCTCCTGGCAGGCAAGCGAGGTTTGGAAACAGCCAAACTCCCCGACCCACGGCAAAACTGCGCGGGACGCCTAGAGGGAAGCGGAGGAGGAGGGACCTCTGCTCAGTGTATCTGGGAGCTGTAGTCTCTTATTCGCTCGCAGCCTGTTGGTCGCAGGGCTGCGGGACCACAATCCGTGCATAAACCAGGGTTGGAGGCGGTGCTTGTCCCAGGAGGGAGGGGGAGAGCGGTGCGCGCCTCGCCAGGCATGCTGGGAGAAGTAGTCGGCTAGCCACTTCCGACCGTTGGTCACAGGGTTGCGGGACTACAATCCCAGCATGCATTGGGATTGGGGATGGAGTGGGTACCTTCAGGGAGGGGCAGTGCGGTTCACTCCTCACCAGGCATATTTTTTTTTTTTTTTTTTGAGGTGGAGTTTCGCTCTTGTTCTCCAGGCTGGAGTGCAATGGCGCGATCTCGGCTCATTGCAACCTCTGCCTCCCGGGTTCAAGGGATTCTCTCACCTCAGCCTCCCTAGTAGCTGGGATTACCGGCGACCGCCACCACGCCCGGCTAAGTTTTGTATTTTTAGTAGAGACGGAGTTTCACCATGTTGGTCTCGAACTCCTGACCTCAGGTGATCCAACCGCCTCGACCTCCCAAACTGGTAGGATTACAGGCGTGAGCCACTGCGCCCTGCAGGGAGTAGTAGTTTCTTAACCGCTTCTGGCCGTTGGTCTCGGGGCTACCAGACTAGAATCCTAGCATGTGCCACATGGTGCGCAGTCCCGGAGGGAGGGACAGGGCCGTGTGGACCGCTCCACTTCCAAAGCAATGCTGGCCACTGATTCTGTGCCACCCCTGGCTGAGGGGAGTGTGTCCACAGAGGGACTTGAAGGGCAGGTCTGGGCTGGGCAGTGAGAAGGGTGTGACGCTGCGAGGTGCACCTGGCTTTTGCCCGAATCGGGCGGGTCTCATCCTCACCCCACCTCCCGCTCCTCAGCTGGGTTTCCTCTCCCACCTGTACCCGGGGTCTTTCCAGAGCATTGCGCCTCCTCCAGCCCAGGGAGCAACCTGCTTTCCTAAGCTGCTGTGGGAACTGGCCAGAGGTCCAGACGCTGTCCATTGTGCTGCTGCCCTCTGCCCTCTCCAACCAGAGCGTAGTTCAGCTGCTCTTGGGAGAATCTGCTGCCTGGCCCGCCCGCGCACGACTTCGGAGTTTTGCAGGGCTGGGCACGGGCTGTGGCTTCCTGGAAAGGTCACCCTCACTGGCGCCTTTTCCGTGGATGTGAACGTTGAGGCATGAGGGGTGTCATTATTGGTTTGCTCAGGAGATGCAAGAGCAGAGGAGAAAACCTTAATTCCCAGGCATGTGTCCTGAGCCAGGGAGAGACTGGACAGACCCTGAGCCCCTGAGGCCACCGGAGAGCAGCCTACTGCCCTGGGTTCTGTGCCTGGGTTCTGCCCTGGGTTGTGGGTGAGGGTGGGGGACGACCCACCGGCTGTTGGTCCTGAGAGGGCCATCCCATCTCCCTTGGAGAGGGTCTTGGTGCTGATGGATGCCCGCAGATTCCGGGGCACCAGGGACACTTGCTCCAGGCAATGGGCCTTCTTGGGGAATGTCACAGACTTGGCTGAAAGGCAAGCAGACTTGGTCAGCTTTTCCACCCAGCCCATCTGGTTCTTTCAAGGCCAGGCCCCAGTGTCAGCGCTACCCTCAGGACAGTCGGGATCTGTCCTGCATGTTCCCCACAGCTCCCTCGGGCACATGGGGACAAGGTTCTGTGCACCTTGAATACCATGTATGCCCTGGCTGTGAGCATACGCTCATCTTCCAGAAGACAGATGTCCCGGAGCCTCAGGATGAGCCTAAAGGGGGGTCTGCGGGGACAGCAGGCATGGGAGGACCTGGTCCTTCACAGCTGGAAGCCAGTGTCCTACTGGGAACTCAGTCTGTAGTGCCAGGGACCCCTCTGCATGGAATGAGACCCCCCGTCCCATGAGGCTGGATTAGACAAGATTCTTCAGCTCCTCATGGGGGTGGACTCATCTCAGCAGGATGTGGCCCCTGGAGGAAGGGGTCCCCCAAGAACTTGGGGCTTTCTTGGGGTCTCCCCAGATAAGTCCTGACCCAATCTGCCCACAATTCTGGCCCTGAGCCTCAGCCTCTGCCATGGGATGCCCTCTCTCAGGCAGGGCATAGTTTGTGTGTTCTGCAGGGACCTTCCTGTGCCTCCTACTGGAAGGAGCTGGGTTTTTCTGAGGGAGCCAGACCCTTGGGCTGGGGAAGCCAGGCAGTGTCAGGCAGCAGGATCCCTGGCCTGGGGTCTCCCTCTGCATCCTTCTTCCATTGATCAAGCACTGTGAGCACTGCTTTAAGGTAGAAATCTGGGTGCACAGCGTCTTCTTGTCCTCATGGAAGGAGCAGAGGTGTTCAGAGCCCCCCGGGCTCTCCTGAAAAACTCCCTATTTTAGGCCTCACTGCAGACCCTTCCCAAAGCCAGAACTCCAGGAAATGTCCTGGGCTGTCACCCTCTTCTCTAGACCCCTACCTCTGCCCTAATGTCTCCTCATTGGCCCTCAGATGCCCCCCCACTCTGGATTCCCCACCTCCTCTGGGACCCTCCATCCCCCAAAGGACTTACTTGATGCTGTAGCACTCCCAGAACATGAAATGGCTTCTCAAAATATGGCTCATGTCCAGGTCAATCTGGTTCATTGAGAACATCTTGCCCTGCAAGATTTTCTTTTTCATTTTCTGTAGGGCAGGGCCAAGAGAAGGAACCAGCTTTGGAACAGACATAAGACTTACTGCCACAAACAGCAACATGAAAGAGTCGGCACTGGTGGAAAGAAAGGAGGCTTTTTCTCTGCAGAAATTTTTTTCTCTTGCTTGTTTCTGAAACCAGGGGAGGTCATCAGAGTTCAGTTCACCTGTGGTGACCATGTTATTCTCTGTGCCCAGGATGCGCTACTGGCCCCCTCACCCTCAGCCTCCAGGTGGGATCCTTGTGGCCAGTGGGCAGTGAACCCTGAGCCACTATCATGAACCTTGGTGGTAGCTTTGGTAAAATGACTGCAGGGACAGGGTTTGGGGTGAGATTCAGCAGGAATTGTGGCCACTCCCATTGAGGGCATGTCACCCCCACTCGCCAACATGCATGCCCACAGGCCATACCCTCTGTGTCACTGACCACCCATCAGGTCACCCATGGATGGACCAGCCTTCCATGCAGCAGGGACAGGCTCTTACCTTTGCCTCCAGGGCACTGACAGGGGCAGCTCTGTCTCACTGGAAGGCAGTGAGGAGAGCTGAGGACCTGCATCAGGCTGAGGGCCATCCTTCTCCCCAGGCAGGCCCCAGGGGAGGACCATCTCCATCTCCATCCACCCCAGGTCTCAGTCTCCCTGTTGGCTGATACACAGAAAAGGGTGGTAAATGGGAGCAGAGGAAGCACAGAGCTGGGCAGATGCTGCTTGGGATTCATGGGGGTTTGGGCTACACAGTGGGGCTGCCCCTCCTGGGCTGGAGGCAGCATCCTCTTTGGGAACTGAGAAACTCCAATCTTGAGATGGGCCAGTGCTGGCCAGGTGTGTGTGCCTGGACCCTGACAGAAGTGATGACATCACCAGGCTGTGGTGCGAGGATCTTGGCCTGAGAACTGCTCCATGCACTGAGGATGCATCTGGAGCCTGTCCTGCCTGATGGCCCCACAGCCATTGCAGGGTCTGTCTATGCAGCCTCCACCTGCCTCTCACTGCACACCAACCACAGACTCTTTCTGCTTCCTCACTTCCCCAGCCTGTCTAACCCAAAGACCAGGACTGTTTCTTCAGCTACTCTGGCTCTTCTTTTATCCTTACACTCTCAGAATCTCTAAGCAAGAACACCCAGATCCACACACCTGCCTTGTCCACTTTTTAACTGGGCTGCTCAGCATGGCTTGGGGGCACCAGGGGCCATGAGGGTGACTGAGGGTTTCACAGGCACACGAGATGGTCTTGTGCCCAGTCCTCAGCCTCAGGTGGTGCTTGGGGCCTTCAGCCAGCAGCCTCCTCCCTTTCACTGCAGCAGCCCTCGTACAGGGCACCTGGATGTCCTCCCATTTTTCTCTGCCTCAGCCTCTTCTGTCTGTCCGCTGACCATGGTGCTGACCAAGACAGCAGGGAGCTGAGTCTCCAGAAGGTGCTGCAGAGCTTTGGGGACTGACTGAGGCCTCTCTGCTGAGGGTTTCCAGTTGAGTCGCTGCCCCAACCCCACCCCATTTACTGTGCTACCCAGATCCATCCACTCCACCCCAGGCTGGCTCCATCCAGATGCATCCCAAAGTCCATTGGGTCACCCCCACTCCACCTACCCCAACGACCCCTGCAGGGACAGACTCCAATAACCCAGACAGACTGGGTTTTTCCCACCAGATTTCAGACCCCCTCTCAGCATGAGGCTCCTGGTCGGGTTACTTCAGCAACAACTCTGCTGCCTACTTCCCCTCTCCCTGAGATGCCCATGCCAGGTCCCTGACCATCTTCTTCTCCCAGGACCACAGCTTTTGCTGCAGCTGTACCCCTCCCTGTGAGGTCGCAGAGCTGGGCTCCCTTACCCCTCAGAGACCTGCTAGACAACTGCCTACAGGCCATACCAAGCACCCACTCACCCTGAGGCCACACCCTGCAAATCTCCAAGGCCAGCTCCAAGGAACCGGGCTGGACCCTCAGTCTGGCCCTCTCCTCCTTTGTTGACTTAGAGACCGCACTGCTGAGAACCCAGGGGCTTGGTCCAGCCATATCTCTATTCTCACCTGTTCTCTGGGTTCCCACAAGGGCCACTCAACCCTGGCCTAACACTGACACCATGGGCTGGATCTGCAGGGCACCTGGGGAGGAGTTCTGATCCTGGAAAAGGGGTGAGCTGTAGACATGGAGGCACATGCTTCCTCAGAGAGGCCTTTCTAATAACAAAACCTACCCCTGAGATGAGATTGCTGGGTTGGGGGTGTGGGAGACAGAAGACACACTGTAGAATCTGGAGCTAATTGTTGACTTTCCAGATTAAAAAAATCTTCCTGCCCCATGTCCCCGGACATACTGGCCTGGCATCCTTACAATGTAGAGGGGCCAGGGTGAAGGGGGCCAAACTGAGGAGTGTGGAGGCATAGGCGTGTGTGCAGCCCCTCTCTGCCCTGTGTCCCAAGGGGGCCCAGGACCTTCTGACTACACCACAGAAGGAGTGGTGAGCTCCTGCTCCTTCAAGGGAGCAGACTGACCTGTACCTTCTCATACTTGGCAATGATATCCTCTTTCTTCTGGGCAAGCAGGATATCCACGTCATCTTCCATGTCCAACCTACAAGAAAAAATAATGCAAAGATTACACCGCACCTGAGAGCTTCAGAGAATATTCCAATCTGCTCCCACCAGAGGCTCAGATGCCAGCAGGTGAGCCTCAGTTCACTACCAGGAACAAAAGCCCAGACCCAGTCTCCATCCCCCATCAGGGTCTCTGGAGTCCCTGCCCTGACTAAGGGTGGGCTTCTGCTGGAGGACATGAGAACAGGGGGGCCTGGACAGCAAGGTCTATTGTCTTCAAATGCCCCAAGTTGGCACACACTTGCTTCAGGAGGATGAACAGTGTCCACCTGCCAATGGCGAAGGGACAATTATGGGCTGTTCTGGGCACCTGGAGGCAGAGTGAGGTCAAGGACCATCTTTATATGATCAGCCTCTTAGAATCATTCAAGGACCATTAAGTTACCCAGTTTTCTGTAGGAAACAAGACATCTTATGACACCTTTGGTCTACTCAAAACTCACGTGGCCAGTGAATCGTCTTAGGAAATAAAACCAGCTGAGTGGAAAAAAATGTTTGGTTTAGGAGAATTGGTGATCAGTTGACTCCAAAGCAGCCTCTGTGCTCATGGAGACCATGTCTCAGGTAAAGGGACAGCAGATTCCCTAATTCTGAGCTGTCAATACAAGAAGGGACTTTATTTGCCCAGATTACTAGAAAAGAGCAAGTGGGATTTGGGGACGTGGTCCTAGAGGACACCCAAAGAGGACTGTTCCTCCAGGGAATACTCAGGGCAGGGGGAGGGTGGTGGCTCTAGAGGATGGGACAGATGGAGGGCCATGCAGGGACAGCCCCTGTTCCTGACCAATGGGAATGTCACCCTTTACCTGCCAGCCATTCCCCTAGGGCTACTTTATTGTTTATGAATGTCAGGGGGCAGAGGGGTCTCCACTCCCAGACCGGGAACCCCACATGTCTGTGGGTCCGCAGTGACCACACCTGAAGTCTGAATTGATGAGACCCTTTCTTCCCAGGACCCATTTTAGGGCACAGATTTCTAGTAAGGACAATGCTTCACCCCCACTCATAAAGACCCCATCCCACTGGCTCTTCCAGGGACAGACTCTGCCCCATTGGGATCTGGAATCCTGGGTAGATTTTGTATCTAGGGCAGAGAGGCTGCAGATAAAACCATGCCTCAAAGAGTTAAATATAAGAACAAATTCTTGAGCATACAGGATAGCAGATGAAAACAGAAAAAAATCTTGCTGAAAAGCCAAAACTGAAATTGTGCCCCAAAGAGTCAGAAATCAATGACTAACAGGTATTCTTGAGCTTGCAAGATAGCAGGTAAGAAACAAATAGCTGAAATGCTGAAACTCCGTTTGTTAGATCAAGAAAAAATTAATTGAAGTCAGTTGGAACCAAGATGGTTGGAGTCTGCACAGAACAATCTTGCTAACGCCACAGCTCAAAATTTCATCATATGTTTCATACTAACTCCCCCTGAGTTTTACACGGAACCCATGGTGTAGCAGAAGAGATGACTGCACATGCTCAAGGATTTTCCAGACCTCTTCTTTCCTCCAAACACCAAACACAAGTTGTCTTCAGAATCCACACCTTGAAAGTTTTCTAATAGAAATACTGGCTTCAAGCCTACACAGAGGGACAGTTATAAACTTGACTCCTGTGTCTTTGTGAGTCAAACTACAATAAAAATATCTACTCATGTCACTTGCCCACTTTTTGATGCAATTTTTTTTTTTTACTGATTTGTTTAGTCCCTTGTAGATTATGGATACAATTCCTTTGTCGGGTGCATAGGTTAAATATTTTCTTCCATTATGTGGGTTGTCTGTTTACTCTGATGATGATGTTTGTTTTTTTTGTTTTGTTTTGTTTTTTGCTGTGCAGAAGCTTTTTAATTTAACTAGGTCCCATTTATTTATTTTTATTTTTGTTTGATTTGCTTTTGGGGTCTTAGTTGATAATTCTTTGCCTAGGCCAATGTCCAGAAGAGTTATTTCCAAGGTCATCTTCTAGAATTGTTATTGTTTCAGGTCTTAAGTTTAAGCCTTTGATCTATCTGGAGTTGATTTTTGTATAAGGTGAGAGACAGAGATCCAGTTTTATTATTCTACATGTCACTAGCCAGTTTTCCCAGCGCCATTTATTAAATAAGGTCTCTTTTCCCCAATTCATATTTTTGTGTGTTGTGTCAAAGATCAGTTAATTGTGAGTATTTGGTTTTATTTCCGGGTTCTCTATTCCATTCCATTGGTCTCTGTGTTGAGTTTTATACCAGTATCATGCTATTTTGGTGACTATAGTCTTGTAGTATAATTTGAAGTTGCAGCAATGTGTTGCCTCCAGATTTGTTCTTTTTGGTTAGAATTGCTTTGACTATTTGGGCTCTTTTTGGTTCCATATGAATTTTAGGATTAAAAAAATCTATATAAACATTTATTCTGCCTTGCCTGAGGGTGAGGGAGAAGGGAGTAAGGACAGCCTCACAGAGGAGGTGGGGCTCTGGTGGGAAGACATGCTTCAGAGGCCAGTGGGCCCTAGGGCATCCAGACGGCAGGCCCTGGAGGCTAGCAAAGGGCTGGCTCAGTTCTCAGAGGACATGGGGTGCAGGGCAGGGGGTGGCAAGTTGTGGAAGCTGCAGACCCAAAGGCAGGCCAGCACCTGGGGCCCAGAAGGCAGGTTCAGCCCATGCTGGGCCATATGTGGCCCTGGCGCCAGCTCAGGTCTGTCCTGCCTCCAACCCTCAGGAGTGAAGGTAGCACTCCTGGTGGGAAAGATACTGTATAAGTCATCAAGTATTAATTGAAAATAATAAAATAAATATAAAAAATAATAAAAATAACAATACAAAATTTTAAAAAGACTTTCTCAAACAAGCCTGGGACAAGCCCGCCTGGTGCCCTGCATGAGGAGTAGAGGCGCTGGCAACCACCTGAGATGAGAGTGAGGTCTGGCTGGAGGCGTGGGAGGGGCTGCGGACAGGGCGAGTGTGGGCTCTGGCCTGATCTTCCTCAGTAGCAGTTTCCAGAGATGTCAGAGGTCTGGGGTTAGAGGGTGGGGAGGGGTGCCAGGGGCTGTGGTGGGGTGCGGGCTGGGCTGGGCATGGCAATCTTTGGCTACTAGCATGTCCCACTGCCATCGGCTGCCCTCAGCTGCCTCAGCGAGCTGGACAGGTTAGCTGGAGATTTTTTTTTTTTTTTTTTTTTTTTAGACAAAATCTCGCTCTGTCACCCAGGCTGGAGAGCAATGGTGCAATTTCAGCTCACTGCAATCTCCACCTCCCAGGTTCAAGCGATTCTCCTACCTCAGCCTCCCAAATAGCTGAGATTACAGGTGCACACCACCACGCCCAGCTATTTTTTGTATTTTTAGTAGAGATGGGGTTTCATCATGTTGGCCAGGCTGCTCTTGAACTCGTGACCTCAGGAGATCCACCTGCCTCTGCCTCCCAAAGTGCTGGGATTACAGGTGTGAGCCACCACGCCTGGCCTAGCTGGAGATTTATTGCACTGTTTTGGAAGAGATCTGGGGCTTAGAAATGCTGGAGTGGCAAGAGAGGTGAGTGGGCAGCGGGCGGGTGACATCGCTTGGTCTTCTCTTCCTCTGGGACCTTCCAGATCACCAGGCGTATGCGGGTGCCATCATCCTGGCTGGAGCTGTGCCTGTCCACACTGTCTTGGGTGATCTCTCTGAGGTTGTTGACCATGAGATTCCACAGGGATCACTTGTAGGGGAGGCCCTAACGGTGGGGGAAGAGCAGGGACGTGTCCACCACAGTGCTGTGGATGACTTTCAGGGGCAGCAGGCCACTCTCCAAGGCAGTGTCTGATGAGGATGGTATGGGTGCTGAACAATCTCAGCCTGGCCATCCAGCAGCTTGAGGCTTGTGTTGGTGAGGTCAGCCTCCGTCACTCCCAAAAATCTGGTGATGGAGTCCAGGATCTCATTGTTGGGCTTCATGAAGGCGTCAAAAACCACATGCAAGTCCATGTTGACCTCTGGGACTCATCAACTCCAGACCCTGCCTGGTGTAGGAATCTGGCAGTCCAGGGCAGGTATCCCTGAGTGGGTGTCTCCTACGAGCTCTTTCTCAAAGGTCTTCACAAAGCCCTGGAGGCTCTCCTGGCACCCTGCACGTGTTGCTTTGTGACTTCACAGCCAGCGGAGCTGGCGGCAGCCAAGCAACACATGTTCTGGGTCCCCCAGCCTCTGGCCACCCTGTTTCCCATGCAGCTGCCCCTAGTGATAGTAACACCCCTCGTCTGGACACAGTGGCCCCAGGAGGACATGAGGTACTCGGTGTTGCAGTGGCAGCAGGTTGGGCAGGAAGAGTCCTTGGGCCTCTTCTTTTCAGCCATGAAGATGATGGCCTCCCCCGGCCGCCCCGGGTGTGAAAATGGGTCATTGTTCTCCTGGAGCTGGTCCTGGGTGAGCAGGTGCTCCTTAAGGCAGCTGCACAGGGTGGCGCCTTTCAGGTCCCCACCCCGGGACTGCTCGGGAGGCTGAACCAGAAGCCGATCTTGGCGACCAACCTGCCCCAACGCCACCTTGTGGGACACAGCTCTGTGGCAGAGGTTTTGCTGAGGCCAGGCATGGTGCTGGGGGCCACACCCCTGAGCTGCTTGAGGGTGTTCACGGCCTCCTTCGGGTAGAGATTCTTATTGGGGATGTGGTCAGAGGCCGTCTTCTCCTCATTCGGTGCCTTCTGCATGGCCTCCTGGTTGGAGGCACAGAACTTGAGACCCTCCCGGATGAACCAGGTTGAGATACCGCTGGCGGAACACAGTGGAGACTTTTCCCCCAAACCCTTTGGGGATAATGGGTTTCTTTAAACTCTGTAAGGATGGACTGTGGGCAATTCGCTTAAGGGTGATGGTGGGGGCGGTCTTGGATGCCATCAACAATGTGCCTGTCTTCAGTGGCTGGCCGCCAGGCTCCAGGCCATTGGAGGGCTGGCTGCTGCTGGTCCTCAGGGTCCTTTTGGCTCCTGCAGGGGCTGCAGCCAAGTGGGGGTTGGGGACGTAGGGGATCCTCTTCTCACGGGGAGCACAGATGTGGACAGAGGACAGCCTCTCTGCCAGCCTGGGGGCAGCCTGCAGCAAGCTCACTCTGTGCCTGCTGGGCCTGCAGGTAGCACCCCTCCTGTGCCCTTGGAGCTGGGCCTGGGGACACCACAGGACTCCTCCTCAGGAGCTCTGACTCCTGGCATTCCTTGTAAAGGTGGGAGATCCTCCTCTTCTGTCCAGGGAACAGAGTGGTCAGACCAGAAAGCCCCTTCTGGCTCTTCTCTTCCTTGGGGGGCTTCCCAGCCAGCCTGCCTTTGTCCTCTGTCTTTTTTTTTTTTTTTTTTTTTGAGATGGACTCTTGCTGTGTTCCATGCTGGAGTGCAGTGGCATGATCTCTGCTCACTGCAACCTCCGCCTCCCAGGTTCAAGCGATTCTCCTGCCTCAGCCTCCCGAGTAGCTGGGATTACAGACATGCACCACCACACCCAGCTAATTTTTGAATTTTTAGTAGAGAAGGGGTTTCACCCTATTGGTCAGGGTGGTCTTGAACTCCTGACCTCAAGTCATCCACCTGCCTTGGCCTCCCAAAGTGCTGGGATTACAGACGTGAGCCACTGCACCCAGCCTGTCCTCATCTTGATGCTGGTGGACTCGCTGAAGATTGGCAGGCACTCCTCCATGAAGTCCAAGTCAAAGTCTACCTCCTTCTCCAGGGCTGAGTAGTCCACATCCTCCCCTTGCTAGAGGAGGAGGGTGAGGAGGAGGATGGGGGGCTGGGAGGACTTGAGCCCCTTGGACAGCCCCCGCACCTCTAGGAATCCCAGGCTGGAGTCCAAGCTGAGGCTGGGGAGGGTAGGGGACCTCATGCTCAGCGCCCCTAGCCCCGGGGCCTCGTTTGCTTTTTGATTTTTTTCATGAATGGAATTAGATACTATACATGCTTTTTAATCTGGTTTCTTTCATGCAACACTGTGATATTCATTCATCCCATTGTATGTATGTATAGTTTTTTTTTTTTCAGTAAGTAAACGTTTGGTAATCTGACATGAAAATGTAAAGACGATTTGAAGTTAGAGTTATTCTTTAACATCTGTTTTGTTGACAAGGACTCAGAGGAGGCAATCCACCTGAGCAAAGCTTGCCCGAGAAAATGAGCTCACTCATTCTAAACCTCAGAACCCAGCTGTGGCTACTCTGCTCTTTTCAGGAATTGGGTACGTTTAGTTTTCTCCTTGGTGGCTCCCCTTTCTAACAATCGCAGGGCCAGCGCCATCCTGCTTCTACAGGTGACATGACAATTATGGGCCTGAGGGAGATGAACTGACAGCATCCCTTCCTTATAACCATGGCTCGGAGACCACAGTTCACACACAGACTCACTCCAAGACTCAGCCAGGTGGGCATCTGTTTTTCAGCTTCATTACCAGGGAGCGATCAAGACTCGGGTGGCATGACGTCTGTAATTCTCTCACAATTTATTCTTACATCACACTGAATTATAACTAATCAGTAGGTGTTTCTAGATGAAATATTAATATTATGAATATATAAATGTATAGATTTGTGGAAGAAAATTTGAAATTATGTAATTATATTTGAATTTGAATTTTGACTATTTTCCATTTTAATAAATTAGTATAACAAATTATTTTATGCATTTATACAAATCTTTACATTTTAAGACACTACAAATCTGCACTGATTCAGTGATGTAATTATACTACTTTGGGTTTATTTAAGTTTGTGTAGTGCATTTCTAATACTTAAGGATGGTTTGAACGATCATGTGATAAAACAAGATTTTTTTTTCATATTTCCAGAAATCTCTTTTATTTCTTTAGATATATAAAACACTGTTACTTTACATTCTCTCTGATAATTCCAGTATCTGTGTCTACAGAGTCTACCTGTTGTTTCTACTGGGTCTCATAGTATATTTTTTCTTGTGATGTTTATGAGTTTTAAAACTGGAGATCTCATTTTCTTTTCCTTTTTTTTTTTTTTGTAGAGATGGGATTTCTCACTATGTTGCCCAGGCTGGTCTCGAACTCCTGGCCTCTAGTGCTGGGATTCCAGGCGTGAGCCACCGCGGCTGGCTGAGATATTCGTTTTCCTTGGAACTTGATCAACACAAAATCCTGAGGCCTGGTGTGATTGTGTTCCTTTGGGGCAGATGCTCAACCAGGGACACTTCTGCCTCCAAGGACCCATTTTGACATCCTGAGACAGTTCTGGGTGTCACAACTGTGTGTGCACTCACGTGCGCACACTACTGCCACCTCGTGGATAGAGCCCAGGGATCCTGCTCACATCCTGCAAGGAGACTGACCCGCCCAGCATCACTGGGGCGGGCTCCAGGAAGGGTCTTCATGTGCCTCTGCCAGCCACTTAGACCCTGCCAGCCGGGACCACTTTAAATTCTCCCCTCGTGGTCTCCAGGGCCACACACTAGCCTGATTGCCAGTTGTAAACTTGGAGGACCTATTTTCTTCACCTTGCATGGAACACCAGGGATGAAAGGCAGTTTTTCCGGAGGTGCCAGCCTGTCTCACATTTCTGCTTTACTGCAGGGTCCAGCTCTACGTGGGCGGTCTCCTGATGAAGTCACCCTGGGACAGAGACTGTTCTGTTTTCTGCTTCCAGTCCTATAAAGATGCCAGGATCCCCCAGGGCATGGCAGGCACCCTCAAAGGCAGACGTGGGGAGGCCCTGGTGGGCAGACCCCAGCCCGCTGATGGGAGGGCTTCTCCCCAGCTGCCGCTGGCCCACCCACTGCACTGCAGTCCACCTGGTGCTGGGGCTGTGGGGCACAGGCCTTCAGGACCCGCTCCCTTTCCTGCCCAGGAGGTCCAGGCCTGGCGTGCTTATGTCCTCTGGAAAACTCACTCCCATCCTCAGGGTAGGAAGGCAGCTGCACACTGGGCTGGCTTGGGCCTGTCCTGGGACACCTCTGCAGCCCAGGTGCAGCAGTAGATGTGGCTCTGTGGGGTTGCTGTGGGCAGGTTATCGTGGAGCTGGGTTCTGGAAGGGAGTTGCCGCCCTGGCTGCCAGGACCCCTCCTCTGAGACAGGGGTGCCTTGTGGGACAATGCACGAAAGTGCCCTGGGCACCAGGGGATCCTGCGCCCCCCACACACTGACCCCGCATTGGGGCCCTGGGGTGCAGAACCCATCCGTGATGTTGCCATGCCCCTGGCTCTGGTGGCACTGGGACCCTCCAGGCTGGGCTGAGCATGGGGCCCCCACCAGTGCATACCCCAGCACCAGCAGGAGTGGGCCTGGGCAGGGGGACTGGGAGTGACACCCAAGGGGACCTGCCCCAGCCTCCTCCTATACCCTGGAGGTTCTCCTTTTACTTGGCTGAGGGAAGTGGTCCCTCCTCGATGAAACCTGGGGTCAGGCTGGGCGTGAGAGGAAAGGGGGATGAGCAGGACCTCAGACCTTGGGAATCCCGAGTGGGGGGGGGGTGACAGACTCTCCCTACGACGTGCCTGGAAACTGTCTGGGGGCCCAGGGTGATCCCCCTCCTGGGGACAGGGCCTTCCTGGGGAGCCAGGCTCACAGGTTGTTCTGTGGGATACAATGTGGGGCAGCGTCCTGGCCAGGATGAGGAAGACCATCACCGCGGGGTCTAAGGGAGGCACAAGCAGACCAAGCTCTTGCCCACCCAGCTGCCCGATCCGCTGCAGCCAGTCTCTCAGCCTTGGCGGGGACCTGAAGTCTGACCGCCATCCCTGCGGCTTCCCTGCCAGGCGAGCACCCCCCGCTTAGAGGCCTTCCCCATCCCCTCCATCTGCTCCCGTCCGAGCGACAGCCACCTTGTCCTGGTGCCCTGGTTGAGGTGGGAGTAAGCTGCCCTTGGACCCCCCCGGGTCTGGGGCACAGCTTCAGCGCCGAATTCGTGCCGCCCTGCGTCCTCTGCTGGCTGTTGTCGGAAGTGCAGCCTGGCGTGAGCAGTGCCTTTCCCTAGAGATGGGACCCAGGGCAGCACCACGGGAAACCGGGGCGGCCAGAGATCTGGTAACTGGTGGAGTGGTCCCCCACTGTCCACTGACAGCGGCAGTAGTAGCTGCGGACTATGCGGACTCAAGAGAGCCCCAATCCATGTTGGCACCGGAAGCCAAAACCGAGTCAAGGGCTCGGTGTGGGGGCTAGCCGGGGGCAGGCCAGGCCTGGGGAGCCTGGATGGTAAGGGGGGCAGGAAGGCGCCCACTCCGGGACTGCCTGGGCCTGCCGGGGATCTCCAGCCAGAGAGGTTGGGTGGGACAGAGCGCCCGCCGCGGAGGGCTGAGTGCCAGGCCGGCCCTGTGGGCCCGCTCAGCCCACACCGGCAAGACGAAAGTGGAGTCCAGAGGCCCCCAGTCTTGCTGGCTCAGGGCGCGGGCCTCAAACAGCTGCTTAATGAGCGCCGACTTCGGCTCCAGCTGCGTGATGCGCTCACTCTTCTCTGTCACCTCCTGGGTGAGGAGTCGGTTCTGCTCCTTCAGCATGAGGATGGTCTGCTGCTGCCAGCCCGGGGACGAGGTGGACGTCAGGGCAGAGCAGGAGGGCCTGGAGGAGGATGCGGGCCGGGCCCGGCTGGCACAGGCCGCAGCCAGCAGCTCCCCCAGGCACCCGGCCATCTCCTGTACCTTGGGCAGTAGCCGCCCCAGTAGGCGGGGGCTCCCCAGGGCCCCAAAGTCGGCGTTGGCTCTGTTCTGGCCCAGGCAGTACTGGCCCTCCTGTACTCGTTGCAGCAGCTGCTGATACCAGTCGCGGCCCCGCGCCATCATCTCCAAACCCTGCAGCAGCACCTCCTTCTTCTGCTCCAGCTCCTTCATCTGCTTCAGTAGGCCACAGTCCACGCCGCTGGTGATGGTGTGCCTCTGACGTTCCTCTCGGGCACTGGGGACCCACTGGGCATCCCGTGAGTCTGCCTCCAGGGCCCTGCAGGACGTTGCACCTGCGTCCCTGCTCGGGCTCCATTCCAGCGCCGTGCTCTGAGACCGCTCTGGTTCCGCGGGGCAGGGCGCCGCCTCCGCAGGGGCGCACAGCTGCTCTGGGCTGCGGGCCGCGCCGCTGGGACCCGCCAGAGAAGCGCGCACGCCCAGCAGGCAGGGGCTTCCTCTCCAGGACCGTCCGCGGCTCGTCTGCTAGTGCGAATGCCGCGGCGGCTGCAGCGGCTGGTAAAGACTTACATGTTAGACCTAAAACCATAAAAACCCTAGAAGAAAACCTAGGCAATACCATTCAGGACATAGGCATGGGCAAGGACTTCATGTCTAAAACACCAAAAGCAATGGCAGCAAAAGCCAAAATTGACAAATGGGATCTAATTATACTAAAGAGCTTCTGCACAGCAAAAGAAACTACCATCAGAGTGAACAGGCAACCGACAAAATTGGAGAAAATTTTCGCAACCTACTCATCTGACAAAGGGCTAATATCCAGAATCTACAATGAACTCAAACAAATTTACAAGAAAAAAACAACCCCATCAAAAAGCGGGTGAAGGACATGAACAGACATTTCTCAAAAGAAGACATTTATGCAGCCAAAAAACACATGAAAAAATGCTCATCATCACTGGCCATCAGAGAAATGCAAATCAAAACCACAATGAGATACCATCTCACACCAGTTAGAATGGCCATCATTAAAAAGTCAGGAAACAATGGGTGCTGGAGAGGATGTGGAGAAATAGGAACACTTTTACACTGTTGGTGGGACTGTAAACTAGTTCAACCATTGTGGAAGTCAGTGTGGTGATTCCTCAGGGATCTAGAACTAGAAATACCATTTGACCCAGCCATCCCATTACTGGGTATATACCCAAAGGACTATAAATCATGCTGCTATAAAGACACATGCACACATATGTTTATTGTGGCACTATTCACAATAGCAAAGTCTTAGAACCAACCCAAATGTCCAACCACGATAGACTGGATTAAGAAAATGTGGCACATATACACCATGGAATACTATGCAGCCATAGAAAATGAGTTCATGTCCTTTGTAGGGACATGGATGAAACTGGAAACCATCATTCTCAGTAAACTATTGCAAGGACAAAAAACCAAACACCACATGTTCTCACTCATAGGTGGGAATTGAACAATGAGAACACATGGACACAGGAAGGGGAACATCACACTCCGGGGACTGTTGTGTGGTGGGGGGAGGGGGGAGGGACAGCATTAGAAGATATACCTAATGTTAAATGACGAGTTAATGGGTGCAGCACACCAACATGGCATATGTATACATATGTAACAAACCTGCACATTGTGCACATGTACCCTAAAACTTAAAGTATAATAATAATAATAATAATAAATAAATAAAAATAAACATGGGCATGCAGGTAAAAAAAAGAATATTTTAGTAGATGACCATAATAAAATTATGTTTAATCATATTATACTTATTGCTAATAGGGAGATTTTTTTTTTTACTACCACAAACTATCTGAAAAGAACACCTTTTGCTATGTATCTGCTATATAATTTTTATAGGATACATGAAACATTGCATGCATGAATGTGACACTCACCATGATGTCAGACTGATGTGATATGACAGCCACTCAATGCAGTATTATTTTTTTCCAAAATACTACAGGTGATTGCTTTTTCTATTAGCATAAAATCTACCTCAGTTCAGTTCTACAAACACCCATGATTCATTTTTATATACATGTCACAGTTCTGGGTGGTGAAAACTAAATGAAGGAATGCAAAAAGTGAAAACTAAATGCTTACTAAAAAACTGTGTCCTTGGTACTATAGGAATACGGATAATGTGCGCCCTCTACAGGTGTGACTGTGCATGTGTGGGTGTTCGATCAACTATATTAATAATTTGGTTTATCATATAATGATCAGGCTGTAGGTTTAAGAATTTATATGTGACAATCAACATTAATCAAAATAAATGAATGGATTTAAAATGATAATGGCGATGATAATTTTGAATCTGAACTAAGTAACACTGATGATGGAAGTTCTATGTTTTTTTACAGGTACATAAAATATTTCCTCTTTGCCATTAAAATGAACACAGTTTCCACTTATGCTATTCAAAAGTGCCTTCTTTGCCCAAGCTGTTACTGGAGTCTCGGCCAACATCTTCCTCCTTTTCTCTGGTACCATGACGCTCCTTCTGGATCCTAAGCCCACTGACCTGAACACCAGTCACTTGGCCCTCGTCCACATCATGATGCTGCTCACCATTGTGTTCTTGGTGTCTCCAGACCTTTTTGAGTCCCTTCATTTTCAAGATGACTTCATGCTTTTCTAGCTGAGCACGGTGATGAGGGATCTCTCTGTCTGCACCACCTGCCTCCTGAGTGTGCTCTAGGCCATCGCCATCAGCCCCAGCACCTCCTGGTTGGTGAGACTTAAACATAAATTCACAAATCACATTTCACATGTGCTTGTCTTGTTATGGTCCCTCAGTTTGTCCTGCAGTAGTTACATAATCTTCTACACTGTGGCTTCTTTCAATATGACTCAGACTAGTTTTCTGACAATAAATACTGCCTCATTTCCCTAAGGAAGTCTCTCATCAGGAACCTTATTTTTCTTATTCTGTCATTATCCAGAGATGTCTCCTTTGTGGCAATTATGCTGCTCTCAAGTGCATACATGGTGACTTTCTTGTGCAGGCATCAGAGGTGATCCCAGCACCTTCACAGCACCAGACTCTCCCCAAGAGTCTCTCCAGAAAAAAGGGCCGCCGAGACCATCTTGCTGTTGGTGAGTTTCTTTGTGGTCATGTACTGGTTGGATTTGAGCCTCTCATCCTACTGGATCCTGATATCAACATATGATCCAGTTGTCCTGGGTGTCCAGAGGCTTGTGACCAGGGCTTATGCCACTGTGAGCCCTTTGGTGCTAGTAAGGTCTGAAAAAATGATGAGACAGAAGTATCATATATTTTTTCTTTGAAAATAATTATCTGAAAAGGAGACTCTAACATCAGTTAAATTATTCAAGTATCAGAAAATTTGATATTTTATTTCATTACATTGTATAGAGTTTATTTAACACTGTTATTTTATGTAAATCATTTGAAAACTGATGCTGCCAAAGACTTGATGGATCCTTTAGTTCATTGTCCACCATGATTTGATAGCCCAATATGTTTGCACTTTCTTGCATTTCATTTTGATTCCTTGAACTTCATTTAAAATTTTTTTCTTTTTGAAGTGTATCCTTAATAAGCTCATATTGGTAATAAGATTTCTCTTTTTTTTTTTTACTTTTGGAAATCATTTAGTGCATCCTTACTTATTCAAAATATGTTAATGAAGTATCTAATTATTGGTTGAACAGTGACTTCTTTCAGCAGTCTTGCCTATTTCTCTGTTTTCTGACTGAGCACAGGCTGTGGAGAGTTTGCTCTCACCTTCATTGGATTTCTCTTCTCTCTCATGGCTTTAAAGATTTTTTCTTTTCTTTGGTGTTATGCAGTTTGACTTTTATTTCTGTTGAGTATTTTTTGTTGGTGGTCACTATTAATCTCAATACACTTCTGCATTCAAGGGTTCCCATCTGATATTCAGTTTCAGAAATTTATAAGTATTTGTTATTAGTGTGATTTGTTATTTGTATGTAGGCTAGTGAAATGTGTTTGATTTCATCTCATTTTATTCTTTGTACACGTATAATCATATTCGTATTGTGATCATTTTGTTTTTCTGTAGTTGTTTTATTTCTTCATTTCAGTATTCTAGTTCACTAATCCTGTTGTTATTAACTTGATCTAATTTAATAATTAAACTATACATTGTATATTAAATTTACTAAATTTCGGTTGTTCAATTTCTATTTGAGTCTTTGCAAAACATGCCTGGTGTGTGTGTGTGTGTGTGTGTGTGTGTGTGTGTGTGTGTGTGTGTTTGAGAAAGAATCTCTCTGTCACCCAGGCTTGAGTTCAGTGGTGGTCATAGCTGACTGCAACCACAAATGCCTGGGCTTAAGAGACCCTCTCACCTCCACCTCCCCGGTAGCTGACACTACAAGCACACACCACCGTGCCTGGCTTATTTTTTTATATCTATTTGTTATAGAGACAGCTTTTGCTTTGTTGCCCAAGCTGGTCTCCAACTCCCAGCCTCAAGTGATCCTCCTGCCTTGGCCCCCGGAAAGTGCTGAGACTACAGGCATGAGCCACTGCCCCAGTGCCCACTTTAAAACTTCATGTGTTTTCAAAATTATTTTGATATTCTCTTTTCCCATTTGTGCTACTTATTTTAAATATGTTTCCAATCTGTGAAGTGTATGTGATGCATAATTTCTTCTTTCCCTTTTTTGGGTAGCTTATTTCATGTGCTTCATAATTGACAGTTTGGTTCTTACATTATAGAGATCTCGCATTTGTGATGGTGCCAGTTAGTAATTTTCTCTGTTTATTCCAAGGGGCAGAGTGGACAATCCTCACAAGCTTGAGGTCTGTGGAATCAGCCCTGCAATCAGAGCTGTACCTGAAGGCAGCTCTAACTTCTCGTTTTCTTGACTCCTGTGAATTTACCTCTTGATTTACTTCTGCTCCTGGGAAGTTCCCGTATTTTTCTATCAACTCTGCTGGGCAGTTTTAGAATTCTTGTAAACTTTAAAGATTTTTAATTTACTACATTAAATGACCTTTGAGAATATGTTATTCTGTGCTAAAACATCAAATGTCCACATGCATATATGAATAAAAATCTTTACATAAATATTTTGTGTAGAACAGCGCCCCATGAGAAATTTCAATTTTTCTTGTTTAAAACATCTGAATGCCCATGTATTATACACTAACATTATATGTGAAGTATAAATATTTTCTTAATACTTGGAAGAATTTTTATGTTTTGGACAAATATCTGAAGTGATCATGCTCCACTTTAATGTATAACTCCTGCACATGGGCAGAAATGCTGTTTTTCTATAAAATTAAGAATGTTAGTAGAAATAAATATATAAATTCAGGTCTTTTGGTTGCAGTCACAAAGCTTCCTCCTTAGCATTTCTCTGGTGCTGTAAAAGTAATCTCAGTTTGAATGTTCTATTTAGTCTAGGTGTCATTTAAAACAATCTTAGGGATAAAAGGCTACCCACTGGGTACATTGTACACTGCCCAGGTGATGGGTGCACCAACATCTCAGAAATCACCACTAAAAACTTCTCCCTGTAACCAAACACCACCTGTTCCCCAAAAAGCTAGTAAAATAAAAATTCACATAAAATCAAAAAATAATAAAACAATCTAAAAGGAAATTTGCATGTGGCTACATGTTACTTGTTGGTTACACTTTAATTTTTATTGTCATTTTACAGTGTTGAGGAAACATTGCTTATAGGATTTCTGCCTTTGTGAAGTTAAAGCACTAATTTAGGTTTAAAACCTTGCGATATTAGATGATTTTCTTGGTATTGGAAAATTATGTCCATACTCTGTTTAGTGCTCAAAAATGCTGATCAATTTTCCACTTGATTAACTTTCTAATAAAGACAGCCCAGCCTACTACCTGGAGTTCTGGCCTTCGGAAGGGTCTGCAGAAGGGCCTGAAATAGTGAGGTTTCCAGGGCAGTCCAAGGAGCTCTGAGCACCTCTTCTCATTCCACGAAGACAAGCAAATGTTGTGCACCCAGTTTGCCAACTTAAAGTGGCTCCTACGGTGCTTGATTGATGGGACAAGTGTGCACAGGAAACCCCAGGTCAGGGACCTTGCTGCCCCACAGGGCCTGGTTCCCCAACCCAGGGATCTGGCTCCTCCGGAAGGATCCAGCTCCTCTTTTCTGCACAGGAGGCAGAGGCAGGTCCCTGCAGGGCATGCAAACCATGCCCTGCCATACAAGGGACATCACACTGCTGTGGCTGGGACTCAGGGCCAGCATCCTGGGCAGACTGGGCCAGGACTTATCTTGGGAGAGCACTTGGGGAGCCCCTTTTTTCAGGGGCCACATTTGATGGAGATGAGAACACCCCCATAAGGAGCTGCAGGACCTTATCTGATCCAGCCTCCTGGGAGGGCCTCATCCCATGCAGAGGGGGACCCTGGAACCACAGACTGAGGCCCCAGTAGGCCCTGCTCAGGCCACCAGCCCTCCGCCTTGAAGGGCCAGGTCCTCCCATGCCTGCTGTCCCCACAAGCTCCTACTTCAAGCTCATCACAAGCTCATCCTGAGGTTCTGGAACATCTGCTTTCTGCAGGGCAAGTGCATGCTCACAGCCAGGGCACATGTGTCATCAAAAGTGCATAGAACCTTGTCCCCATGTGCCTGAGGGTGCCACAGTGAGCACGCAAGCACTCCAAACCTGGCCTGAGGGCAGTGCTCTCACTGTCCACAGGACCCTCTGCTTTAGCCCAGAGGGAGGGCCAAACCAATCCAGGCCTGGTGGGCTGGACAGGGCACCGTGAATCCTCTTGGAAACTGAACCTACCCCTGACACAACTCAGATGAAAGGCAGAAGTGTGGTGAGTGGTGAGTGCTGATCTGTGATCTCCTGTGCAGAGCTGGACCCCAGGGGTATCCAGAAAGGACCCAGCACTGCCCAGTGCAAGGTGCCCAGGACAGAAACAGGGTGAAGGCACAGACCCTTCCAAGGAGACCCCTTCTGGCCTGATGCCCAGCCCCAAACCTAGACCCTCTCCTGAAGGGAGACATGAGAAGTATATTTATCAGAAACTGAAATAAAAGCACACACTAAAAGCCCAGGAAGCTGTTGTGAGTTCCTAGCATCTCTACACCACACTGATTAGTGACAGTTTATTCCTGCAGTAAGCCTGTCTATAACAGTGAATAAAGTGCTTGGGTTTTTTTTTTTCTGCAAATTCTTAACTCTCATAAAAAGATTATAAGGCATATAAAACAGGGAAATACGGCTGAATAGAAATAAAATAAACCTTCAGAAAACAAGCTTAAAGACACACAGATTTATGTATTATTTTATGAATAATTTAAAACAACTGTGTAGTCCCTGATACTTGGAAGGCTGAGGTGGAAGGATCAGTTGGGACCAAGAATTCAATGCTGCAGCTAGCTATGATCTTGCTGCTGCAGTTTATCCTAGATGACAGAGAGATATCTTGTCTCAAAAATAAAAAAAGAATACTGTACCCATCAAAGCTAGCCTTCAAACACAAAAAATAAATAAAGACTTTCCCAGACAAATGAAAGCTGAGGGAATTTCTTGACACCAGATGTGTCTTACAGAAAATTCTAAGGACAATTCAATCTAAAAGGAACGAACACTGACATTTAACAAAGAAACATCTAAAGTTGTAAAACTCATGGGTAGAAGTCTTAATGGCAGTACGGAAAACTCAGAGTAATACTATAATTGTGGCAGATAAACTGCTTATAAGTATGGACATAATACAAAAGTACTAGCCACAAGAATAAGTATGACAATTGGTTAAGAGATAGGTAATATAAGATGTAATTTAAAATATCAAAAAGTAAGAGTGTCAGAGGGATGGTGTTAAAGTGTATAGTGTTTTATATTACTTATATTTGTAACTAAAGTTAAGTTGTTATTAGTTTAAAAGAACATGTTATAACCATAAGAAGCTTTTATTAAGCATTCATTATGTTATCTACAAAACAAAAATCTATTATACATACATTAAAAGAGCATAAAATCCTAACACTATACTAGAGAAAATCACTTAACCACAAAGGAAGACAGTAGGAGAGGAAGAAAGAAAAAATGATTTACAAAACAACCAGAAAAGAAGTAACAAAATGGTAGTAGAAAACCCTTACTTATAAATAATAACCTTGAATGTAAATGGATTATATTATTCAATTAAAAAAATGAAGCATGGCTGAATGGATTTTAAAAAGACCAAATATATGCTGTCTACAAAAATGTCATTTAACCTACAAAAACACATAGACTTTAAAGTAAAGTGATGGAAAAAGGTATACCATGAAGTGAAAAGCCAGGAAGAGCAGGAGTAGATATAGTTATAGTAAATAAAATTGACTTTAAATCAAGAATGGTAAAAACCATTACAAAATAATAAAGAGGTCAATATTGCAAGAGTTTATAACACTTGTAAATAAATATGTACTAAACACAGGCATCAAAATATCTAAAGTAAATATTAATAGGCTTAGAGGGAGAAATTAACTATAATACAATAATAATAGGAAATTTCAACACAAAAATAGAGTTAAACTACACTCTATGCCAAATGTACCTAAGGGACATTTACCGAACATTTCCTCCAGCATCAGCAAAATATAAAATTTTCTGGACAGGACATGGGATAGTCTTTAGGATAGATCATATGTTAAGTCACAATAAAGGTCTTAATAAATTTATAAAGATTGAAATCATATTAACTCTATTTTCTCACCAAAATGTAAGAAACTAAAAATGAACAACAGAAGGGATGGTGCAATGTATACAAATTTATAGAAATTAAATGACATGCTCTAGAACAATGAGTAGGTAAGTGAAAAAATTGAAAAGTGATGTTTCTTGAGACAAACGAAAATGAAAATGCCACATAACAAAAAAATTGAGATACAGCAAAAGCAATCATAAGAAAAAATTTATAACAGTAAACACCTACATGAAAAAGAAGAGATATTTCAAATAAATAACCTAATATTACATCTCAAAGAACCAGCAAAACAAGAAGAAGCAAATGTCAAAAAGTAGTAGAAAGGAAGAAATAACAAAAATCAAAGTAAAAATAAATAAAATAGAGAATTAAAAACAGAAAATTCGAATGATGAAGTTGCTTTTTTGAAATAATAAAATCAACGCTTCCTAGTAGACTAAGAAAGTAACAGAGAAGACTCAAATAAATAAAAGTAGAAATAGAAAGAGAGAAATCACAACCGCTACCACAGACATACAAAGGATCACAAGAGACTATTAAGATCAACTGTATGCCAATAAAATGAAAAACTGGGAAAAAAAATAGATAAATCTGTGGAAACATACAACCTACCAAGATTAAATCCTGAAAAAATAGCAAACATAAAAAGACAAATAATTAGTAACAAGATCAAACTGGAAATAAAGACTCACCTCTCAAAGAAAAGCCCAGGGGCTAATGGCTTCACTGTTAACGTCTGACAAACATTTAAAGAAGAATTAATACCAATACTTCTCAAATCTTTACCAAATATGAAAGAGGAGGAAATTACTCCAAACTCATTCTACAAGGACAGTATTACCATGAGACCAAAATCACAACAAGAGGTAAAACTACGGACCAATATCTCTCATGAACACAGATGCAAAACTACTTGAAAAAATGTCAGGAATTTGAACTAAACAACAATTTTAAAAGATTATTTACCATGAGAAAGCGGAGTTTATCCCAAAGATGCAAAAATGGTTCAGTGTAGTCCTATCAATAAACAAGTTTCATCACAACATAATCAAAATCAAAAACTATATAGTCATTTCAACACATCCAAAAACGTGTTCAGTAAAATTTAGCACCATTCATAAAGAGCTTTGTAAATAAAAACTGTCTACAATTTATTGGAGGAACGCACATTCACAAAATAAAAAGCCACATATGAAAAACTAATAGTTAACATCATACTAAATTGGGTAAAATTAACAAAGAACACACTGTTTGATGCCAGTTGGTATTTTTCAGTTTGTGTTGTTTTATTTGGGAAGAATTGTTCTTGTATATTAAAATGGGGTTTTGCCATATTTTTTATCCTGGAATTTTGTCAGATATTTGATTGTCTAATCAAATATTTTGATTGTCTAAGAAAATGCTATTATAGATTAACATTGTCTTAGTTGTTTACTTCTAAATCTTGTAATTTTTTTTAATTAATTTTTTTTTGCACACAAAAACAATAAACATTTTCTAATAATACATACAAACAAAAAGATGCGTATCAAACATATTAGGAAGGTTGCACATGGGAAGTCGGGGAATAGAAATGGGGGGTGGGAGTTAAAATAAATGAGAGAGGGACTTTATATGGATCAGTGATAATAACTCAATCCTCTATTTGACAAAGAAGAGGGAGAAGGAAGAGGAAGAAAAAGAAAGTGGGATAAAGGATCAGAAAGGGAGGAAAATAGAAAAAATTAGAGTATGACTCCAGGGTAGACCTGTTTTGTTGTCACTGAGTTGGTTGGTTAGTTTGTCTGTTGTATTTTTCATGTTTCGCCATGTTGGCCAGACTGGTCTCGAACTCCTAGCCCGAAGTGATCAACCCGCCTCGCCCCCCAGAGTGCCGGGACCACAGGCGTGAGCCACCACGTCCAGCCCCCACATTGCTTCTGGCCTCCGTGGTAGACCTCCGAGACGAAGCGGCCGGGCAGAGGCGCTCCTCACTTCCCAGACGGGGTGGCCGGGCAGAGACGCTCCTCACTTCTTCCCAGACGATAGGTGGCTGGGCAGAGGCGCTCCTCACTTCCCAGACGATGGGTGGCCGGGCAGAGGCGCTCCTCACTTCCCAGATCTTGTAATTTTTTTAGATGAAAAAGTGGTATCTGAAAATCCCAACACTGTTGTAGTTGGGTTAGCTATCGTTATCGTGTTGTCTGTCACGTTTATAAAATGGTTACTCATCTTGATTATTTTCCTTTCATCATTTAGAACCTTGGAAAAGAACAAGAAGAAAGGGAAGATCTTTTAAACTCTCTATTGACTGCCAGTTATGTATTAGTTGCCAATATGCCAGCTTGGACATCAGTGTTTGTTGGATTCATTTGACCAATTTGCACCAGTTTTATCCATAATGATGGATTTAACAGAATGACAAAAATTATTTTTGTTGTTGTTGTTCTTGATGGAGATTAAGATGCCTCGAATTGTCTAGGGTGTTGTGTACTTAGAAAGTAACAGCTCTAAGTACCTTTCCTACATTGTCTTTTTCTTTTTTTATTAAACAGGTTTCTTCAGTTTAATGCAAGAGAACATTTTACTGTTGTACAATCACGTTCTGGTGGTTTGATAGCTTACAGGAGATTCCAAAATAAAAGGACTCTGGAAGGTTTTCATAATATGATGCAAACTGTGCTTCTCTATGATAATTATAATACAAAGGTTCCATTCAATGCAGCATATACAATAATGTAATTTAGTCTAACACAGTTGACCCTATTTTTTGACACTTCCATTGTTTAAAAAAAAACACATGGAAAAAAAAACCCTGTATGCTTACAGTGCACCTAGAGCTTTTTATAACAACCTCTTTTTGTTTGTTTGTTTTGGATTCTTTAAATATATATTACTCTCATTTAGTGCCCTCTTTAGCCAGAATCTCATTACTGCTTCATTTTTGTAATAACATTTAATTTAGATATTTTCCATATATTGACCCTGCTAAAATAGAATATAGCATCTTTCATATGGTAGGAACCAACAAGGAAACTTTGCTTTAACTCCCTTTTTACACTTTATGGTAGGTAGCAGGGGGAAAAATGCATTTATAGATCATTTCTAGGCAAAATTGTGAATCTAATAACCAACGTGTATGCAGTCTCTTTATTTTACTAGAAATGGGAATCATGGCCTCTTGAAGAGAAAAAAGTCACCATTCTGCATTTAGCTGTATTCATATATTGCATTTCTGTATTTTTTGTTTGTATTGTCAAAAAAATCACATAATAAACCATGTTGTGATGTAATAGAGTGTGGGGTCTTAAATATTCTACAGTTGATGTACAGGAGTAGAGTATGTTTGGGAAGAAACTTTTCAACTTGAATTTGCCTCCTTTACGATGACGTGTCTCTTATATGCTTGTCTCATTCAGAATGCATGTGTGCTGATTTTCTAATTTAAGAGATACCATATCTCTCTATTCATTTATATCTCTCATTTGTATGCCTATTTTTCTGAGAACAACTTTTTTTTTCCAGACAGGGTCTTGCTTCATTGCCTAGGCTGGAGTGCAGTGGCAGAAACATGATTCACTGCAGCCTCAACATTATGGGCTCAAGAAATCCTCCTGCCTCAGCCCCCTGTGTAGCTGGGACTGCAGGCGTGCACCACCACGCCTGGCTGATTTTTGTATTTTTTGGTAGAGATGCGGTTTCATTATGTGGCCCAGGGTGATCTCGAACTCCTAAGCTCAAGTGATCCACCCACCTCAGCCTCCCAAAGTTCTGGGATTACAGGCACGAGCCATCACGCCTGGCCTCTGAGAAAAGTTTCTAACTCATTCAGATTAGGTATACTCTCAAGTCCCTGGAAACTGAAATTTTTTTTTTTTTTTTTTTTTTTGAGACGGGAGTCTCGCTCTTTCACCCAGGCTAGAGTGCAGTGGCGCGATCTCGGCTCACTCCAGGCTCCGCCCCACCCCGGGGCTTCACGCCATTCTCCTGCCTCAGCCTCCCGCGTAGCTGGGACTACAGGCGCCCGCCACCTTGCCCGGCTAATTTTTTGTATTTTTAGTGGAGACGGGGTTTCACCATGTTAGCCAGGATGGTCTCGATCTCCTGACCTCGTGATCCGCCCACCTTGGCCTCCCAAAGTGCTGGGATTACAGGCGTGAGCCACCGCGCCCGGCCCTGAAAATTTTTTTAACTGGAAACAGGGTGGTGTAATTTCTTTTCTCAAGGTCAAATGATGTAGATTTTAACATAATGCATAATTTAAGAGTAATTAACATAGCCCAGTTGATTATCTTGAAATGTTTTACCCTATTTACTTTTTTAAATTAATGACCGAAGCAGAGGGAATAATTGTAAGTCAATAGCAGAGATTGTTGTTTGGGTGTTTTTTATATGTTTTTTTTCAGTGTTTGTGTTGAGAGATTGGGTTAACACCTCTAGCCAAAAATGTTTGGTTTTAGGGGGGCTAAGAACAACCTACTGAATTTGGAGAATGCAAAGGTAAAAAATTTATATAGACTGCCTGCCTAACTGGTTAAGTATTGCTTCTGGGAAATATTATTTCAAAATTCTATGTATTATAATAATACATTTGTAAGACACATGCATTATTCTACCATCCTAATGAAAACTTTCAGAAGTCTTTATCCATGGCATGCCCAGGGTTTCACCTGAATCTGATATAGGATCTATATAACTTTGCTAGGTCCTTTGATTGTTGACTCCAGGCTTAAGTATATTAGAAGGCTCTTTTTGCTATTTGGCCTGTGGATTTCTGAGAGGATCATTCACAATACATGTAAAATTCAGGTAGGCCTAAGGAAAGGCCAGCCTGAAGAAAGCAAAATGGCAGTGTCTGTTCTCCGCTGTCAGGGGCATTATGTAATTGAAATATCCTGTTAGCCACTGTCTTTCTGCTAATTAAGTGGGGCTGAACAAGTAAGCACTAATACCAGTGAACCACTTGGGCACCTTGTGGGTAGAGTTTTGCTGCCACCTAGTGGAACAGGATATTATTGCTTCCTTATCAGGTTCACAAGCAAGTTGTGAAGTTGCTAATAAAGTGGACACAGAGCTTATTTCTGTGTAGCTCAGGCTGTAATCTTGAAAGCTGAGGAGATACAGACCCGTGCCTCTCAGACTCAGCTGGGCGTCACATTACCACCCGCACATTCTGACCCACCGCATCTTAATAATATGTTTTATCCTCTTCGAGAAACTAATCTAGCAGTAAAAGTCAGAATATGGTAGGTAAGGGGAAAAAGGAAAGATGGCTTGATAGCCATGAAAGCATCAGGAGCCAAATGTTGACTCAGAAAGTTATCTAGATCATGGTCTCCAAACCTGATGCCGTTTCCTTATGAAAATATTTTTGAGCATGTGTCCATAATTATATGTGTTGATCAATGAAAATATGTGTCAACAAATGTACTGTTACAGTAATGTGAACATTATGAAACAAAATTTGAAAGAGTGAAATAACAAGGTTAGCACTCTTTTCGTAATCCCCAGTGAATTATTACTCTCCACCTTGAAGGCCATCGATCTAGGTAGTATGTGGATAGTTAATAGTTATTGTTGAATCACCAAGGAAGGTCCTAGTGAAGACTGCTGTGGTGTCCTACTTGATTTGAAAGGAAAATTTGCCACACCAGTAAATTGAAGTCCTTTCTAACAAGAAGCTTGCAAATGTAAGTCCTTGTACTTCATTCTGCTGCAGAGGACACTATCCAGAAAGTGAAAAACAACACACACAACAGAAGAAAATATTTGCAAATCATATATTTGTTAAGGGATTTGCATTCTAGAATATATAGAACTCTTACAACTCAACAATAAGACAAATAACCCAATTAAAAAGTGGGCAAAGAATCTCAATAGACATTTGCCCAAATATACAACCACATGAAAAGATGTTCAACACAACCATCAAAGAAATGCAAATCCATATGAACTTTAAAGTAGTTTTTTCCAATTCTGTGAAGAAAGTCATTGGTAGCTTGATGGGGATGGCATTGAATCTATAAATTACTTTGGGCAGTATGGCCATTTTCACGATATTGATTCTTCCAACCCATGAGCATGGAATGTTCTTCCATTTGTTTGTATCCTCTTTGATTTCATTGAGCAGTGGTTTGTAGTTCTCCTTGAAGAGGTCCTTCACATCCCTTGTAAGTTGGATTCCTAGGTATTTTATTCTCTTTGAAGCAATTGTGAATGGGAGTTCACTCATGATTTGGCTCTCTGTTTGTCTGTGATTGGTGTACAAGAATGCTTGTGATTTTTGTACATTGATTTTGTATCCTGAGACTTTGCTGAAGTTGCTAATCAGCTTAAGGAGATTTTGGGCTGAGACAATGGGGTTTTCTAGATATACAATCATGTCATCTGCAAACAGGGAAAGTTTGACTTCCTCTTTTCCTAATTGAATACCCTTTATTTCCTTCTCCTGCCTGATTGCTCTGGCCAGAACTTCCAGCACTATGTTGAATAGGAGCGGTGAGAGAGGGCATCCCTGTCTTGTGCCAGTTTTCAGAGGGAATGCTTCCAGTTTTTGCCCATTCAGTATGATATTGGCTGTGGGTTTGTCATAGATAGCTCTTATTATTTTGAGATACGTCCCATCAATACCTAATTTATTGAGAGTTTTTAGCATGAGGGGTTGTTGAATTTTGTCAAAAGCCTTTTCTGCATCTATTGAGATAATCATGTGGTTTTTGTCTTTGGTTCTGTTTATATGCTGGATTACATTTATTGATTTGCGTATGTTGAACCAGCCTTGCATCCCAGGGATGGAACCAAAAAAGAGCCCGCATTGCCAAGTCAACCCTAAGCCAAAAGAACAAAGCTGGAGGCATCACGCTACCTGACTTCAAACTATACTACAAGGCTACAGTAACCAAAACAGCATGGTACTGGTACCACAACAGAGATATAGATCAATGGAACAGAACAGAGCCCTCAGAAATGATGCCGCATATCTACAACTATTTGATCTTTGACAAACCTGACAAAAACAAGAAATGGGGAAAGGATTCCCTATTTAATAAATGGTGCTGGGAAAACTGGCTAGCCATATGTAGAAAGCTGAAACTGGATCCCTTCCTTGCACCTTATACAAAAATTAATTCAAGATGGATTAAAGACTTACATGTTAGACCTAAAACCATTAAAATCCTACAAGAAAACCTAGGCAATACCATTCAGGCCATAGGCGTGGGCAAGGACTTCATGTCTAAAACACCAAAAGCAATGGCAACAAAAGCCAAAATTGACAAATGGGATCTCATTAAACTAAAGAGCTTCTGCACAGCAAAAGAAACTACCATCAGAGTGAACAGGCAACCTACAGAATGGGAGAAAATTTTTGCAACCTACTCATCTGACAAAGGGCTAATATCCAGAATCTACAATGAACTCAAACAAATTTACAAGAAAAAAACAAACAACCCCATCAAAAAGTGGGCAAAGGACATGAACAGACACTTCTCAAAAGAAGACATTTATGCAGCCAGAAAACACATGAAGAAATGCTCATCATCACTGGCCATCAGAGAAATGCAAATCAAAACCACAGTGAGATACCGTCTCACACCAGTTAGAATGGCCATCATTAAAAAATCAGGAAACAACAGGTGCTGGAGAGGATGTGGAGAAATAGGAACACTTTTACACTGTTGGTGGGACTGTAAACTAGTTCAACCATTGTGGAAGTCAGTGTGGCGATTCCTCAGGGATCTCGAACTAGAAATACCATTTGACCCAGCCATCCCGTTACTGGGTATATACCCAAAGGAGTATAAATCATGCTGCTATAAAGACACATGCACACGTATGTTTATTGCGGCACTATTCACAATAGCAAAGACTTGGAACCAACCCAAATGTCCAACAACAATAGACTGGATTAAGAAAATGTGGCACATATACACCATGGAATACTATGCAGCCATAAAAAATGATGAGTTCGTGTCCTTTGTAGGGACATGGATGAAACTGGAAAACATCATTCTCAGTAAACTATCGCAAGGACAAAAAACCAAACACCGCATGTTCTCACTCATAGGTGGGAATTGAACAATGAGAACTCATGGACACAGGAAGGGGAACATCACATTCCGGGTACTGTTGTGGGGTGGGGGGTGGGGGGGGCGGGGACAGCATTAGGAGATATACCTAATGCTAAATGACGAGCTAATGGGTGCAGGAAATCAACATGGCACATGGATACATATGTAACAAACCTGCACATTGTGCACATGTACCCTAAAACCTAAAGTATAATAATAAAAAAAAAAACATAAAAAAAACAAACAAACAAACAAAAAAAAGAAATGCAAATCAAAACCACAATGAGATACTATTTTACATCCACTGTATTAGTCTATTTTCACGCTGCTGATAAAGACATATCCAAGACTGGACAATTTATAAAAGAAAGATGTTTAATGACTTACAGTTCCACATGGCTGGGGAGGCCTCACAATCATGGTAGAAGGCAAGGAGGAGCAAGTCACATCTTAGGTGGATGGCGGCAGGCAGAGAGATTGGGCAGGGAAACTCGCCCTTATAATACCATCAGATCTCGTGAGACTTATTTACTATCATGAGAACAGCACGGGAAAGACGTGCCCCCATAATTCAATTACCTCCCACCAGGTCCCTCCCACAACACATGGGAATTCAAGATGAGATGTGGGTGGGGACACAGCCAAACTATATCATCCACTATGAGGGCTTTCATCAAAAAAAGCAGATATGTGTTAGTGAGAATGTGGAGGAAGCAAAAGTTCCATACGTTGCTGATGGGAATGTAGAATGGTGGATGTACTTTGGAAAACAGTCTGGCAATTCCTTCAAAAGGTAAACACAGGGTTATCATTTGACTCAGCAATTATACTTGTTAAACTGAGGGCTGGGGTGCAGTGGCTCATGCCTGTAATCCCAGCACTTTGGGAGGCCAGGGCAGGAGGATTGCTTGAGCTCAGGAGTTCAAGACCAGTCTGGGTGACACGGAGAAATCCTGTCTCCACAAAAATACAAAAATTAACTGGGTGCGGTGGCATGCACCTGTGGTTCCAGGTACTCGGGAGGCTGAGGTGGGAGGATTGCTTGAGCCTGGGAGGTAGAGGCTGCAGTGAGCTGAGATCATGCCACTGCACTCCATCTTGGGTGACTGAGTGAAACCCTGTCTAAATAAATAAATAAAAATAAACTGAGGCACATCAAAATTTTAATGAGTTTATTCATTCAGTGATTCATGAATTCAGCAGTACCAGACCACAAGCAGTTCAGTGAAGATGGGCAAGAGGAAACTTATAAGGTGCTTGTGGAAGCAAGACAAAGAAAATATTTGATTGGTTATGGTGGAAAGTCCTTAGATAGGGGTTAGTTGGTGGCTTCTGATTGGTTAAGCTTTAGTTTCATTTACTGTTTACATTGAATTGGGTTTTGGTTTGCTTACATAGGAACCCAATGTGCCAGAGCTGTCTTAGTCTAATAGCCTCCCAATTAACTATTTTAATGGATTCCTAGGTGTCTACCCAAGAGAACTGAAAGCATGTGTTTACACATAAACTTGCCTGTGAATATTTATATCTGCATTATTCATAATAGTCTAAAGGTGGAAAGAACCTAGTGTCCATCAACTGATGGCTAAACAAAATGTAATATGTCAGCACAATGGCATCTTATTTGTCATAAAAAGGAATGAAGCACTGCTACATGCCACAACATGGATGAAACTTAAAAACATTATGCTAAGTGAAAGAAGCCAGTCACAAAAGACCACATAGTCTATGATTCCATTTATAGGAAGTGTCCAGAATAGACAAATCTATGAAGATGGAAGGAAGATTAGTGGTTGCCTAGGACTGGGAGGTGGGGTGAGGAGATTGGGGAGTGATAGCTAAAGAATGTATACAAAGTTTCTTTGGATGATTATAAAAATGTACTAAAATTGATTGTGGTGATGGTCACACAATTCTGTAAATAGACTAAAAACCATTGAATTGCACACTTAAAACTGAATTGTAAAGTATGTGATATCTCAATAAAACTGTTACAAAAAATAGGTGCTAATTACTTTGGAAAAGAGTCATTACTTTAAAATAATTCACAACATTATTTCCTTAACTATCAAACTTAAAAATTGCATTTAAAACTATGGGTCAATTCCAAGGAGGTGTAAGATCTCTATGAGGAAAACTAAAAAACACTGCTGAAAGAAATCATACATGACATAAACAAAGGGAAACACATTCCACACTCACGATGGGAAGAATCAACGTTGTGAAAATGACCATACTGCCCAAAGCAATCTATAGATTCAATGCAATTCCATCAAAATACCATCATCATTCTTTACAGAACTAGAAAAATCCTAAAATGCCTATGTAACCAAAAAAAAAGCCCACATAGCCAAAGCAATACTAAGCAGAAAGAACAAGTCTGGAGGCATCGCACTACCCGACTTCAAATTGTACTACAAGGCTACAGTTACCAAAACAGTATGATATTGGTATAAAATAGGCACATAGACCAACGGAACAGAATAGAGAACCCAGAAATAAAGCCAAATACTTAACAGCCAACTGATCTTCAACAAGGCACACAAAACACAAATTGGGGAAAGAACACCCTATTAAATAAATGGTGCTGAGCAAACTGGCTAGCTAAGAATGAAACTGGATCTTTGTCTCCACCTTATACAAAAGTCAACTCAAAGTGGATCAAAGACTTAAATCTGAGACCTGAAACCATTAAAAACTCTAAAAGATAACATAGGGAAAACTCTTCCAGACATTGGTTTCAGCAAAAGATTCATGGCTAAGACCCCAAAAGCAAATGCAACAAAAATAAGTAAGTGGGACCTAATTAAGCTAAAAACCTTCTGCACAGCAAAATAATCAATCAATCAGCGGAGTAAACAGACAACCCACAGAGTGGGAGAAAATATTTGCCAGCTATGCATCTGACAAAGGACTAGTATCCAGAATCTACAAGGAACTCAAACAAATCAGCAGGAAAAAACAAATAATCCCCTCAATCAGTGGGCAAAGGACATGAATAGACAATTCTCAAAAGAAGATATACAGACAGCCAACAAACATGAAAAAATGCTCAACACCACTAATCACCAGGGAAATTCAAATTAAAACCACAGTGAAATACCACCATACTCCTCCATAATTTAAAAGTCAAAAAACAGTAGATGTTGACATGCTAATGGTGAAAAAGGAACACTTTTTTTTTTTTTTTTGAGACAGAATCTCACCCTCTCACCCAGGCTGGAGTGCAACGGCATGATCTTGGCTCACTGCATCCTCTGCCTCCCAGGTTCAAGCAATTCTTCTGCCTCAGCCTCCCAAGTAGCTGGGATTACAGGCACCTGCCACCGCGCCTGGCTAATTTTTTATATTTTTAGTAAAGACAGGGTTTCACCATGTTGGCAAGGCTGGTCTCAAACTCCTGACCTCAAGTGATCCTCCTGCCTTGGGCTTCCAAAGTGCTGGGATTACAGGCGTGAGCCAATGTGCCTGGCCGAAAAGGGAACACTTTTACACTGCCCGTGGGAATGTAAACTAGTACAACCACTATGGAAAACAGTATGGAAATTCCTTAAAGAACTAAAAGTTGAAAGCCATTTGATCCAACAATTCCTACTACTGGGTCTCGGCCCAAAGGAAAATAAGTCATTATATGAAAAAGACACATGCAAACGCATTTGTATCAACACAATTCGCAATTGCAAAGATATGGAACCAACCTAAGTGCCCATCGACCAATTAGTAGATAAAGAAAATGTGGAATATATACACCATGGAATAAAACTTGGCTATAAAAGGAATGAAACAATGTCTTTTGCAGCAACTTGGTTGGAGCCGAAGGCCATTATTCTAAGTGAAGTAACTCAGGAATGGAAAACCAAATATCGTATGTTTTCATTTGTAAGTAGGAGCTAAGCTATGAGGATGTAAAGGCATGAGAATGATACAATGAAATTTGAGGACTCAGGGGTAAGGGTGAGAAGAGGGTGAGGGATAAAAGAGTACACTTTGGGTACAGTGTACACTGCTCAGATGATGGGTGCACTCCATGTATGAAAAGAAAACAAAAGAAAAAGTATACTCATATACTCTCTCATAAATGCCATCTTCTGAGAAGAATGCCATATCTCTAGGAAAAGAATGTCAGGTGTATGCATGTAAAGAACATATTTTAGCAATTGTTTCATTGCAGCTCCTCAGGCTAGATCCACGCGGGGTTGAGACCTCAGTCCTGGTGACAAGTGAAACCAGACAGAGCCTGGCTTGAGGGTTTCCTGAAAACTCATTCCAGCTGGGCATGGTGGCTTACACCTGTAATCCTACCGCTTTGGGAGGCCAAGGTGGGTGGATCAACTTAGGTCAGGAGTTCAAGACCAACCTGGCCAATATGGTGAAACCCCATCTCTACTAAAAATAGAAAAATTATCTGGGCATGGTGGCATTCTCCCGTAATCCCAGCTACTTGGGAGACTGAGGCAGGAGAATCGCTTGAACCCAGGAGGTGGAGGTTGCTCTAGCCTGGGCAACAGAGCCAGACCGTCTAAAAAAAAACACCTCATTCCACTTCTGGTCTGCTTTATGCTTCTCCTGGGACATTGACAGGAAGTTGCCAAGTCTGAGTAAACAATGAACCAAATATATTTATACAGAAATGTAGGGAACAGGTGAACCATAGGGCTGGGCCTGCCTTGGGAGTCCAACACAATGAATTCATTGCTCATGGGTGTTTTGTAAGAAATAAATAGATCAGCTACGGTCCAGAACTGCAGTGTGGGAAGACAAGCCATTCAGACTTAAGAATGATCACTGTTCACTGGCTTATCATCACATCCACTCTAGAACACAGGACTCTTCAGGGATGTAGTTTAAGTTCCCTATAATTGGGGTCAAAGGTCACACCTTTACAATGGGGAGACTCCTATTCCCCATTCATCAAACCTGAGTGGGTTTTACTTGTTTGTATTTTTAGAAAAAGAAGCAAAACTGTATATTCCTCCTTAAATTTAATCTTAAATTTCTCTATGCCCAGCTTGTTGGCAGATGCTTTTTCATGAGACTGTTCTAGATATTCGTATATATCACACACATATGTACACATATCTGACATTCCATTCACAGCACGACATTTTCCATCAGTGCCTTTCTTGGGCACTGATGAATTCAGAATTGCTCTTAAGAGAGTAGATAAAATTCTGAATCCCGGATTGGCCCGAATTCACATTAAGGCAGCCATGATAAATCTGTGAGCATAATGAATGTCTTCTGCATCTTAGAATTGCAGAGACCTGGATTCTTATAATAGACTCCCTCCCCGACTACCATTTTCCAGCAACCGGACTCAGAGTCCTTAGCTAGAAAGAGGGCCAATCATACCTGCACAGCCATCCTCACAGATCTGGGGAGGTCATGAATATGAAAGTGCTTTGTGAGATGCACAGACAGACCTGGGTTTGAAGTTTGTTTCCACTTTTTTTTTTTCTCTATTGAGATGGAGTTTTGCTCTTGTCGCCCAGGCTGGAGTTCAGTGGCATGATCTTGGCACACTGCAACCTCCACCTCCCGGGTTCAAGCAATTCTCCTGCCTCAGCCTCCGAGTAGCTGGGATTACAAGCGCCTGCCCCGATGCCTGGCTAATTTTTGTATTCTTAGTAGAGATGGGGATTCGCCATGTTGGCCAGGCTGGTCTCGAACTCCTGACCTTAGGTGATCCGCCCGCTTTGACATCCCAAAATGCTGGGATTACAGGCGTGAGCCACGGCACCTGGCTATTTCCATCATTTAGTGATGGGGGGACCTTGGAAAATTTACTTCACTTCTTTGATCCTTAGATCTTTTATCTGTAAAGATGGACACTAGTATCTGCCCACAGATGAGCTATACACATTAAATGGGATGAATGTATTTAAACAGCATGAGGTGAGTGCTCCATAAATGGTAGCTATTGTTATTGCTATTACACTGACGTTTATAGCAGTTCCATCAATACTCTCACCAGTTTTGTCAGCCTCATCCATATGCTTGGAACAACAAAAAAGATATTTTTGGAGTAGAGGATGGGAAAGTTTGGAAAATGTGGAGAAGGATGCATCATGTGTATGGGGAAAGTTAGGATGAAATGGCCTTTCTGAAGTGAAGGGCTGTGGAGAGTAGAAAACTGGGGCCAAGAAGTCAGGAGGTGCCAGACAGTGAATGCCTCTGAAAGCTGGATTACAACCTTTGATCTTAGTCCTGAAAGTGTCAGCCTCTGTGACTGTTTTTAGTGCTCACCAGAATGACTGGAGGTCTCTCTGGTTACCCAGACCCTGGTGCCAGGTCCTCACAGCCGCAGAGCTTATGAGGAAATAGGGCAGTGGGTGGGGCCCATGGTAGAGAGGGGTCCCAGTTGGGTCTCCTCACTTTGCCAAGGGCTCTCATGATCAGCCCCAGGGGTCACGGGCTCTCTGTGGCCATAGCACTAGCTGGACTCACTCGGGCATCAGACCCTCAGGCATGGCCTAATACCCTATGTTTTTATTTTTAAATCTTTTTTTAAAAAAGTAATAAATGATTATTGGTGTAGAAAATCTGGAAAATTCTTCAAATGGCAAAGAAGAAAATAAAAACAGTAATTTCATGTTTTAGTTGTAACTACTGCCTTTTTGGATCTACACAGTTTTAAAAAACAGTTTTGTAATCCACTTTTTTCATTATGATAGAGCATAAACATTTTCTCAAGCCTTAAATATTTCTATAGAATCACTCTATAATTGATCACATAGGCTAAATGAGTTAATACGTGTATAGCTCTTTATTCGATGAATGGCACATGGTAAGCACTCAGTATATCTTAGCAATTATTATACTAGGGATATGTATTTAAACCATATGTATAATTAAATCAGCCCTTTATCATTGGACTGGAGGATGGTTTTCACTTTTTCATGTATATAGTAATGCTCCAGTGTGCATCTTCGTGAGCAAATGTGTACTCACATCTCTGATGACTTCCTCAGGATGTATTCCTAGTAGAATGGCTGGGTCACAGAATATGCAATTTTTAAAAATTATCAATACAGGTTCCTAAGTACTTTTACCATTTGTACGGGCTCTCGGATATTAAAAAAATTTTTTTCTCCCCTGATATTGGTCTCCCTCCTGAGAGACAGGAATTCTGCAGCTTAAAAAAAAAAATGACTGCTCCATTTCGTGACAGCAGCTGTAAGGTATGACCACAGAGGCTTAAAGGAAAGCTCAGAACAGCTCTGCCATGTAACCAGTTATGAGGTTTTGGGAAAGTAACTGACTTTTCTGATCTCAATTTGTTGACCTATAGAATGGTTTTAACAACACCTGCATCCCTTAAAGTTGATGAGAGGATTAAATGAGAATTCTAAATCTCTTCCAACAGTGTTCAACACATAGTAAGGGTTCCTGCATGGCAGTGCTCATTAGTAGACACAGAAGCTGTACAATCACAGTACGGTAGCACGGCAGCAATAGCTGTACCAGCCAGAACGGAAAAGCCCAGCCACAACCCTTACCACTGCCTCCTCTAACAGCTTTAGCCAAATGGAGACAATATTGGGGTGGGCAGTGGGCTGGCCTTTCCCCCCACCCCAGCAATCTGGACAAGAATATGAGTCTTCGTCTTTCCCCCACCTCTTCCACTGGCCACAGTGGAAGACATCCAAAGCCTCACAAGTTTACCCCTCCCCACTAGCCATGGAAGTGACAGAGAGCCAAGCCTGGATGGCCTGAGGCCTACCTCACCCTTGGGAAGATGAAAAGAGGTCCTGATCTGCCGGCTTTGGGCCTGATCTGCCAAAAGCAAGCCTAATCCATCAGAAGCCAGCACTATACTGTATTCCGGAAACGAGGTGATTCTCCAGAAAGAGGCCTGACCTACTGGAAGTGGGCCTAACCCACGGGAGGTAAGCTTGATCCTGTCGGAAGCTGACTTGGCCAGAAGTGAGGATGAGGCTTAATTGGCAAGGTTGGGATGGAGGGCCTAATCCTTCTCAGGGCCCTCCGGCTTTCTGCTAGATGCAGTGCAATTTCTGACCTTTTTATTTTATTTTTTTGAAAATAGTATATATATTTTTTCCCCTGAGATGGAGACTCACTCTGTCACCCAGGCTGGAATGCAGTGGCGCAATCTCAGCTCACTGCAACCTCTGTCTTCTGGGTTCAAGCGATTCTCCTGCCTCAGCCTCCTGAGTAGCTGGGATTACAGGTGTGCACCACCGGGCCCACCTAATTTTTGTGTTTTTAGTAGAGATGGATTTTCACCATGTTGGTCAGGCTGGTCTCAAACTCCTGACCTCATGATTTGCCTGCCTTGGCCTCCCAAAGTGCTGGGATTACAGGCGTGAGCCACCGCGCCCGGCAGGGCTAGGCACTTCTTCAGGTAAGTCCTCTCCTAGGTTCCCATTACCCTAGTTCCAGGCCAGGATGGCTAGTGGTGACCAGGAAAACAATGGGCTGTGAGCTGGTGGCCCTGTGGGCAGTACCCCACCCTGCCCTGGGCCCTGAAGTTGGATGTTTGGGGAGTCCCAGCCCAAGCACCATTTCTGTTCCATCTCCATTGTCTCTTTGGACTTCCTCTTTTTTTTCCTTTTCTTTCCTTTTTTTTTTTTTTTTTTTTTTTTTTTGAGACAGAGTCTTGCTCTGTTGCCCAGGCTGGAGTGCAGTGGGGCGTTCTTGGCTCACGGTTTCAAGCGATTTTCCTGCTTCAGCCACCTGAGTAGCTGGGACTACAGGTATGTGCCACCACAACCAGCTAATTTTTGTCTTTTTAGTAGATACGGGGTTTCACCATGTTGGCCAGACTGGTCTGGAACTCCTGGCCTCAGGTGATCTGCCTGCCTCGGCCTCCCAAAGTGCTGGGATTATAGACATGAGCCACTGTGTCTGGCCTGGACTTCCTCTTCTGAGCACCCTGCTGACCTGTTCAGATGATGACTGTTCCTGCAGAGGTCTGCGGGACCCCCAGTTACCTGGCCCCTGAGATCATGGAGTGCTGCATGAATGAGGACCATCCGGGCTATGGGAAGGAGGTGGACATGTGAGTGCACCGGGAGGAGGATCACCCGCCTGGGCTGCGCGAGGGAGGAAGCAGGCAGGGCTGGGCTGGTGCCCTTGGCGCTGGGTAAGTGGCCCTGGGCCTCGCACGTCCAGGTGGAGCACTGGCGTCATCATGTACACGCTGCTGGCCGGCTCCCAGCCCTTCTGGCACCGGAAGCAGATGCTGTTGCTGAGGATGATCGTGAGCGGCAACTACCAGTTTGGCTCACCCAAGTGGGATGATTACTCGGACACTGTGAAGGACCTGGTGAGAGGCCAGGCCTACTGGCTCCTGGGCTCAGGGCTGCGATGCCAGGCTCCCCAGCCCCGGGAGGCCCCACCTCTCCTGACATGCTGGAAGGGACCTGCCTTGACGTTCTCAGTCCCGCTCTCCTCCCCTCCCAGGTCTACCGACTCCTGGTGGTGCAACCCCAGAGCTGCTGCACAGCGGAAGAGGCCTTGGCACACGCCTTCTTCCAGCAGTACATGGTGGAGGAAGTGCGGCACTTCAGCCCCCGGGAGAAGTTCAAGGTACGAAGCGTCCCGACCCAGGCCCTGTGGCAGTTGCTCCCAGCTCCCCAAGTGCAAACCTCTAAGCCGTCTCCTCTCCAAGGGGTCCTTACACCCCGTGGGTTTACAGAGTACCCACCGCCCGCCTCCCAGCCACCCTGTGATGGCTTCAGAGACGGCAAGTGTCAGCCCACTGGCTCCGTCCCTGCGGATGCTGGCCAAGTGGGAAGTGGGGGACACTAGGAGGGCCCCGCAGAAGCCACCCAAGGTTTCGTGGCAAATGAGCCCAGAGCGTCGCTGTGTTGGAGGGGCAGGGCCTGGCAGGGGGGTGCTGCAGCCCAGCTTCTCCGCCTGGCCCTGCAGGTGATCGCTCTGACTGCGCTGGCTTCAGTGCGGATCTACCACCAGTACCGCCGGGTGAAGCCGGTGAGCCGGAAGATCGTCATCCGAGACCCACCCCTACACCCTCCAGCCTCTGCCAGCTCATCGATGCCTATGCTTTCCGAATCTATGGCCACTGGGTGAAGAAGGAACAGCAGCAGAACCAGGCAGCCCTTTTCAAGAACACACCCAAGGCCGTGCTCCTCTCCCTGGCCGAGGAGGACTACTGAGGGGCTGGCCTGTCAGAGAGGGCTGGGGGGCAGGTGAGGAGGGGAAGCCACGGAAATACAAGTCAGAGGGGTAAGTTGCCTACAGGCCTCTGCAGAAGGAGCACTTGGCCCTGGCTAGGAACCCCTGGGGCTGAGGCCACGATCCCTTCTCAAAGGCTGTGCACAAGGGAAGCAGGTGTTCCCACCACACAGCAATACCTGCAGGCTGGGGCAGGCCCTGGGTGGACAGAGATCACACGTGGCCTGAGAACCAGGAACCCCCTGCTCCTCCACTTCCTAGATGAGCTGCCATCTCTGTTTCTCTTTAGGGGAGGCCCAGAGTTACTGACACTGGGGCCCTCTTCCCTTAGGGTCCCAGGGTGAGGATGAAAGACACAGAAATGTCTGAGATACACAATCGCAGGAGATTTTATTGACCCCATGACATCCAGTGACAGTGTGGGAGCAGGCTACTCTCCAGGGACATGTTTTTGGAGGCATATGGAGAAGGGGGCCCAGGCCAGGTGGCTCACACCTGTAATCCCAGCTCTTTGGGAGGTCAAGGTGGGAGGATCTCTTGAGGCCAGGAGTTCGAGACCAGCCTGGGCAACATAGTGAGATCCCATCAATACAAAAATTCAAAAAATTAGCCAGGCATGGTGAGTGCAACTTGTAGGCCCAGCTACTCAGGAGGCTGAAGTGGGAGAATTGCTTGAGCCCAGGAGCTCAAGGCTGCAGTGAGTCTTGATCACCATTGCACTCTAGCCTGGGCAACAGAGCAAGACCCTGTCTCAAAAAAAAAAAAAAATGGGAAGGGAAGCTTCTGATATTTGTCTTTCTGGAGCACTATTTGCTTTGTGATTCCCACAATGCACTGCTTCACCTAGTACATCATTTGGTTCTCCCAGACCCTTTTAGGACTGAACTGTGCTTTAAATAGTTACATGCCTGCCTGTTACACAGTGGAAACTAGTTTTCTTCAGAGGGACCCGAAACGACAGATGAGGCCATGAAGAAAGCATTCTCCTTCCACAGCAACTGGCAGGGAAAACAAACACACAAGTGATCCTCCTGCCTCAACCTCCCTACTAGCTGGGACTACAGGCGTGGGCTACCATGAAGGTCTAATATATATATTTTTTAATTTTTAGTAGTGATGCGGTCTATGTTGCCCAGGATGGTCTTGAACTCCTGGGCTCAAGCGATTCTCCCACCTCAGCCTCCCAAATTTTGGGGATTACAGGCGTAAGCCACTGCATCCAGCCCTTCATCGCATATCTAAAAACAATCATCAGAGGTAGGTGTAACAGGTGTTATTAACTCCGTTTAACAGATGAAAAACACTGAAGCAAATAGAAGTAAACAATTGGGCTTTTAAACTGGATTTTCAGCTGGGCGTGGTGGCTCACACCTGTAATCTCAACACTTTGGTAGGCCTAGGTGGATGGATCACCTGAGTTTAGGAGTTCGAGACCAGCCTGGCCAACATGGCAAAACCCCGTCTCTACTAAAAATACCAAAAAATTAGCAGGACATGTTGGCATGCACCTATAATCCCAGCGGGAGGCTGAGGCAGGAGAATCACTTGAACCCGGGAGGCAGAGGTTGCAGAGAGCTGAGATAGTACCACTGCACTCCAGCCTGGGCAACAACAGCAAAACTCCATCTCAAAAAAAAAAAAAAAAGAGAATAACCCCATAAATATATACAACCCCCATAAATATATACACCTATTATGTATCCACAAAAATAAAATATCTAAAAAAGAATGTCAAACTGCATTCACTAATGATGCTGTGAGTACATTTCTAATTTTATAAACATATCCATATTTTCAGGGCTACTTTTGCTAATCATCATAACAAATGAAGTATTAGTGGGTTTTGAGAGGATGAAGGATCACTACACCTGACAATTCTCTTTCACTTACGATGCCTGTGATGAAATAGCTTTAGATTTTTAAAATATTTATTTATGAAGAGGGCCTTGCTCTGTCACCCAGGGTGGTGTACACTAGTGCAGTCATGGCTCAAGGCAGACATGCAGTGAATTCCTGGGCTCAAGTGATCCTTCCACCTCAGCCTCCAATTTTCTTTTTTTTATGTTTTGTAGAGACAGGGTCCTGATATGTTGCCCAAGCTGGTCTCAAACTCCCGGCCTCAAGACATATCCCACCCTGGGCCTTGGCCTCTCAAAGTGCTGGGATTACAGCCGTGTACCACTGTGCCTGGCCTGTATGTTTTGAAAATAAAGTGTTATTTCCTCCTGGGCTGTCCAACTTGATATATTATCTCATACAATATGAGGATATCCTTGGGGAGGTCCAAATCCCAGTGATGGGACTATGAGCAAGTCAACCCCCAGTAGACTCAATGAGGGAAAATGCTGACATTAGAATTATATGCAATATTGGATATGAAAAGCATGTAGTAGCTGGGCAGGGTGGCTCATACCTGTAATCTCAGCACTTTGGGAAGCCAAGGGAGGAGGACTGCTTGAGCCCAGGAGTTTGAGACCAGCCTGGGTAACACAGTGAGACCTATCTCTCAAAAAAAAAAGAAAAGAAAAGAAAAGAAAAAAAGCTAGCAGGGCATGGTAGTACATGCCTCTGGTCCCAGCTACTCAGGAGGCTGAGGTGGGAGAATCACTTAAGTCTGGGAGGTCGAGATAGCAGTGAGCCATGATCACACCACTGCACTCCAGACTGGGCAACAGAGCAGGACTCTGTTACGCACAAAAAAGAAAAGCATGTGTTACAGCACTTGACTCTTAGTGTGTGCAACTGCAGCAATGGAGAACCATGGCTGTCACCAAAGAAAATGAAATACACATGGCTGGGCACGGTGGCTCACGCTTGTAATCCCAGCACTTTGGGAGGCCGAGGCGGGCGGATCATGAGGTCAGGAGATCGAGACCACGGCGAAACCCCGCCCCTACTAAAAATACAAAAAATTAGCCGGGCGTGGTGGCGGGTGCCTGTAGTCCCAGCTACTCGGAGAGGCTGAGGCAGGAGAATGGCATGAACCTGGGAGGCGGAGCTTGCAGTGAGCCGAGATCGCACCACTGCACTCCAGCCTGGGCCACAGAGTGAGACTCTGTCTCAAAAAAAAAAAAAAAAAAAGAAAATGATATACACATGAACTATGTAATGAGCACTTAAAACTCATTTAATATAAAAATTGGAAGGCTGGGCGTGGTAGCTCACACCTGTAATCCCGGCACTTTGGGAGGCCGAGGCGGGTGGATCATGAGGTCAGGAGTTTGAGACCAGCCTGGCCAACATAGTGAAACCCAGTCTCTACTAAAAATACAAAAAATTAGCCAGGCATGGTGGCGGGCGCCTATAATCCCAGCTACTCGGGAGGCTTAGGCAGGAGAATCGCTTGAACCTGAGAGGCAGAGGTTGCAGTGAGCCAAGATAGCACCGTTGTACTCCAGCCTGGGTCACAGAGTAAGACTCCTTCTCAAAACAAAAAATAAAAAACAAAGAAACAAAACAACAATAAACAAAAAAACACAAAATTGTGAAATATTGCTCAGAGAAATTAAAGATGAACTAAATAAATATATTATGTTTAGACCAGAAGAATAAATATAGTTATCAATTTTCCTCAAATTGATCTACAGATATAGTGGAATCCTAATCAAAGTCACAGAAAGCTCCTTTGTAAAACCTGACAAGCTGAATCTAAAATGTATATAGAAGCCAGGCACAGTTGCTCATGCCCATAATCCCAGCACTTTGTGAGGCCAAGGTGGGAGGACTGTTTGAGCCCAGCAGTTTGAGATCAGCCTGGGTAACATAGCTAGACCTCATCTCTAGAAAAAATAAAAAAAAATTAGTCAGGTGTGGTGGCACGTGCCTGTAGTCCCCACTACTTACTCGAGAGGCTGAGGTGGGAGGTTTGCTCAAGCCTGGGAGACTGAGGCTGCAGTGAGCTATAACAGCATCAGTACACTCCAGCCTGGGCAACAGAGCAAGACCCTGTCTCCAAAACTAAAATGTGAAAGAGATGGAAATACTTTATAAATAAAAATCTATGAAAGCAAAAATGTACATGAAAAAATATTCAGCATCATTAGTCATCAGGAAAATGCAAACTGAAATTATAACAAAATACAGTATGCATTCACTAAGAATGTCAAAAATTAGGCAATATCCAATGAAAGAGAGGGCATGGGGCAACTGGAACTCCTCTCAATTTCTTATGGGGGGATAAAATAATACAACTATAACTTTGCTTCCCTGAGGAAAAGAAAATGAAAAAAATTAATTAAAAAAATAGATACAACTACTTTGAAAAGCAGTTTGGCATTTCTTATCAGGTAAAATGTACAGGTACCCTGACCCTCATCTTAGGTATTTGCCTAAGAGAAATGAAAACATATGCCTACATAACAACTCTCCATGAATGTTTATAGATTGATTCATAATAGCCACAAACAACCAAACGTCCGTCAACATACCTGTTGGATAAACAAATTGGTATATATCCACACAGTGGAATATCATTCACCAATAAAAAGGAAAGGACTAATGATATCAGCAACTTAGATGAATCCCAGAACACTGTGCTGAGTGAAAGAGGCCAGATGTAGGATCACAGACCAAATGATTCCACTTCTACACAACTCCAGAAGTGACAAATCTACTAGATAGTAAGAGAGAGCCGAACAGCAGTTGCTGGGTACTGGGGTCATAAGGGAAATTTTGAGGTGACAGAAATGTTCTACATCTTGATTGTGAAGATGGCCATGCTATCATACTGTACACTTGAAAGGAGTGCATTTCATTTATATATGTATATATGTTTGTATTTATTTTTAGACAGTCTTGCTCTGTCCCCAGGCTGGAGTGCAGTGGTGCGATCTCAGCTCACTGTACCTCCACCTCCTGGGTTCAAGTAATTCTCCTGCCTCAGCCTCCTGAGTAGCTGGGATTACAGGTGCCCGCCATTACACCGGGCTAATTTTTGTATTTTTAGTAGAGACAGAGTTTCACCATGTTGGCCAGGCTGGTCTTGAACTCCTGACTTCAGGTGATCTGCCCACCTCGGCCTCCCAAAGTGCTGAGATTACAGGTGTGAGCCACTGCGCCTGGCCCGATTCAAACTTTTTTACTCTTGAGGTGCATGAGCAAAAGTAGTTTGGAGACCGCTGACTTAGACCCATCTACCTGCTGTGCAAAGGACGTTAGGTGGAGGTGTGAGTGCGGTGAGGTGACAGAGACTGGTGGCTTGGATTAGGTGGCAGTGGCTGAAGGGTAAGTGGCTGAATTCGGGATACATTCTGGAGGCTGCTGGCTCACTAGGACTTACTGACAGTCTGGCTACTGGGTGTGGGGGAAAGAGGGGAACCCAGGCTAAGTTGTGTACTGTGGCTGTATTAGTCCGTTTTCACACTGCTATAAAGAAATACCTGGGCCAGGCGTGGTGCCTCATGCCTGTAATCCCAACACTTTGGGAGGCTGAGGTGGGTGGATCACCTGAGGTCAGGAGTTCAAGATCAGCCTGGCCAATATGGTAAAACTCTGTCTCTACTAAAAATACAAAAATTAACTGGGCTTAGTAGTGGGCACCTGTAATCCCAGCTACTTGGGAGGCTAAGGCAGGAGAATTGCTTGAACCCAGGAAGAGGAGGTTGCAGCAGGCCGAGATTGTGCCACTGCACTCCAGCTTGGATGACAGTGAGACTCCATCTCAAAAAAAAAAAAAAAAAAACAACTCTGAGACTGGGTAATTTATAAAGAAAAGAGGTTTAATGAACCCACAGTTCCACATGGCTGGGGAGGCCTCAGGAAACTTACAATCATAGTGGAAGGCGAACGAGAAGCAAGCACCTTCTTCACAAGGTGGCAGGAGAGAGAAGAGCAAAGGTGGAACTTCCAAACACTTATAGAACCATCGGATCTCGTGAAAACACACTCACTATCATGAGAAGAGCCTGGGGGAGCTGCCCCCATGATCCAATCACCCCTCTCCCTTGACACGTGGGGATTACAATTTGAGGCAAGATTTGGGTGGGGACACAGAGCCAAACCCTATCAGTGGCCAAAGCGCCTGCATTGGGGGAACTGATCATTCTCTTGTGGTCATGTGGAGTTTTAGAACTCACATAGGGAGAGAATGTAAATGGAAGGGAAAAGGCTAAGAATAACATCCTGGCATACTCCAACATTTAGAGCCCTGGCAGAGGAAGAGGAGATGGCCACAGAAGTCTAAGGAGGAAGTGTGTAAATAGGTGAAGAAGTGGATTCAGCAGGCAGTCACCTCCCAGGGGAGTTCTGCTGTGATGGGGAGTAGCGAAGTGGGAAGAAACCAGCAGGTATTGGGCATGTATTTTCTTAGTAGATATGATATGTGTTAGAGATCAGGGCAGAAAGAAGGAGTGAAACAGCATATCTGGGGTGCGCGGTGGGATCTAAGGTCGGGGCCAGTGTAGGGCTTGTTTATATGTTATGGTAAGCCAAGTCGCTCTGGGACTTTCAAGCAAACATTTTGCTTTGAGTTCTTCGGATCACTGCAAAGGAAGTGCTGGCATGCCCTGATAAAGCCCAACAGCCTTGGTGCAGAGAGGTCCTGTGAGAAGAAAGGACAATAATAATGCCTCGATGCAGAGTCAGTGAACTGTGCCCTGGGTAGGGGTTCATTGACTATGAGTTATTATGGGTTATCCCCACCACTGGTTTCTCATGCCATTGGATTCTTATGATAGTACCTGGGCAGACAATTTTCATTCTTTGTTTTTCTTTAAACAGTCAAATCAGAGATACATTTGTGATGTATCTAACGAATGTACACTACAAAATTCATAAACTGATTATTCCTTAGAACCATAATATTAATGAAAGTAAACAAAACAGAAACAAATACTAACTGCTTTGGTAAAGAGAAAAACTAGGAATTAGTGATGGATGGAGTGTCTTGGCATGAAGTTGCTACTTAATAAATACCAATAAGTATTGAAGGAGTGGAAAAATAAGTACTAACTACCAATAACTTAAGCAACTTTTACAAATGGCCCTATGATGACTCCATATTTTGGGCCCAAAGGGGTTAACTAGACACCCATCCCATGAAAAGCTGTAATATCTACTCCAGGAGATAGTAAAATGGATAAAGCATAATATAAATCATAATAGTAACTGAATTTCACAATATGTGCATAATTACTAGTGAAAAGTGAAATGAAAATGCTATGAAAGTGATCCAGATAAAGTGTAAAGATAATTGTTAGTTATATTCCATTGTGACCAATCAATATCTCCCAAAGAATAACTTTTTTTTTTTTTTTAAGACAAGGTCTTGCTCTGTCACCCAGGCTGGAGTGCAATGGTGCGATCTCAGCTCACTGCAACCTCCACCTCCCTGCAACCTCCACCTCCTGGGTTCAAGCGATTCTCCCGCCTCAGCCTCCTGAGTAGCTGGGACCACAGGTGCGCACCACCACACCTGGCTAATTTTTGTATTTATGGTAGAGACAGGGTTTCATCATGTTAGCCAGGCTGGTCTAGATAGAACTCCTGACCTCAAGTGATCCACCTGCCTCGGCCTGCCAAAGTGCTGGGATTACAGGTGTGAGCCACCGCGCCCAGCTGAGAATAACTATTAATGCACTCTCGTAATAAAACTACTGCTTGTTTACTACCACCATGGACTGCCTTCCAGATGCCCAGCACTTTGCTTCTATTACTTCTGATTTATTAATACACAATAACCCAGCAAATAAAGTATTATTATCGCCATTTTATACATGAGAAAATAGAGGCGTAGAAAGGTAAAGAAGGTAATTTTCTTAAAATCACATGGCTAATCAGCTCCAGATGCAGGATTTCAATCTGTATCTCCACTGTCTGTGTTCCATTGTCTCACACTCTTGCAAGAGACAAACCTAGTAAATCCCTGCCTCTGCCTTTCCCTTCTTTTTACAGCCATGGCCCCCTTCACTTGACTCTCAAGAGTTCATTATGCTCTCTCCAACCTCACTCAATCCCCCTTTCTAGGAAGGAGAGATTTTTTTTTTCTTTTCCAACATTTTTGGTTTGCCAGCACATGTGCATATTTGGTACATGGGTAAATTGCATGTTGCTGGGGTTTGGTGTACAAATGAGTTCATCACCCAGGTGGTGAGAACAGTACCCAATAAGTAGTTTTTTTGACACTTACCCTCCTCTTACTTTCCCCCCTCAAGTAGGTCCTAGTGTTCATTGCTTCCTTCTTTGTGTCTATGTGTACTCAGTGTTTAGCTCCCACTTATAAGTGAGAACAGGCGGTATTTGGTTTTCTGTTCCTGCATTCATTCATTTAGGATAATGGCCTCTAGTTCCATGCATGTTTCTACAAAGGACATAATTTCATTCTTTTTTATAGATGCATAGCATTCTATGGTGTATATGTACCACATTTTCTTTATTCAGTCCACTATCGATGAGTATCTAAATTGGTTCCATGTCTTTGCTGTTGTGAATCGTGCTGCAATGAACATACAAGTGAATGTGTCTTTTTGGCAAAATTATTTATATTCCTTTGGGAATATATCCAGTAATGGAATTGCTGGATTGAATGGTAGTTCTGTTTTAAGTTCTTTGGGAAATCTCAAACTGCTTTCCACAGTGGCTGAACTAATTTACACACCCCTAGCAGTGTATAAGAATTCCCTTTTTTCTGCACCTCACCAACATCTGTCATTTTTTGACTTTTTAATAACAGCCATTCTGACTGGTATGAGATGGTATCTCATTGTGGTTTTGATTTGCATTTCTCTAGTGATTAGTAATGTTGAACTTTTTTTATATGCTTGCTGGTCATGTGTATGTCTTTTTGAGAAGTGTCTCTTCATGTCCTAGAAAGGAGAGAGTTTTTTTTTTTCCAGAAACCAGGACACATTTTATTGCTTTTTCAGTGAACCTTCTTAAATACCATGTAGTGAGCTGGTGTCACTTAACAGAGTAAGAAACTAGCTTGCCGGGTGCGATGGCTCACGCCTGTAATCCCAGCACTTTGGGAGGCCGGGGCGGGTGGATCTCAAGGTCAGGAGTTCAAGACCACCTTGGCCAAAATGGTTAAACCCCGTCTTTACTAAATATACAAAAATTAGCTGGGTGTAGTGGCAGGCACCTGTAATCCCAGGTACTCAGGAGGCTGAGGCAGGAGAATTGCTTGAACCCAGGAGACGGAGGTTGTGGTGAGCCTATATCGTGACAGTGCACTCCAGCCTGGGTGACAGAGTGAGACTCCAAAAAAAAAAAAAAAAAAAAAAAAGAAAAGGAAAAAGAAACTAACTCAGCACTCTGAAACTCAGCTCCAAGTTATCTCCAGTGCTTATCTGGGAGAAGTAGGTGAGATTTGAGCTTCATCTTTGTCCCTAAAACCCAGTCCCCACATGATAATTTTTACCCTCTTGTTCAGAGTGCCCACGTTTCTGCCTGGATAGCCTAGTAATCTAGGCCTTCTAAGACTGGGTCCCTGGATTGGCCCAGTTATCCCTTTCTCTGGACTGAAATTCTTCCCTTGAATTCCAGCCAGGGGTCTGAGGCACTTCAGCTGATAGCAGTTCACTCCCTTTATGGATACCCTGGTATTGCCTGCATTGATCTCTTGTTGCTGCAGATTCTCTAAGATGAGGCTTCTGATGATGGGACTTCTGTACACCTCCCCGTCCTCACCTTCATCACTCCATATCTCAGTCATATTGAACGACTTGCAAATCTCTAAATTTGGCCTGCCATGTTTTTCTGAAGAATTTGGCATAAACTGCTCCCTCTTTCTGGATGCTTTTTCTCACTCTTTCTTCCTCTGTTTTCTATGTCTGCCCTTATTTAGGGCTCAACTCAGCTTAGATATCACCTTCTCCAGGAAGCTGTACCATGTTTTCCCAAGACATTTGGGTTTACGTCTTAGTTTCCTTACTAGGCTAGGAGCAACTTAAGATTGTCATTATTGTATCTCCAGAAACTAAGCCAGTGCCTGACACATTATAGATACTTCACAAGTATCTTTTTCATTGATATAAAACTACTTACAAGGCAATTTACAAGGACCATAAATATCAAACAAGCAATACTTGGATGATACTGATCTCCAATTCCTTATTCCTTGATACAGTAATTTCCCCCTTGATGCAATATTCTAATAGACTAGCTGACTGACATGAATCTTTTAGGCAATCATGAGTATTTTAGTTCCAGTACATAAGAATTCTAAGACCTGTTGAGAGAATTATTTCAACTGGTAGTTATTGCAAGGACTAGCAGGGTACATTTGTATGACTTAAAGATGAGGAAACTGGGACCTAGACAAGTGTCAGATCTGATGCCTCAGATAATGGGAGATTTGAAATTATGTTCAGGTAATGATTCTACTGAGGTAGAATGTCAACATTTGGGACATGTTTCTTATTAAGATTATTCTTTGTCTGTGAGTCGTATGAAAGACAAAGCATTTCTTCCTGGGAATTTAAAAAATTACTTCAGTAGATATGGTCCCAGTAGGGGGTGGAGGAATCTGTCTTCCATATACTGGAAATAATAAACACCACTTAATTACATTATTGAATAATCTGGAAGGTAGCAGATTTATGGTACCACTGTCAACAGGTCACCTGCCACCACTCTACATCCATAGTGTAGGCTCTTGGTTAACCATGTATCTATTCTGAGAATGGAGAGGATCTTTGTCTGGGAGTGGTGATGACATACCCAGAAGATATAATGAGTATCTCATGCAGCATGGGGACATTACAAAGGCCTAGAGCATGGGGTCTGAAACATGGCAGGAGTTTCCTGGCCACATTCTCAAATGATTAGGAACATAGTGTCCTTTTATACTTTGTGGAAATCTACTGTATAGTTACCGTTCTTTAAGCAAAGTTGTCTTCTTTTAGTGGAATGAAAGGATTTATCTGTGACATGTTGAATTTGTGTTCCTTTAGGCTAAACTTGGATATACAAAATATTTTTTAATTAGACAATTTCTGACTGTGTTGGCACTAACATTTATCTCACATTCACTCCTTCAGCAAGCTCTTAGAAATCTAGATTATGCCAAGCACTGTGCTGGGCACTGAAGTATTAAAGATGACTGTAGTTAGCAATGAGCAAGGCACCGTCACTGCTTCCAAAGGGCCTTAGAGCCCTGGGAAGGGGAGTGGAGGGGATTGGTTGCCGTTAACCAGGGTGACATTTTCTTTTCACCCAGTCTGCCTTTCTGGATTCAGAAAGCAAAAATGGCCCTTTAAGAACAATGCAAGGAACAAAATCCTTTCTTTCACCTAGCTCTCTAATTTTCTTCTTAAATACACTGAAAACTCTCAGCTGGAATCTGCAGCTTTCTGACCATTGGTGAGGGAAGATTAATAAATTGCCACCCTGCCAGGGAAACTTGGGAATGTGTGAGTACTTCCCACTCTGCTTGCATTTTCCGTGAGACCTCTGGGCTTGTATGAATTCATGTATAGAAGAGACAGACATTTTATTCTTGGATGAACTTGGAAGAGGTGAATTAGCCTCCCTGTTTTAGGCATTTAAATTATTCCTTAGTCCTCTTTAAAATATGAAGGGAAATACATTTTATCCCATGCAAATACATATCCAACCTTTCTTATTTAATTGAGTTCATGAGTCAGTCTCCTATTCTATTTTTATTTACTTATTTGGTAGTTTTGAGGAAATTTTCTCTATTTTACTAGCCACCTTAAAATCCTTCTTCAGATTAAGATCAACATCTGAGGCTAGAATTTAAACCCCAGAAAAGGTAGTGAGTAAAGAATCTTTAATTTATGAAACTGAACAAGTTGACTTATCCAAACATCTCTAGGGCTTTAATGGAGGATATCTATAATTCTCTGAATTGTATTCCTTTCACAGTGATATTTTATAATTCCATTCTATTACCCTTGCTTAACATTAATGAGATAAAAAGATCACATTATGGCGATTGATGTTCTTCAAATTGAGTGCACATTTCCATGAACAAAGGTTTCAGCTAATTTAAAAAACATAGCATGTAACATAGAATCACGACCATGGTCATCACTCAGCTGGGACCAGATAGCATTTTTTATCTATTCATTGGATTTAACAAGAATGAGATGGAAGCAGAATACAAAGTGTGGGTAGATTATCTTGTATCCCTCCTTTTGGCCAATTCTTGGCAATCTCAGCAAGGAAACTGAGGCTTCATGTTTCCATGGAAATAAAACTCAAGGTCAAAGAGGCATATGGAAGGTCAGACAATGACAAAGGAACATCTGAGAGGCCATCTGGATGAGTGACCTGACATAATTAGTCATTAATCCTACTCTGGGGAACAATAGAGCTGGCAGAGAGTGTGTTTGGGCTTTGATTGTGGTCTGGGTGATCTCATGGGGAAGAGGGAAAAAAAGCTCCACTTGGTAACTAAGCAGATTACCCCAGTAAGCTGTTAATTAAAGATGGGGTGGCCGTGGAGGCCAGTGGGATATGCATTTTACATATTAGACTACATTTCCCTTTACTTACCACAGGCCCCTCTAGGGCCATGTGGCTTTCGGATTAGCTTCTGGGTAGCATTTTTTACAGTTTACAATGGAAAGAGAGCAAGAGTCCCAAAATACATTGCTTAAAATTCTCAGGCAACAGATGAGAAGATTGCTGAAGAGCCAATGGCATTAGCCAGCTTGGTATACAGGTGTCAATATTTACTAAACAAAGTTTGCCAGGGTGCCTTTTGGGAAAAAGCAGAGAGAATGGTTAACCAGTAAAACAATAGCAATCAGTCCGTTGTCTGTTTTTAGCAGAATGGTTAGAATTACAATTTGTCTTAAATAGTAAGAAGTACTCATCGGCATCTGTCTTTCTCTTCAGCTCTTCTTTTTCATGTTTATTAGTCTCAGCTGACTTAGATCAGCTACCCGTCACATATAGCTAGAATCATTCTATTTGAAGGGCTGGTGATGTTTTGGGATTGGTTTTGTGCATTTTTTTAGGATGTAAAAATGCTAGCAGTCTTTATAAATGCCAGTATTTCAGCAACTGCTGAAATCAGCCTCTGCCCCCTAGAGATAACTGATTATACTTGCTGTGTAAAGGATGGTGTCCAGATGAGGTAGTAAATTTAAAAGTCATTGTGAGCTTTTAAATTTTGAAACCAGAATCTGATTAGTCATTTGAGTGTCGTGTTATGGAAAACTACACATGAGACAGTGGAATGGGTACTGGGCTGAGAGTCAGGAGATGAGACATGTTCTTGTCCTAACTCTGCAACTGATTTGCTCTGCAGTCATTTTTGAGCATTTCTTTATCTGTAAATTGATAAATTATACTATATCAGGAATAGAAACTATATTTTCTCTTGTAATGCCAATACAACTATGATAGGCTAGCGGCTGCCTGGACATCCACTGATAATTATGAAAGACTCAGAGGGGTATCTAGGCTTAGTTCTAAAGAGTGGTTAGTAATGTCTGCATTGGTGTGGGAAGAGAAGTGCCAGCATGAGCACTTAATATGTATATCTCTAGATTTGATTATTTTTATATCATCCCAGTTCTAATTTTAAGGAACTTGGGGAGAGATTATTTATCTAAATACTTTTAAAAACTCTTTAAAGTTGTGGGACACATCATTATTAGTGGTAGTAGCAGTAGAAGCAGCAGCAACAGCATAGGACTCTTGAAGTAGGTAAGATCTGGAAGTTATAGTGCATGCAAAAATCAAATTAGCTTGGTTGACAAAATTTAATTATAGTTCCTCAAGCAGAATGTGAGTGTCCAAGTCATAGGGACCACTAATGAAATCAAAATGACAAATCAATGCTGAATGTAACCAATGATGGAAAGTATCTCTTAAATAGTGTTATAGACAATTTTTACATGGTCTTGCTTTTTCTGTCCATTAGAAGGTAGATTTTGGAAGTACATCTCAAACTGGTGATGCAGAATTTTGTCCCTCTTCCTTATCCATTGAATCTGTTATATCAGGTTCTGCTTCTCTTCTGTGACATGTTAATTCACAGGAGTGATTTGCTCAAGAATTCTCATTGATGCAAAAGATCTTTTATTTCTCTGCTATGATAAAAGTACCTTAAATCAGCATACAATATAACTTGAGTAATCATAATAACTTGAGTTATTTATGGTACCATACTAACTTCTTTCGTTTATGGAATGTCTACCTGTCAGAATTTTACAAATGGAGTTTCAAGTGTTTTGAAAATTTTAATACTCAATTTCCACTAAAACCATGAGTCCCCCAACCACATTCACCTTTGAGTCCATAAGTTCTAGGAAACCAACTTGTCTGAAGACATCCACGTTTGGGGAAGAGCTGATTTTTGCTTCTTTGGCTTAAACTTCCTGTAGCTGCTTCAGCTCACTGCTAGAGAAGTTTGTGAATAGGTACTAATGTGCCCAGCATTCTTGACACTCAGAGCGGATCATTTATGAACATCTCTTCCTCTTTACAACATAATTATTTTCAGAATAATTAAGAAATAAACAGTAAATCATGGCCAGAAAATAAACATAGACAATGAAGAGAATTTTGTTCTCAAAATTTGATTCTCTTTTTTTATGAAATGGTAAATGGAATATTTCAAAATTTTTGTGAGCCAATCAAGAAAGGATTTTAAAGTTTGGTTTTCACTGCTCATCGTTCAAGACTAACGCTAGCTATTTGCAAATTTTGTGTGTGTGTGATTAACCTCATTTGCAATGAAAAAAAATCAGAGAAGGAAAAAATCCACACAGCTATCCCTGTTTAGTTAATATCTACTATTTAAATGAAAGTATCTTCATATGAAGATACTTCATAGTATCTTAGGGGTTGCAAACATAAGTTACACAGGCTCAAATAATTTTAACCTGTTATGAACTACTTTCTAAATGAACATGTATAGCTGAGTCTGTGTGTGTGTTGTAGTATAGCTGTAAAACTGGGAACTCTATATTAATTTCCATGTCGAAAATAATGCCTATTAAATGAGGAGTAACAAAAAATGTGATCATTTGTAGCTTTCACATTAGAACTCAAACAGCAATCACAGTAATTGCTTGGAACCTATAGAACATATTTTGGGAAGAAGTGTTTTATCACTGACATGGGTAAGAATTGTGCACTCGTGGTGATAATAAAAAGTGAACTAATTTTTGGCCAGCTTTATTAGTTTTCAAAAAAATTCCCTACAATGCAGCCTCTTCCTGCCTGCATTAAAGGCTATTTTGCCTTTCACCTTTGGTACTCCACTGAGTGTGGGAAAAGACTGCCTGAATCCATCACAGGGAGTTGTATCCCACCACCTTCTTACACAAGTGTAACAGATCCTGAGGGTTCTCTGCCTGATTTGAGAATATTACGGGAATTTTAAAATGATGATATGCAAATTGTTTCCCAAGTTACCAGGATATAATTTGTATCAATATCTCCACATCTTCTATTAACATTTTGTTCCAAAGACCTCACATGTGATTGGTAGGTAAAGCCAGACATTCCATTTATGTACAGTTCCCACAGTCAACTTTGTCTCTTTGCTAGTACTGTACAGCACAGGCCCTCTTTTCCACTTCATAAAACTTCTTCCCAAGACCACTCCCCTTCAGTTCTTAATTTCTACAGGTCTCTCTAACATATTTTCTATTCAGTATTTACAATTTACGATCGTTTCTTAGTACATCACCAAAGAAATCCAGATTTCTTCTCTACTTTTCAGAGAATACTTCTCAGACCCTTAGGTAGAATTAATTTCTTCCTTCACTGAGATCCTAAACACTTTGGTCAAACCTCTATTCTTATTATACATATAATAATCATTTATTTATATAAATGTTGAACTTCCTCCTTAGAATGTGAACTCTCAAACAGTAAAAATTTGTTTTTTCTCTCTAGTATCTTCTACAACTGAGCAATAGTCAATAATCAATAAATTATTGTAAAAATAGTGAATGATTGAATGACAATTTAAATTGGTGTTCTCTGACTTACTGCAATCTTCTTTTCCTATAGATTTTGTCTAAACATACTTCTATTTTTTTCCTGAGAAAACCATGCCTTGACATTTATAGGATTTATTTTTATATACAAGTAATATCTTTATTTAATGATCTGTCTTGCTCTTTGCTGTGTCTCTAGTACCTAATACAGTGCCTGGCACCAAGCAGAGGCTCAAAAACAGTCATTGAATAGTTGTAAATATGGAGACCAAAAAAGCAAAATAATGCTAATTACAGATGCTATCAATGTTTCCTCCAGTTAAACCAACATTTCTATGTTTCTTAGGGAAAACAAAAGGCAAAATTGGTGAGAGGGGTGATTGAGGGAAGATTACAGAGTTGGGAATGTGCTGTCAAGCTCCAGTGCCTGTGCCCACTGCTTTTCAGTTCTTGCCCTCTGCTGTGGAAGCAGAATTCCTGAACAATCTGTGTGAACCCAGGATATTCAACATGAATTTTTTGCTCCAGCTCCACTTGGACAGGCCCCACTCTCCAATTCCTACTGCAAACACCCCTTCTGCCAGGCTCCACTGCACTTCCAGTTCCCTCCAGAGCAGAGGGGCTCTGGGAAGCTAACATTGTACTGGGCTCACTTGTAAAGGTGAAGCTATCTTGTGTATGTTTGTGTGACCCTCTTTTGAGGTTATGGCTTTTTGTGCCCCAATGACTAACAGTTTTTTTTTAAACGTCTTATTTAGGACTTGTCTCCCTTCTTCTGATTTGACCGGTGATCACTTTTTTCTGTCTCTCTCATCAAACATACTTAATCTTCCACTAAAACCAGATTCTATCTCTTATAGCATATCTTTCACAAGAGTCTCCAAGATTTGTTCTTTCTGCTGACACTTCTTATCTTTTGCTACTAATCATGTTTCAGATCTGGGACTGCAAACTGTGTCATTCATCCAGAATACTTATTTTATTTGAGCCTGAGGGGCTTAATATCTAGGTGATGGATTGATAGGTGCAGCAAACCACCATGACATATGTTTACCTATGTAACAAACCTGCACATCCTGCACATATATCCCAGAACTTAAAATAAATTTAAAGATAAGACTTTTAATAGTTGAGAAAATTCACAGAAATCTGTAGATTTTCAGTTTCTTCTTAAAATCAGAGCTGGAAATTCTTGGTCTACTTTGCCACAGAAAACAACTAGCTGAGGATCTGTCATTACTATCATACGGGACGGGCACACTTCACTTCGCCCCCTGCCCCACCTCTCTGCCTCAGCTTGTGTTGATCATTTATTGTCTAGACCAAGTCATTGGAGAAAGAGTCAACTAAGGATGTACAGGCCATCTTCCCAGTCAGCTTACTATGAGCATCTACTCACTTTTAAAGATCTAGATAAAGAATCTCTTACCCAATGACATTGCCCTTCTCTCCTCCAAGCAGAATGTATTCATTCATTCTCAAGCATTTGACCTACTAGATACCAGGCAATGGGGATTCAGCAGTAAAAAATTCAGAAGACAAGACAGAACTAAAGCTATCACTTTGGCAGTCATTGGCATCAGATGGTGTTTCAGGCAGAGGATAGTGTACTGTCACCAAGAAGTAGAGGTACACGGAGAAGAAAAGAGGAGAAAGATTTATACTATCTCTGTTCATAATTACTGCCTTTCTCTTGCCATTTTCACGGTGTATGGGAATTAATTTTTTTACAATCATTTAATTTTTTCCTCAAGTATTTATTTCAAAATAATTCAGAAGTATGGGATGTGACCAAATAGTATAATGGATATACCCTTCACCTAGATTCACCTAGTTTGCTGTTTGCTTTCTCTCTCCCTCTATCTCCTCTTTTTCTCTCTCCACCACTTGAAAGTTATTTGTAAATGTCACTCTATTTCACCCCTAGATACTTCAGAGTGCATCTCTTAATAACAAGGATATTTTCTTTCACATTCAGAATATTTAATATTGAGACAAAACTATTATCTAATATACTTGTTCCTATCTAAATATTCCTCCATTGCCCAATAATTTCTTTTAAAGCTGTTTTTGGATTGAGGATCCAATCAATAGTCACTTGTTGTATTTTATTGGTATATGTCTTTTGTCTTATTTGATCTAGAAGAGTTTCATAGCCTTTTGGGAGGGGGCATAATGGGAGTGTGATATGGTTCAGATATTTGCCCCCTCCAAATCTCATCTTGAAAGGTGATTCCAAATGTTGGAGGTGGGACCTGGTGGGAAGTGTTTGGGCCATGGAAGCAGATCCCTCTTGAAGAGCTTGGTGCCCTCCCCATAGTAATGAGTGAGTTCTCACTTAGTTCACATGAGATTTGGTTATTTAAAAGAGTCTAGGAGTTTCCCCTTCTCTTTCTTGTTCCCTTTCTTGCCTTGTGATATTCCTGCTCCCCTTGTCCTTCTGCCATGATTGTAAGCTTCTGAGGTCTCACCAGAAGCTGAGCAGATGTTGGTGCCATGCTTGTATGGCCTGCAGAACCATGAGCCAAAAGATATCTCTTTTCTTTATAAAACACCTGGTCACATGTATTCCTTTATAGTAACTCAAATGGACTGACACAGAGTAGGTTTTGTGGTGTTGACATTTTTAAAGAATTCTGGGCAGTTGTTTACAGAATGTGCCTCCATTTGAATTTGTCTGACTTGAATGTTTCTTTATGATTAATTTAGGTTAAACATTTTTGGCAAGAATATACATAGATGATATTGTATACTCTTTATGGCATCACAACAAAGGTACATAATGTCAGTTTTTTCCCATTACTGTTGATATTAAATTTGGTAATTTAATAATAGTGTCCCTCAACTCAATTTTTCCATATACTGCTCTCAACAAGTTTTCATCCCATAATTCTAGCATCTAATGATGATTCCTAACTGAATCAATTATTGTTATGATGTTAGATGCTAGTAAATGAATTACTTCCTGTTTTTTAATTCCCTCTACATTTGTTAGTTGTCTTTTTAAAAGAATAAAGAAAACTTTTCCTTTTCTCCATCCCTAAAAGCAAAGGAAAAGAAAAAAACTTCATAAGTATCAGTTTGGACTCATGGAATGTCTTTTTCTTTCTTTCTTTAGACAGGGTTTCACTCTGTCTCCCAGGCTGGAGTACAGTGGCATGCTCTAGATTCACTGCAGCCTTGACTTCCTGGGCTCAGGTGCTCCTCCCGCCTCAGCTTCCTGAATATGTGGGATGACAGGCACCTGTCACCAAGCCCAGCTAATTTTTTGTATTTTTGGTAGAGATGGGGGTTTTGCCATGTTGCCCAGGGTGGTCTCGAACTCCTGGGCTCAAGCAATCAGCCTGCTTTGGCCTCCCAAAGTGCTGGTATTACAGCCATGAGCCACCACACCCGATGACTCATGGATTTTTTTAAAAACATTGAATGTGTTAAAGTTTATTCCTATCACTCTTCATTTTGACATCCAGAAGCAATTACTTATTTATAAGCTGTGTTCCCATTAGCCTGTGAGCCTCTTGAAGATAGTCACAGAGTATGTCTTGTAGATTTTTTTCCAATTACCTAACACACATATAGAACCTATATATATTTATCAAATAATTGAGTTAATATGACTACCAAGTTGTCTATCAAATTTGTTCATGCTTTTAGCAATTAAAATAAGATACTATTATTTTTTATTTGACAAATATGAAAATACGCTAATACTCATATTTTATATTAACTTTTATAGGTTTAAAAGACCATTCATAATAGTCTACTGGATGATAATTAACATGTACTTAAAGTCTTTAAAATATACATTTTCTTTGACTCAACAATTTCACTTCCAATGATATAAGGGATGTCATGTTTGAGATACCAAACCAATGTATTTTGTGGTAATCCCCTTTTAGAGTTGTTTGGCAGCTGCCCTACCCAACGGATCGGACAAATTCATTGCCATGTGGAAGTGGGTGGGGGGGCTGCCAAGAATAAGGGAATCATTGCTTGACTTTAAGTTTCAAAACAGAGGTTATTAAATCCATAGAGAGTTAAGAGCTTAAAAGCAAATACTTTTGATTTTCAAAAGCCAGGCTTTAATGAGAAATGGGAAAAATTGCACGTTTCAATGAGTCAGAGTTTAAAGGACTGACTACAGAGTAGATGATAAAGCAGAAAAAAATCTGGAAAATTATGTAAGACTTTCCTGGGGCCAGAGAGGAGGATGTAGAGACAAAGGGAGGGGCTGCAAGGAGTCCAATGTGAATGTCCTTTTTATGGATTGAACACCACAGAAAGAGTACATTTTTGAATGCGAAGCCAAAAGCATGTGCTTTGATTCTCATTTGCTACCCCTTCAGGAGAATTGCAGAGTGTCCTGCACCAACAGGAGAGTAGAAATGGCAACATGGCTAGCTTAAAGCAGAGAGGGTCAGGGCTCCATAGGCTGTATGTGGTTGACAAAGAGCCAGAGATTGTGATAGGCCCAGGGAAGAACACTGGGCACAACTGAGAATTAAAGTCTTAATTTTAAAGACTTTGTGTCTTCAGGTGGCCGGTTGCAGTGGCTCAAGCCTGTAATCCCAGCACTTTGGGAGGCCAAGGCGGGCAGATCACGAGGTCAGGAGATTGAGACCATCCTGGCTAACACGGTGAAACCCCGTCTCTACTAAAAATACAAAAAAATTAGCCGGGCGTGGTAGCAGACACCTGTAGTCCCAGCTACTCAGGAGGCTGAGGCAGGAGAATGGAGTGAACCCGGGAGGCTGAGCTTGCAGTGAGCCGAGATCGCGCCACTGCACTCCAGCCTGGGCGACAGAGCGAGACTCTGTCTCAAAGAAAAAAAAAAAAAGACATTTTGTCTTCAAAGGAGTAGAGGTGATACCAGGCAAACAGGCAGTCCAAAGCTGGACTCAGAGGTAAGCATCATTGTGCCAAGGGTGGGGCATCATCAAGCCACAAGACCTACCCCTGGGAATGGCCCTGCCAGAAAATAGATCAAGGGTTTATCATCTGCAGACTTGGCAAGTGGGGATGCATGACTTCAAACTGGTACAAGAGACTGGAGGACAGGAAAGATGGTCTCTATGGATCGTAGAGCTGTCTGAATACATAAGCTACCCCTGTACTCAGACACCATCTTGTAAAGAAGGGAAAGTTTAATATTTGTTGAAAGGCTATGGAATGAAGGGAAAAAAATTAAGTTACAAAAACATTTATAGTGACATCTTATTTTTGTTAAGAAAATCTACATTTATAAGTATGAGTGGAAAAAAGTCTGTGTATGTGTGTGTGTGTGTGTATATATATACATAATACACACATACATATATACATGTTAATAATAGTTACTATAAGATGGTGGAAATACAGGTGATCTGAATTTATTTATTTAAATTTATTTGTATCTCCTAATTTTCTACAATGAATAGGAATTTGTTATGTAATACTTTGAAAATAGTATTTTTAGGTTTCTAGTGAGTTGCAAATACTTTCAACATGAATAGTAAACAATTTGGGTTTAAAAATATGTTTTTGTATACATTATTTTAAAAATATAGGATATTTAGTGTTAAGTTTTACATATATCCTTTACCAAAAACATATTCAATGATTCAATTTTAAATGTTGAGTCATTAAATATTTGGCAATCATATTCTTTATTTTTGAAAAAGATTCAACTTTCTTGTTGAATCTTTGTCCCTGTATTTGTTTCATTGCCTAAGTTCACTTACAGGCCAAACTCTAAGATGCTTTTTCTATTGGCAAGCTGGTCACAAGAAGATTATTAAATTTTAGGGTTGGTTAGGACCATCTACTCTGAAGTCCCATACTTAGTGAAATAAATACTTCCTACTTTGTTCCTGCGAGGAACAAAGTTAAAAAAAAAAGTATAGTTAAAAGTATAGTTTAAAAAAAAACTCTGTTTTTATTACATATGTGGGAAAATTTCTATTTGTCTCCCTGTCAAAAATTTCTTAGTTTTATTGCTAATGGTCTAAGATCAAAGCAAGGTCTGAGAGTAGGTGTTCTGGAGTTGTTTGGGGTTAGGTCAGTTGTAGCAGCTGTTTGCATTTAAAGTCAAGTTTCTGTTCCATGTCCTACCTATCCAATCATAAAAGGGTAAATGAGATGAGATTGGCCAGCAATTTATATCTGGGTCAAAACTTAGAGGATTGTCAATGTGCATGGCTCTAGAGCCGGAATATTGTCTCCTTTTGAGGTACAGTGCATTTTCATCATGCTATCGAATGGCTTTTGTTTTTGTTGCTTTGTTTTTTGTTTGGTTATTTGTTTTTTAGGGTTTATTGTTGTTGCTGTTGTTGTTGTTAAAGTAGATGTGCCTTTAAGCTTTGTTTACTCTTGACAATAATAGATCTTTTTGCTTCAAGCAAACAAAGCTTATAAAAAAATCTTACAAGGCATTTTGGACATCAAATGGCTCTTACAAATGATTTAATTATAAGTCAATCAGGAACATGTGGATTATATTTCTTTTCCTAAATACTCATTAGTTTAACATTGCAGGAAAGCTCTTAGAGTGCTTCAGAATATTTGTTGTTACTTATCGGCTTTCCAAATAGTAATGAAGTGATGGAGAAAATAAAAATTCAAAATTTAGATCCCTTTCCCCAATCACCTCAAGCTGTTGGAAGAACAGTTTTTGTATAAGCATTCATTCATAGGCAGAAGTAGTAGTTAATGGAACAAAATTTGCCCAATGACATGCTCTATTTAAAAACATTCTTTTTGTTACAGTAGTCAAAACTGTGACTTACTCCTTTGTGAAGATAGCTTAACCTAGGGCTTTCTTGGTTAGTGTACATCATGGCATTGCACATTGGCACATGTTTTTCAGTGATATTGACATGCATTGCTTAAATGAATGAAAATTTTTACTGTATGTGACACATTTTGTAGAGACTATACTTTCTTATGCCAATTCATAGACTGATGCATGTAACCTTGCTCTTGAAAAATGAAATTATATTATCTTTTTGCCCTATGCAATGAAAAAGGATATAATTTTATTTCTATTTTTTTCTTGCTCTTTTGTTTTGAATAGGAACATCAGCTGACCTGTGCCTGAAACTCTTTCTATATACATTTTCTAAGAAATGCTAAAGTGTGGCAATTGATAAGGGGCACAATTGCTCAGGTGTGGCATTAGCTCAGTCCGTGCACGGATATGTAAACCTATTGGCAAATTCTCTCTCAAAATGTCTTCGTAATATAATCATATTGATTTAGCTGATATGGTTATTCTTCTTTCACACTACTGTGAACCAAGAATCAAATTCCCTGCTATGGCCTCCTAGACCCTGGTCTGGACTGCTTTGACCTCCTTTTGCACCCTTCTCTGCCTCACTGTTCTCCAGCCACACTAACCTACATTCTGCTTCTCAAAGGAAAGCTGCAAGCATGCTGCCACCTGCTTTTCCCCAGGCCTCAGCACCGGTGGGCCTCAGAGATGCTTTCCCTGTGTACCTATTCGAAGACTCTGCACATCTACTCCCTTGAAAGTTCTCCTTCCATGCTTAATTTCCTACATTGGATATGTCACTATTTGGATCATTTTAATGAATTTTTTTTCCTACCAGCTATCATTCATTAGAAAATAAGCTTTAAGGGAGCTTATTGTCTTGTTCAATGATGTGAGAAGGAGCTTGGCACATAGTAGGTTCTAAATCAACATTGTATAATGAAGAATTAATGAACAAATCAATGTTACTTTCATATAACCCTTGCAGAAGACTGTATATATTTTCTAGGGAGATGGGTTGCTGTTAAAAAATGGAAAGAATGACTCAGGTAAAGGACTTTAATGCTGTGGCTTCTGCTGGAGACTGAGACCCCTAAATCTGCTCCATGTTTTCCTCTGGTCCAGAGAATTTCACCTCTGGTTGAAGAAAGAGCCTTATGCCACCAAAGGATAGTGCCCAATGGAGAGGAAGGGTCTCTAGGACCATTCCTGGAGAGATGGATTAGCAACAGGGAACAAATGGCTATGTCACAGCATAAAGAGAACGCTGCTGAAGAGGTGGTGACCAGGAAAGCCACACTGCATGTTCCTGGAACTTCTAAGAGACGGAGAGTCGATAACGGGTGAGTGACCTTCATGATCGAATCTACTCAGAAGAAAGGGAAAATAAGAGCTGTCTGGAGTTTTGGTAATTTGTCTTCCAGGGCTTACCAAGAGAGAAATTATTACAATTTTAAAAATCAATATTATTATTATGCTACCTCTTAATTATAGTCCCCAGGTGGTTGTATTCTGGCAAACTTCATTACATGTTTTCAAATAAAACCTGCCCCCATGCTGCTTCCAAGAACCAACACCCCTTGGTGCCACAGCTATACTCACCTTCGTTTGAGCTCAATATTCTGTTTTTATAATGTAGTCTCCTTCCTCTCATCATTTGAAAACATTTCAAAAGTAAATTGACTTTTTCTTGATGTGACCTCCTCCTTTCATGTCCCTAAAAGAATTAAAGGTGGGAAGCAAAAATAATATTGCTACACTTTAAAAAAATTATTATTTACAAAAATTATTATTTGAATCTAGAAGATTTTCAGTCTATGAATTATGAAGTTTTATTTTGTTCCTACTAATTTTAATTTGAGAGATTGAATTTATTTGTCTAATTTGATTTAAGGTTTTCAACTGGGAATGATAAAGTTAATAATAAACTAATAAATTTCTTGTCCCTCAAATAATGAGCGGAGTAATGACTTGTGTGTGTGTGTGTGTGTGTGTGTTGTCTTTTTTTTGGTTATAGATGAAATAGTTTACAGATGGTGACAATAAGTAAAGGACCAGATCTCTCATTCCTCATTCAGTTCAGTTTAATATAAACCAACAAACATATCAAACAGATATAATTTAGCCAAATTAAGATTTGGACATTTGAGAGCCTACCAATGAAAACAAGTGTCGTGATTTTCACGACCATAGGGCATAATTTGGTGATTAAATATGACCTTATTTGGTGGGCAGGAGGTTTCAGTCCAACATAGATCAATGGAAGACTCTAATTTCAGAATAAAGCCAACTGATAAAAATCAAGATGCCATTTTGAGTAACTAAATTTTTTCAACCACTCTTCTTTGGATTAGAATATTCTAATAGGTAGCACTGCACAAAGAGGAAAGTTTTATGGAAGTGGGGAAATATGGCTTTGTTCTAAATTTTTTATTTCTTAAGTTGGAGGGCCATGTAAATGAGGACAAAAAAGAATTGTTAGGGTCAATGCTGGCAGTGGGGCAGTGGCGGTCATGGAAATGAATGGTTTAAAGAAAGGAAAGATATCAAGCCTGCATAGATTAAGGGAATAGCTATTATGTGAGCCAAGCCTCCTTTTTCTGATCCCCAGCTTTCCCTGTTCTATCTTCTTTCCAACTCAAAAATACTAGAAGAGGCAGCACAGGCAGCAGCAGCTCCAACAGATCACAAGCCTGGCACTGCCAGAATCTAGGCCAGTCACAGCTGCAAATCTTCCTTCAGCTTTGGGGTCCCTGGCATTAACTGGCAGCTTTTCTAGGCTCATGGAGCAGCTAATCAACAGCGCAATTCACACAGGGGGAAGAGGGAAGAGGCTCTCTTTCAAGCCACCTCTGCAGATCTTCAAGTCACACAATGTATTTTTAAACAATAGTATAAACGTGGCATATAGACACTATCTAATTCTGAAATGTGTGATGGGTTAAGTGTATTTAACTATGACTTTAAACATATTAAGGCATCAAATTGTTTTGCAGCAACATCTGTTATTTCAAAGTAGATTTTTGAGCTCCAGACAATGGCATGCTTGTTTCAAATAATGTTTCCCATTATATTTCCCTAGAAAGTCTCCAGAGAGTTTGCTGCAATGAGATTCAAATTACTCACGAGTTTACTACACAGTTCATATGAAAATTCTAGTGGGGAACATTGTTATGGATGGGGTAATAAAGTAATATTGTTTACACATCTAATTTTTAGAAAAATAGTTCTCTTGATTTAATTAGAAGGTCTAATAATTAGACTAGGACTAAAAGTTACACGTGAATTGGCAAGGCAAGACCATTTGTAATACGTGAAAAGTCCATTGTTATCTTTTATAAGGGAGGGATATACGTAGGCAATGAGAAATAGTCCTCATGTACTCAGTTTGAGACCTGCTGTGGCACATTCACTCTAACTGTCTTCTCTATTTTAAGGGAAATAAAAGGAGCCTGAAGGTATTGAAGCAAGTACAGAGGAAAAATAAAAAGAAAGAAAAAAAAGAACTTCCTAGAGGATAATGGCAAAATTAGTCCTTATTTATTGATTTAGTCTGGAATGGATTCAAGAGTAACAATTTCTGTCTTCAAGTCACTACATTTCTGTAAAGATTAGCATAAATAAAAGGAGAATCTTTAAATGCAAGGAAAGTTTGGTCAGGGAACACAGAGGGCTCCTCAGGCATTTCTGCCCTGTAAGTATGATGGAAAATTGCCTCAGACCCCATTGTTCTCACTAAAATACTTGTTGATTCCAGCAGGGCTCAATCACTCAGGGTCATCTATGGCATTTCTGTCCTGCCTGCACTGCTTTCTGTTCTCCCACCATGCTCTCTCCTTCCTCTACTCTCACCCTGGCATGGCCCAGACACAATGCAATCTGTTTCGTTATTTACACACACACACACAGACATAGACACACACACACTAGCCACTAATGAAAGACCCTTTTGGAAGCAGCAGACTTTATAGAAGGTTTTGGGGGAGATAATGGTTTATACCAGAAAAACTCAAGCCACGTAAACTTGACAATTACATGTCAAAAACCCTTTGCCATGCCTCCCAATTCACCCAACTGTTACTTATTTATACTCTTCTGTTTCTCCCCCACTCTATTTATTTGTCTTTTCATCACTCTAAATTGCAATTGCATAGCACCTTAATCCCTTTGTTGCTTGCCTTCTGCCTAGCCTTGTGGTCATGATTTCACTTTTCGACCCAACCAGTTTTATCAGGTATTTTCCCAAACAAAAGACAGTTATTTTCTTCAAAGGCATTCTAACACCAACTATTTCAAGGTATTATTATTTTTTTACTTTGCTAAAGTTTGAAATAAGACGAACATATTTATATATTAAAACGATTAAGTGTAAAACAGACTGTCAGATGAGGTGATGTACGTATCAGTTTTAGTAGAACCCTAGATTAATAGAAATGCATTTATTCATTCAAGAATATTTGTGTGCCCAGTTATTTAAAAACTAAAAAGCAAAGAAAGTCCTTGCTGTCAGGGAGTTTACATTCCAGTGGAAGAAGACAAGCAAAAATCACATAAATAAATCAATATATAGAATATGTCAGGTGGTGGTATGTGCTATGAAAAAAAATAAAGACGGTGCCTACAGAGTAAACAGGATATAGGTATGATATTCTACACAGCATTCAGCAAAGTCTTGAAGAAAGTAAAGCTGTAAGCCATACCAATATCTGGGGAGAGATTCTAGGAAGTGGAAATAACAGATACAAAGGCTCTGAGTCAGGGGAGTGTGAAGCTGTTTTCAAAGAATAGCCATATCCAAGTGACTAAAGCAGAGTAGATGAGAGATAAAATCAGAGACTGTCCAATGTGATGGAGGGCCCTTTAGGAAATAACGTTAGTTTATTCCATGTGAAATAAAAAAAATGGAAAGACTTTGTGCAGAAGAATGCTGTGACATGACTTTTTTAAAAAGTATATTGCTGCTATGAAGATACTGAAAGGGATGAAAGTAAGAACAGAAACATGAACACCAGGTAAAAGGTTATTGCAATAGTGTAGACAAGATAGATGATATTGGCTTAGACAAGGTCAATAGTGAAGTCATGAGAAATGATCAAGAATGATGCCTAGATTTTGGGGTAGATCAATTCTAAGGGTAGGGTTGCCATTTACTGCAGGAGAAGCAGGTTTAAGGAAGAAAATTAAGAGTTCAGTTTTAGACATGTTATGTTTCAGAAGCCTGGAGCAACAAAGAAGAGGTGTAAACTGAATACACACTTCCAGAGTTAAGGAGAGTGGTTGATGATCATAGAGATCATCATGTAGATGGTATTTAAAGCCATGGGACTGGATGCAATCACATCAAATTGTGGTTCCAAGGATCGAACATACAAGAAACTCAGAAGATGTGGCTAGTACTGAATTAATCACCCTCATCATCCCACTGAATAATACTGGTTAGGGGGGTAGGGCATAGCTAGAGGAGGCTCTTGGGCAGAGAGGCTGTTTTTAGGATAATAAGAGGAAGTATTTAAATGCCAAAGAAAGAATCCATTTTAGAGGAAGTGGGCAAGTTAAGGAGAAAGGATATAATTGGTAATGCATGGCTTCTGAGAGAGGAGAAGGGGCCAAATCTAAAGTACAAGTGAACGAACTGGCTTCAGGAGGCAGAACATCTCCTCTATGGCTAGATGTAAATGACAGAATAATATTCTATTGGATAAATACACTACCATTTCCCTATTATTAAATGAATCTTCCTTCCTTCCCTTCTTTCTTTCTTTCATTCCTTTCTTCCTTTTAATTTTAATTTTTGACAAAATTTAGTAGTTATCTAAGAATAATATTTCTAGGAGGGTGATAGGAACTCAGTTCTCAGTGGGGTAGGGAGACAAGTTTGTCTAGGGTAGTACATAAAATAATATATTGTGAAAATGCTGCAGTGAAGTTAGGTATAAATTCGTTAGGATTTATCAGTTAGAATACTACTATAAGCTAATGGGTGCAGGAAATCAACATGGCACATGGATACATATGTAACAAACCTGCACATTGTGCACATGTACCCTAAAACCTAAAGTATAATAAAAAAAAAAGAAAGAAAGGCCAAAGTGGAATTATGCTAGGAGAAATATAAATTAAGTGCTTATTTTCAGGAGTTTAATTTATCATACTGAGAAAACATCTAGACTTTTCCAAATGGTTTATCTTAGGAGAGGAAGGAAGGAGATCAAAGTCCCTGAGATACTGATGAAGAGTCACAGACCTTCCTGCCCTGGCTGACTGTTTCTACTCAGTGTGAGTCACTTCACTTGCAAAAGTGACTCTTGATGCCAACTGCTGCCCTTCAGGGAGACTGTGGCTGAGGGAACTAAAGTCTTAGTTTTGCTTTCACATCTTTCACAAGTAGAGACTCAGCGGCAGCTTCTAGGCCCAGTATAACACTGGCTGTGACCGCCTTCCTTAAACTCTTCATCTTAGTTGTATCTCGGATCTTAAAATTGTTTCAGCCAGCATGTATGCTCTTACATCAGAAGCATAAATTGTGGGGTCCTCATTTCATATTACATATCGGCGCATGGATGGCTTCCTGTTACTCACACTTAGCATGCTTTATGGGTATTATTGTTTATAAAATAAGAGACAAAATTTTACCCAGTTTCATAATTAATTTCCTTGCAATAACCAAAAAATAAAAACAAATAAAGCCCTATCCCTGAGTCTATCTTGTGGTGTGCACACCTCAGCCTCTTCTGGAAAAAATCCACAATAATAGCATTAGTTCTGGAACACAAATTCTCCACATGCCTTTCTTCTTATGGTTTTACATTTTGGGGTCTTTGTAAGATGATGTATTTCAGAGACATTTATTCAAATAAACAGATGGATCTATGAAAATTGATTCAAAACATGATAAAATTGGTCAATGCTGTTATTTATGATTTATGATGGAGAAGTGATGGGGAAGATGACAAGGAGAGAAAGAAAGAAAGAGTAGGAGATTGAGTAATAGCCAAAACATCTGCTTCCTCTGACACCTTGTACAGTAAAGAGCGAGCATACTTCTGAAGTGAGTTTTTCTTTTCTTCACAATAACTTTGGCATCATGATAATAACCTCTACCACAACTTTCTTCTCACTGCTTTTTTTTTTTGAGAGGGATATAGTATATTTTCATGGGGCAAGTGAAGAGCTGACAATGCATCGGTACATCCCACCCTCAGAACAAAGAATCTTCGCAAAAACCCCATGGGCATTCCCTAACTTTTGCTCTCTCCAAAGGATGTGATGAGAAGAGAGACAATTCCAATCTGGAATAGGCACAGGTCTCCTGTCAAAAGAGCTTGAAATCAAATTAAGGCTTTCTGTCTGTTGCACCGTGCTCCTCATTTCCGTGCGAGTATGTTTGTCCTCCCCTTTGCTTTGGTGTCACACACTAGGGACTGCTGTGGTCATTATCACCATCGTTATCATTGTGGGACATGCTAGACTTCACAGATCCCTTGATCTTTATACCTTGTCCCCAAGGGAGGATATGGTTTTCCTCCTTTTCCATCACTGGCCAACTCTCCTCCCCATGTAATAAATAAGGTCATGAGGCTGGTCAGCAGCTGCTGTCTCTCAGTTTGTCACAACTAGTTGGGCTCTTTCTTCTGTTCCATTTGGCTTGAGACCTTTACTCACCCCTCACTTCCTTCCTTATCCTAGTTCTCTGATTCAAACCTTTTGGTTGATATTAAAATCCCCCCAACTCCTATGGTCTTTTAAAATTTCCCCTAACTCAAAGCTTAGGAAAAAAAAGATTGTTAAATCAAATTTGCTAAAAATACTGAAAATGGAAGTATTTTTCAGAAAAATGAAAAACTTTTGGAACCACATTTTTTCATCATCTATCTATTTTCTAATGTTTTTTTTTTAAAAAATAAACCATAAGGCCAAAATTTTTAAGGCAATTAATCAGTTAGTTATGTCTTGCATCTGGAAATGAGAATATTTAGTTTGATTGCCAGATGTCCCCATGTGGATCAGCTGAGTGATTCGAATTATAAATTACTAATTGATGAATTTGTATTATTATCCAGATATAGCCCTTAAGATTTCTCCTTAGTTAATAGAATGAACTTTGATAGCTTATAGGCTTTTATGCACTTACAGAAATGTATCAAATAATTCTAAATAGAAACATTTTTCTTTTTATTTAAGGTAGAAATAAAATGCTAATCAAACAAGGTTATTTTACCTCTGTTACACCCTCAAATCTTATTCTCCTCTATATTTGCCTTAAATTTAACTTATATGTTGGCTTCTCAGATGAAGTGTTTTTCATAGATTTACACACATACACACACACACACACACACACACACACACTGAGAGAGAGAGAGAGAGAGGAAGAGGGAGAGGGAAAGGGAAAGGCAGAGAGAGAGAGAGGGAGAGGCAGAGGGAGGGAAGGAGAACAACTGCAAAATTCTATGCAGGTAAAATAGATGCTATTTGTGGGGAAACAGATGTCTGAAGAAGGCAGGTAGTTAATGTTCTCTGCAGCCTGTTTCTCATGCTCTCAGAGAAAATGTTGTCATGACTGTTTTGTCTTGTCATCCAGGACTCAGCTCAGACATCTTTTAGATGCACCCATCTAAAAGAGTCCCAGGTTCCCCTGTCCTCAAATGCTCTTTGAAATCATTCTGATTCATTTTCCTCATGATCCTAGTTTCATTCTGATAGTATCTTGCTTATTGTTCAATTACTGATTTATGAACAGTTTCCCCCAACTACAGTGTAAGCTTCCCTTAATTATCTATGTTGTCACCACTGTGTCCTCAGGGCCTTACCTGACACCCAGGAATTTAAGAAGTATTGAACGAATATGTGAAGAATTGTTGTCAAGGTCATAGAGAAAAAATACAGAGCTGGTACAAAATTGGAGGGGACAGGGCACCTCCCAGGCAAATGACACTGGAAAATTCTTTACAAGTCATACTGTTTTGTATCGTAAGAGCAAAAATTTCAGCTTCTTTATCTGCAATCATTGCTTTTAAAGGAAAAAGGGAGAACCTTTAAGATTGTTATTCCTGAAAAGACAGAGGGAAAAATTATCTTAAAATTGAATGGGAAAGAATAAGAACATGAAGGAAAGAAAAGATGATATTGCTGAAATGGTTAAAGAGAAGAGTTAAAAGACATACTTTAAGGAGATCTTAAGAAAATATATAATAAACAAAAATTGCATATATTCAAGGTATACAATGGGATGAATTAATTACATATACATTGTATAATTATTACAAAAAAATTAATTAACACATCTATCACCACCCATAGTTACCATTGTGTGTGTGTGGCAGGGGGGCAGTGTGTGTGTGTGTGTGTGTGTGTGTGTGTGACTTTTCTAGTAAATACTACTTTTATCCTTTGAAATGAGATCAGTGATTTTCAATATGGGGGACTTTATTTTGAAGCAGATCCTCAGAGATCAAAATTGAAGTCCTACACCCAGAAGGACCTTTGCATCTCCTCATCAAGTCTGTACATCTCTTTGGAGTGCCAGGGAGGCCTTCACACTTGGGCAGAGATGGTCACTGTTGCCCCTTCCCTGTTGCTTTCTCAATATCCCTGCTCTCTTCTTTTTATATATATATATATATATATTTTATTATACTTTAAGTTCTAGGGTACATGTGCACAACGTGCAGGTTTGTTACATACGTATACATGTGCCATGTTGGTGTGCTGCACCCATTAACTCATCATTTACATTAGGTATATCTCCTAATGCTATCCCTCCCCACCCCCCGCCCCCCCACAGTGTGTGATGTTCCCTTTCCTGTGTCCAAGTATTCTCATTGTTCAATTCCCACCTGTGAGTGAGAACATGCGGTGTTTGGTTTCTTTGTCCTTGCGATAGTTTGCTGAGAATGATGGTTTCCAGCTTCATCCATGTCCCTACAAAGGACATGAACTCATCCTTTTTATGGCTGCATAGTATTCCATGGTGTATATGTGCCACATTTTCTTAATCCAGTCTATCATTTTATGGTGTTCTCAGTTTACATATTTAAATCATTAAACTGACTCTTTGACTTAAAAGGCTCAAAAAAAGTAATCTCAAAAATACATCACACTGTATAACCTTTCATGAGTATTTGTGTAGCTTCTTGAATTTATATTTTTAAATCATTCTTGTTTAACTTTTTTTGTCCTTGCAATAGTTTGCTGAGAATGATAGTTTCCAGCTTCATCCATGTCCCTACAAAGGACATGAACTCATCATTTTTTTATGCCTGCCCTCTTTTTAGACCAGCATATGGACATGGGGGTGGGGCAATAGCAACTCAGGAACTAGCTGAGCTGCATTTTTTTTTTTTTTTTTGAGAAGGAGTCTCACTCTGTCGCCCAGGCTGGAGTGCAGTGGCGTGATCTCAGCTCACTGCCAGCTCCGCTTCCCGGGTTCGTGCCATTCTCCTGCCTCAGCCTCCTGCCTCAGCCTCTCCGAGTAGCTGGGACTACAGGCGCCCGCCACCATGCCCGGCTAATTTTTTGTGTTTTTAGTAGAGACAGGGTTTCACCGTGGTCTCGATCTCCTGACCTCGTGATCCACCCGCCTCGGCCTCCCAAAGTGCTGGGATTACAAGCATGAGCTACCGTGCCCGGCCTGAGCTGCATTTTTTGCATGTGGACAGGAAGTAGGAGAAGCCTGGGGTCCAGTCTAAAGATGCCTAGAAATCAGAGAAAGTTGGTGAGAGAGTACAGCTTGCTTTTAATTCCTCTGTTCACAGGTTTTGGCATCAAGTCTGGAGCTGAAGCTAGGAATTAGCCAGGGGATTACATACAGAATGAGACAAGACACCAGGTTCATTATGAGGGAAGAAAAGAGAAAGGGTAAAGGTTCCTGGGCTCAGAACCAAAAAATAAAATCAAAAGAGGACAGCAAATTTACTTTCAAATCAGCCTTATTTTTAAGTTCTGAAGTTCACCAGACAAGGGAGAACTCATCTTCTCAGAGAGAATAACTCTCTCTATTCTATTCAAGAAAAAATAGAAATCAGCTTTTAAAAACCCACAATCTTTAATACAGAAAGTTATGTAATACTTGACTATAAAATTCAAGACACTCGTTAGATGATAGACAGATCTGAGACAGACTTGGCCTTCATGCTCCTTGGGTGCCCGTTCTGAAGGACAGTGAGAACAAAGACCCAGAAACTCACAAATTAACACTTTTGATAGGCCCAGAAATTACAGATCTCATAAACATCTCTCCAGGAGTGCTGTTTTGGGTGAGGAAAAAAGAGATGGGGAGGGAATTGGGGGAAAGATATCTCTGCTAATTTCTCTCTGCTTTTCTCTTTTGCTGATTTGTTAAATTATAGTCTGGATACATTTAAGCAAAGCAAATATGAATAAAGAATACTGCACCTGAAATCTTGCAACTGCCCAAGGAATCATGGGGGTTTAGTTGCCAGTTCTAAGAGATAATCAGTGGGGCTTGGTTTTTTATCTTTATAACTATCCTGCCTCAGAAGGAACAGGCCCATCAAAAGTCTCCTCACTTTACAAATCATTCCGAAAGTGGCAAAACTATGGAGACAACAAAAAGATCAGTGATTTCCAAGGGTTGAAGGTAGCAGAAAAGGATGCATAAGCAAAACACAGAGGAATTTTAGAGCAGTGAAACTACTCTGAATAGTCATGTAATGGTGGATTCCAGTCATTATACATTTGCCCAAACCTATAGAATGCACAACACCAAGAGTGAACCCTAATGTAACCTATGGACTTTGGGCAATTATGATGTGCAGGGTTGTCAATTTTAACAAATGTATGACCCTGGTGGAGGATGTTGATATGGGAGAGGCCATGCATGTGGGAGGAGGACAAGAAGTGTATGGGAAATCTCCATACCTTCCTCTTAATTTTGCTGTGAATCTGAAACTGTTCTAAGAAAATAATATCTTTTTAAAAATCTAATAAAGCACTATGGTTGCACAGGATTTTTTATATGGGAGAAGCTGGGTGAAGGGTACACAGAATCCCTATGTACTATTTTAGCTACTGCTTGTCGTCTATAGATATTTCAAAATAAAAGTTTAGAGACCCTAAATATCTGTTTTCTAAGACAAAGACTCCATAACAATAAATTTATTTGGATTCCAAACAGATATAAAAAACACTTTCAATAGCAATCTCATGTACTCATTTAGGTTAAACACAGTAGAGAAACTCCAGCCCCAGGTACCTATTAAGAAATATTTATACTACACAGTATTGGTGCACTAAGCTGTGGTGCTGGAACATGGCACCCCAAGTACTGTGTTTAAATGATGGATGTATGATAGCTATTTTCATTGCTTCATTTCTCCAACATGAAATTGCAACTTAGCTTTCATAAAGATTTTAATGAAAAAATTTAAGAACATAATGAAATAGTCTGCAAACAAACCATCAGACTAGTTGGAATAACGGCCTATGATAGGTCCACTATGTTAGCCTTACATAAGAAGGGCTAAAAGCAAATAACTAAAATTATTTCTAAACTCCCATGAGATGCTGATTGGACAGCAAAATGTAACCAAATTATTAATCCACCCCCTTTAGCTTCTAAATTGTCCCAAATTTTAGTTCTTTAGGCTCAACATTTTAAACAAAAGATCAGATTTTAAAAATGTGAAAATAGAAAGCAAACACTCATCAATTTGGGTGGTTTCAACTACAATTGAGAATGAAATAATGTAGATTATGCAATTAGGTTTCAACCTGACCAACATACAAGAGAGGTTTCTTTTTATTAGCTGGGGAAGAAAATAAAAAAAAAAACTTTCAAGAAATTAATTATGCTTTACTTACCTTGGGCACATTTGTTTTTCTTCAGAAAATGTCTGCTACAATTTTCTTTATAGGACTCATTGACTTTCTGGAGACATCCTTTTTTTTCAACAGATACTTGTCTTTAGTGAGGAACAGCAAAAACCAAGCAAACAAAAAGTGAATGATTAAGCAAATGCTTTGCTGTAGATAACACCTCATTAAGAAAATGATAATATACCAGATATCAAGATCATTTGGTGGATTAGTGTTAAGATTATTATAAAACATATGTGAATTTATACATAGGCTAAAGTAGAGTGGCAGAAAGCTAAATATTCCCACCAGGTAAATATAACATGTGAAGCTGGATAATGCAAACAAATTCTAAATATGCATAAAATAACCAACTAAATACATATTTACTTAAGAGGCCCTGTAGAAATTTACACTAGATGAATCACTAATATTCATATAATATTAGTATGGAACCTATTAAAGGGCATTTCGTCACACATACTAAACATGCAAAGACTATGAATGACTATTGTATATGCGCTAATGTTAGTTTTTCACAATGGAATGTGAGAGGCCAAGAGAGATAATTAGACATTATAGTAGGAAGAGGTGACTGGAGCATTATCTTACCAAATAATTGATATTTATGGCAACATGATAAAGTTATGAGCACACTTGTGCTCACAGTCAAATAATTAGAATTTTAATCAATGTAGCAATCTTGAAGCTACTGATTAAAAAATTATTTGGGAGTAAGGCCAAAAGAACCA
>NW_026652276.1:111562497-111679805 GCF_009828535.3 Hylobates moloch
CCTCAAGCATTCCTCCTGCTTTGGCCTCCCAAAGTACTGAGATTACAGATGTAAGCCACCGTGCTCAGCCTTAAATAAGATTTTAAGTCTTGAAAATAACCAAATTTCTCTCTTTCCTCTTTCATTTACGAAGTACATCATTTCTAGAATTAAAGATTTTGTCATAAAGACCAGAATATCATCAATATGAAAAGTAATTTCACAGTTGATGGTTCATTTGAATTGTAGCACTCAGTTGTAAAGATACAGGTAGACAGGGTGGCTGGGTGCTGTGGCTCACACCTATAATCCTAGCACTTTGGGAGGCCAAGGTGGGCGAACTACCTGAGGCTGAGGGTTCCAGATCAGACTGACCAACATGGAGAAACCCCATCGCTACTAAAAATACAAAAAAAAAAAAAATAGCCGGGCATGGTGGGGCATGCCTGTAATCCCAGTTACTCAGGAGGCTGAGGCGGGAGAATCACTTGAACCTGGGAGGCAGAGGTTGTGGTGAGCCAAAATTGCACCATTGCACTCCAGCCTGGGAAACAAGAGCAAAACTCTGTCTAAAACAAATAAAATATAAAAAATAAAGTAGACAGAGATGAACACATTTGAAACTGGATATATTTAATGGTGATGTTGCAAGTTATGTATCGTCAGCATGATTTCTTCTACATAAAAAGCACATAAGAAATATTTTACTAGGTTATAAAAATCTTATCTTAAATATCTGGGCTTTTTTTATATTTTAGAAAGAAAAAATTTTTTTTTTGAGATGGAGTCTCGCTCTGTCGCCCAGGCTGGAGTGCAGTGGTGCGATCTCGGCTCACTGCAAGCTCTGCCTCCTGGGTTCACGCCATTCTCCTGCCTCAGCCTCCTGAGTAGCTGAGACTATAGGCACCCGCCACCACGCCCAGCTAATTTTTTGTATTTTTAGTAGAGACAGGATTTCATTGTGTTAGCCAGGATCGTCTCGATCTCCTGACCTTGTGATCTGCCCACCTCGGCCTCCTGAAGTGCTGGGATTACAGGCATGAGACACTGCACCCGGCCAACATTTTTTATCTGATATCGTGTGTGTTCAATTATTCAGCTAATAACTGTATATTCAGCCTCTTGAAATAAGTTTTAAAGTTATTTTAGATATGATTTCCTTTAAAAAGTAGGAAAAAAATACCTGGAATTCTCTGAACATTTATTTTTTATATGGCAGATATTTACTGCTTTTGGTTACTTTTCATTTAAAAATTTGCATGTGTGTGTTTATTTATTTATTTTTTGAGACAGAGTTTCGCTCTTATTGCCCAGGCTGGAGTGCAATGGCACGATTGCGGCTCACTGAAACCCCCACCTCCCAGGTTCAAGCGATTCTCCTGCCTCAGCCTCCCGAGTAGCTGGGATTACAGGCATGCGCCACCACGCTCGGTTAATTTTTGTATTTTTAGTAGAGACAGGGTTTCTTCATGTTGATCAGGCTGGTCTGAAACTCTCAACCTCAGGTGATACGCCTGCCTCAGCCTCCCAAAGTTCTGGGATTACAGGTGTGAGCCACCGCACCATGCCTTCATTTAAAAATTTTAACTGTTTCTCCTTGTGGTGTTAGCAGCACCAATGGAAGGAGCATGACCTTTAATGTCACACAGTCCTAGGTTTAAACTCTGCTCCTTCCACTTACTCACTGTGACCTAGGGAAATTTAGTTAAACTCCTGAGACTTATTTTCGTAATTTGTAAAATGGGAACAATAACGCAAAGTTTGTTTCATAGATTACACAATTTATAGTTGACTGACTTTATCCCACATATAGTGGCTGTTCAATAAATGGTAGCTATAATTATTGTTTTTGTTATGATCCACTAGACTGGGAAACATGGTGAAACCCCATCTCTACAAAAAAATACAAAGCCAGGTGTGGTGGCATGTGCCTGTAGTCCCAGCTACTCAGGAGGCTGAGGTGAGAGAATGGATTGAGTCTTGGAGTTCGAAGCTACAGTGAGTCATGATTATAGCACTGCACTCCAGCCTGCTTGACCAAGGAAAGATCATGTCTGAAAAAAAACAATAATAAAATTAAATTAAAAACTGACTAGATGTGGTGGCTCACACCTATACTCCCAACAGTTTGGGAGGCTCAGGTTGGAGAATCCACTGATCCCCAGAGTTTGAGACCAGCCTAGGCAACATGGTGAGATCCTGTCTGAAACTAGAAAACAAAATTAAAGTCCTTTATAGCCTAATAATTTGCTTAGGTTTTTAGTTGCATTTATTATTCTATGTGTGTGTGTTTTTTTGTTTTTGTTTTGTTTATGAGACAGAGTCTGACTTTGTACCCAGGTCAGAGTGCAGTGGCATGATCTCGGCTCACTGCAGTCTCACCTCCCAGGTTCAAGTGATCCTCCCACCTCAGCCTCCCTAGTAGCTGGGATTACAGGTGCCCACCACCATGGCCGGCTAATTTTTTTTTTTTTTTTTGTATTTTTAGTAGATATGGGGTTTTGACATGTTGGCCAGGCTGGTCCCGAACTCCTGGCCTCAAGTGATCTGCTTCCCTCGGGTTCCCAAAGTGCTGGGATTACAGGCTTGAGCCACTGTGCCCAGCCCTCTCTCTGCATCTTTATGTGCCTGCAATGCCAAGAAGGAGTTCTTGGCCCCCGGGTTAGGGTCAGGGCCCCAGAGGCCCAGGATCAAGGCTACCAGCCGCATTCCAAAGACTTGCATCCCTCCAACAGGCTGCATCCAACAGGCATGGAAGAGGCTGCCCTGGAGCCTGCTCGGAGTCCCGTTGGGGAAAGCGAGTGGAAGTGCTCCTTGAAGAAACGGGAATCCCACCGATCTCAGGGGTTCTGTCCAGGCCTGCGGCTCTGGATCGTCAGGCCTGGGCCGAGGTGGGGAACAGATCTCGCCCTTGTTGGCTGGGGCTGAGAGTGAGGGTCCCGCTTCCTTAAAGGCCTAGCCCGGGGTTCCCCGCGACCGGCTCCACTGGGTAGCGCCCCGCCCCTCCCAGCCCCTCAAGGCCTGGCAGTTGCTCTCCACAAAGATGGCGCGGACGGCCTCAGGTGCGTCGGTCGCCAGGGCGCGCATCACGTCGCTCGACCGGTGCATCACGTCTGGCGACCCGCGCGTCACGGGCTCATTCCGCGCTGCTCTTAGCGTCACAGACCGCGGACCAGCGGAGGAGCGGAAAGCATGGTCCGGGGAGCAGTGGAGCCTGAGAGGCGCTCGGGCCGCTGTTGGGCTGCATGCCGGCGCTGCAGTGGGGGATGCTGTACCCCTGAGAGAGGCCGTCGCGGGAGTGCAAGAAGGTGGACAGCCTCTGGAGCTTCTGCGCAGACTTCTTGGACAACCGGTGCCATGGCTTCTAGGAAGGAACAGTCTTCCCGGCGTCCCGCTGCGAAAGGTGCGTGCTCGGCGCAGGGCCAGGAGGCCCCCGGAAGCCCAGGGGCGGGAGTGGAGGAGCCCGGGCCCCCCCGCAGGCTCCTTCACCTGGGCGCCCCAGAGCTGGGAGCTGGGAGAAGGTTAAAGGTCAGCAGGCTTGGGGGCGCGCGGTTGGGGGACGGGGACTGGGGGACCCGGGAGAGCCGAGGCGGAGGAGGCGGGAGGAGGAGGAGGAGGAGGAAGCGCTTCTGCCGAGCCCCCTCTGGAGGCGAAGGTTGAGCCTGGGCAGTGTTTATCTTTTAAATATTTATTTTTAAAATTTTTTTGAGACTGGGTTTGGCCTTGTCACCCAGGCTGGAGCGCAGTGGTGCGATCGTAACTTCTGAGCTCAAGCGATCCTCCCTCCCTAGCCTTGAAAGTTAGCTGCGGCCACCATGCCTGGCTAATTGGAAAAAAAAAGGCCAGTCACGGTGGCTCACACCTGTAATTCCAGCACTTTGGGAGGCTGAGGCAGGCGGATCACGAGGTCAGCAGATCGAGATCATTCTGGCTAACGCGGTGAAGCCTCATCCCTACTAAAAAAAAAAAAAAAAAAAAAAAAAAGGACAAAAAATTAGCCAGGCGTGGTGGCAGGCGCCTGTAGTCCCAGCTACTCGGGAGGCTGAGGCAGGAGAATGGCATGAACCCAGGAGGCGGAGCTTGCAGTGAGTCGAGATCGCGCCACTGCACTCCAGCCTGGGTGACAGAGCGAGACTCCGTTTCAAGAAAAAAAAAAAAAAACAGAATATATGCCCGTGCTTGGTGGCTCATGCCTGTAATGCCAGCACTTTGGGAGGCCGAGACAGGTAGATCACCTGAGGCCAGGAGTTCAAGACCAGCCTGGCCAACATGGTGAAAGCCCGTCTCTACTAAAAATGTAAAAACTAGCCAGGTGTGGTGGTGTATACCTGTAATCCCAGCTACTTGGGAGGCTGAGGCAGGAGAATTGCTTGAACCCGGGAGGTGGAAGTGGCAGTAAGCCAAGATCACCCCGCTGCACACTCCAGCCTTGGTAACAGAGTGAGCTCCGTCTCAAAAAAAAAAAAAAGAAAACCAAACGGCTTTTTTTTTTTTTAAGACATAGAGGCTCGCTACGTTGCCCAGGCTGGCCTCGAACTCCTGACCTCAAGCCATCCTACCACATTGACCTCCCAAACTGCTGATAACAGGCATGAGCCACCCAGACACTCGGTGGGCTGGAGCGGCAGGCACTGCACGGAGTTGGGCCCAGGGATCGGGAGGAGGGGACAGTTGAGACGTCCTGAGGTCAGCTCTGCCAAGGTGGGATGGTGGGGGGCCCTGCCCTGCCCTGCCCTGGGGGCTGTGCCCTGTGTAGGGGAATAGGTGGCCTGATCTACCCCACTGGGATGTTATTCTTCCCATCTGGCTGGCAGGCCCCTGAGCCCCATGCTGCAGGTTATGTGAGGGAGTGCCCGATAGCAGGGCCCCTCCTCATGCCCTGACGTGCTGCCCCTTCCTCATATCTCCTGTGTCTGCAGTGGGTAAATGGGGTCGATGCACTAGAGCATGAAGGGTCTACCTCCCCTTCAAGCCGACACCAGCAGCCTGTTCCAGGGGGGGCCCCTGCCCTCCCACCTCTGCATCACTATTGCCGTCAGCATCATTCTCACCCCCTCCACCCTGCCACCAGGGACCATCTGCTACATGACCAACACCTCCATGTGGGTACCATCCTGCCTCCACCGCATGCACCCACCTTCCTGCCCCACCCCGAGGTCTTCCTGCTAGGGACGGTGGCTTTCGTAGAGTGGAGGCCCTGGATCTGGGGAGGCTGGGGAGGCCTGTGAGCTGAAGTCAAAGGACCCAGGGCAAGGGCCTAGCAAACCACAGTCCTCCCACCCTAGGTATCCCAAGGGTTACTTTGTCCAGAACACAGACTTTGACTTCTTCAACTACATGGGACCGCAGCCGGCTGTGCTTCTGTACACGACACCCACCACCTATATCGACGACATCACCATCACCACTGGTGTGGAGCATGACAGTGGTGAGGGCTTCTGGTTTGTAAGATCCTCCCTCAGTGGAGCCCAGGGTGGCTCTGTTTGTTCCCTGTTTGGAAAGTTCTCCCAGGAAAAAGGTGCTCCCAGCATCTCTAAACCCTCACAGGTTCCCATCCACCTACAAAGCTAAAATCCAGGCTTTCTGAGCGGACACAGGCTCCTGAAATCACCCATGTGGTTGACCTCACTTGGAGAAGAGGCATCTGGCCTAATGTTACACAGCTCAGGGTGGCAGTCTGTCCCTTCCCCATGGTGCTGCTCTTACTCCACCTCCCCTTGCTACACATCGTGCTCAAGAAACAGGCAGCTTCGGTGGGCTGGGCACAGTGGTTCACACCTGTCGTCCCAGGAGGCCCTGGTGGGAGGATGACTTGAGGCCAGGAGTTCAAAACCAGCCTGGGCAACATAGCGAGACCATCACCACAAAAAAATAAAAAATTAGCCAGGCATGGTGATGTGTGCCAGTAGTCCCAGCTGCTGAGGGAGGAGAATCACTTGAGCCTAGGAGGTCAAAGGTGCAGTGAGCTGTGACCACACCACTGCACTCCAGTCTGGGCAACAGAGGGAGACCGTTTTTTTTTTGTTTTTTTTTGGTTTTTTTTTTTGATGGAGTCTCGTTCTGTTGACCAGGCTGGCGGGCAGTGGTACAATCTCGGCTCACTGCAACCTCCACCTCCTGGGTTCAAAGGATTCTCCTGCCTCAGCCTCCTGAGTAGCTGGGATTACAGGCACCTGCCACCATGCCCACTTAATTTTTGTATCTTTTTAGTAGAGACGGAGTTTCACCTTGTTAGCCTGGCTGGACTTGAACTCCTGACCTGAGGTGATGTACCTGCCTCAGCCTCCCAGAGTGTAAGGATTTTTAAAGTTTTTTTTTTTCTTTTTTACATTTATATCTTTTTCTTTTTCTGAGATGAGGCCTTGCACGGTCACCGAGGCTAGAGTGCAGTGGCGAGATTATTGACAGCTGTTTTGGGGGCTGCAGTTCCAGGTTCAAAAGAGTTTAGGCTTGATATGGTGGTTAATGCCTGTCATCTCAGCACTTTGGGAGGCCAAGGTGGACAGCTCACTTGAGCTCAAAAGTTCGAGACCTGCCTGGGCAACACAGACCCTGTCTCAAAATAAATAAATAAATAAATAAGAATTTAAACAAGAATCACACAGCAAAAGTGGTGCAGCATAGAGCAATTTATTGCAAAGGAAGAGTATTTTGGAAGTTAAGTGCAGAATAGCCCAGGCACAGTGACTCATGCCTGTAATCCCAGCACGTTCAGAGGCCGAGGTGGGTGGATCACTTGAGCCCTGGAGTTCAAACAAGCCTGGCCAACATTAGCTGGGCGTGGTGGCGTGTGCCTGTAATACCAGCTACTCAGGAGGTTGAGATGGGAGAATTGCTTGAACTTTTGAGGTGGAGGTTGCAGTGAACTGAGATTGCAACACTGCATTCTAGCCTGGGTGACAGAGCGAGACCCTGTCTCAAAAAAAATATTGAAGTGCAAAATACATGGTTCACCCTCCGACAGAATTCAGGACAGGCTGCTGGTAAGGATGAGACAGCGCTGATTATTATGGGGGAAACTCCCTTTCTGGGAGTCTTCCATGATGAATTCTTAAGGAGCTGGGAAGAGGTGTTACTCTAAGCACGTTCTGGGTCATCCTCTTGGTGCACATGCACCGTAGCTGTACTTGCTTGTTCACACATCACATGTCTCAGCGCCATGATTGGCACATCCAAAGGACACGGTCACTTCCTTGACTGCCCGCCTCAAGATTGTAGCTCACTACTGCCCCAAATTCCTGGGCTCAAGTGATCCTCCCACCTCAGCCTCCGCAAGTGGTGGCATTACAGGTGTGACTACTGCACCTGGCCAAAAAAATCTTTTTTTAAATAGAAAAAAAAGCACCAGATGCGGTGGCTCATTCCTGTAATCCCAGCACTTTGGGAGGCTGAGGCGGGTGGATCACCTGACGTCAGGTTTTGGAGACCAGCCTGGCCAACATGGCAAAACCCTGTCTCTACTAAAAATACAAAAATTTGCTGGACGTGGTGGTGCATGCCTGTAATCCTACGTACTCAGGAGGCTGAGGCAGGAGAATCACCTGAACCCTGGAGGTGGAGGTTACAGTGAGCGGAGATCACGCCACTGCACTCTAGCCTGGTTGACAGAGTGAGACTTTGTCTCAAAAAATAATAATAAATACAAAGCAACAGAAACAAATGGCTGCCTGGGAATGCTGGCTGTGAGGCACTGATGTTTGTGTGGCCCAGGTCATATCCCTCCCTCAGCCCTGGTTTCTCTTGCCTCCTGCAGGGCTGGTGAATGACCAGATCTCTGTCAAGTGTAGTAACCAGTTCAAGTTGGAAGTACATCTTTTGGATGCAGAAAACAAAATCGTGGCCAATGGAGCCGGGACCCAGCGCCAGCTGAAGGTGCCGGGTGCAGGCAGGAGCCTCTGGTGGCCGTACCTGATGCATGAATGCCTCACCTGTCTGTACTAATTAGAGGTAATGGTGGTTTGGGACTTGATTAAGGGAGGTTTTTTGTCCCCATCTTGTGGGCCTGGCTTCATCAGGAGCCCAGAAGAGGTGAATGGCAGGTGTGGTCCTCTGAGCTTTCTAATGTTTGGGAGGCCTAGGTTTTTTTTTTTTTTTTTTTTTTTTTTTTTGAGATGGTCTCACTCTGTCACCCAGGCTGGAGTGGAATGTCCTGAATACAGCTCATTGCAGCCTTGAGCTCCCAGGTTGCGGCAATCTGCCTACCTTGGCCTCCTGAGTAGCTGGGACTACAGGCACATGCCACCATGCCTGGCTAATTAAAAAATTTTCTTTGTAGGTCGGGCATGGTGGCTCATGCCTATAATCCCAGCACTTTGGGAGGCCAAGACATGTGGATCACTTGAGGCCAGGAGTTCAAGACCAGCCTGGCCAACATGATAAAACCCTATCTCTACTAAAAATACGAAAAAATTTGCTGGGAATGGTGATGCATGCCTGTAATCCCAGCTACAGGGGAGGCTGAGGCAGGAGAGTTGCTTGAACTTGGGGGACAGAGGCTGCAGTGAGTTGAGATCACGCCACTGCACTCCAGCCTGGGGGACAGAGTGAGACTGTCTCAAAAACAAAAAACTTTTTTATAGAGATGGGGTCTCCCTCTGTCACCAGGCTGGTCTTGAACTCCTGGACTCAAGTGATCCTCCTGCCTTATCTTTCCAAAGCGTGGGGACTCCAGGCATGAGTCACCTCGTCTGGTCAAGGGGAAAGCCTGGTTTTGAAGGACAGGTCCCAGGGTCAGCCAGGGAAGGGCAGAACCTCAGCTGCATCTCTGCTTGCAGGCCTGAGGTGTCTGCTGGGTGCACAAGGGGCCTTCCTGCCAGAGGGTGGGCCAGATGGGACTCAGGATGTCAGGGTGCGCACACCTGGCGCTTTGGCTGTCGTAGTTGCAGCTGACTGCACAGATGTCACTGGGGCCTGTGTCTGACTTCTACACATTCTTTGTGGGGATCTGCACTGTGGCTGTCACTGAGAGCCAGTTCCTCATCAATGGGAAACATTTGTATTTTCATGGCTTCAACAAGCATGAGGATGCGGACGTACATTGGTGTTCCTAGGTCCTCATGGGGGTTGCCTCTGGTCACCTTTCGGTTTTGCCTTCCCTGTGTCCCATAGTTGAGGGCAATGAGGCAAATGGCTCCAAACTGCCTTGTGGTGGAGCTGTTGCTTGGGCTGGAGAGGGGGGCTCATGGGGTGGCTCTCCAGGGTCCTGGCTCTCGGAGGAAGTGCAGCTTCGACAGGGAAGGGGTCAGGCAGCTCTGCTGTCTCCTAGATATGAGGGAAGGGCTTTGACTGGCTGCTGCTGGTGAAGGACTTCAACCTGCTTCGCTGGCTTGGTGCCAACGCCTTCCGCACCAGCCACTACCCCTACACCGAGGAAGTGCTGCCGATGTGTGACTGCTTGTGGTCATCGATGAGTGTCCCACCACGGGCCTGGTGCTGCTGTGAGTTTCTGCCGTGCACCTGCTCCGCCTGCGCAGCCCACGGGCTGCACCGTGACCCTCTGTCCCTTCCCTCCTGGCCCGCAAGCAGCTTTTCAACAACGTGTCTCTGCATCAACACATGCGTGTGATGGAGGAACTGGTACGCAGGGAGAAGAACCATCCCGCCATCATGATCTGTGGTCTGTGGCCAACAAGTCTGCATCCTACTTGGAATCTGCTGGCTACTACTTCAAGTGAGTGCCCCCTGCCTGCCCTGGGCTGGATTGGGAAGGAGAACCTGGCAGGTGACAGGCTAGGGTGGGCGTGTGCTATTCAAGATCAGCTTCCTGTCCCAGCCTAATAGGAGGGCCCTCCATACCCAAACAGTTCAGGGGACCAAATATCTACCCACCCAAATTATGGTTTTCTTTTCCTTTCTTTTTTCTTTTCTTTCTTTCTTTTTTTTTTTTTTTGAGATAGAGTCTCGCTGTGTTGCCCAGGCTGGAGTGCGGTGGTGCGATCTCAGCTCACTACAACCTCCGCCTCCTGTATTCAAGTGATTCTGCTGCCTCAGCCTTCTGAGTAGCTGGAACTGCAAGCATGAGCCACTGCCCCTGGCCTTTCGTTTTTTTTTGCGAAATGGGGTCTCAGTGTGGTTGCCTGGGCTGGAGTGCAGTGGTGTGATCTTGGCTCAATGCAGCCTCAACTTCCCAGGCTCAGGTGATCTTCCTGCCTCAGCCTCCCAAGGAGCTGGGATTATAGATGTGTGCTATGATGCCCAGCTAATTGTTGCTTTTCTTTTTTTCTTTGAGATGGAGTCTCACTCTGTTGCTCAGGCTGGAGTGCAGTAGCATGATCTTGGCTCACAGCAACCTCCACTTCCCGGGTTCAAGCGATTCCCCAGCCTCAGCTTCCTGCAGAGCTGGGATTACAGGCACGTGCCACCACACCCAGCTAACTTTTGCATTTTTTAATAGAGACAGTGTTTCGCCATGTTGGCCGGGCTGGTCTTGGACTCCTGATCTCAGGTGATCTGCCTGCCTCAGCCTCCCAAAGTGCTAGGATTACAGGCGTGAGCCACTGTGCCCGGCTAATTTTTGTATTTTTAGTAGAGATTGGGTTTCACCATGTTAGCCAGGCTGGCCTCGAACTCCTGGCCTTAAGTGATCTGCCTGCCTCAGCCTCCCAAAGTGCCGGGATTACAGGTGTCAGCCACCGTGCCTGGCCCCCTTTTCTTCCTTACGACCATGCAGTTCCAACTCAGTGTTCAGAGTAGATTTTTCACTTGTGGTAAAGGTAGTAGAGGTTGTAGAAATGCCCCTTAAGGCAGACACTACACCCTGATTTCATGGAGTGCTTTGGGCTGAGCCAAGTCTGCAGTAGGCAGAAGGCTCTGAGAAGTCATCCTAGCCTGGGCAAAGGACAATTCAGAGCTGGGGGCACAGCGGTGTGCTCAGCAGGACTGGGTGGACAGGCCCTTTGTTGCAAAGGTGGAGAGCACAGGCTTCCAGGAGCAGGTGACTGACAGGCTTCTTTGGGAGGTGGCCAGAGGAAATGCCTGTTTTCCCGGAGCAGGAATTGAAGGGAGCTACCCAGGCTGGAGTGGTTCAGCCAGGCTGTCACAAGGCTTTGAATCTTTTCATCTGAGAGCCTGGTTATTGGAGAGTGGGTTTGGAACTTGAGGCTAGCGGGTTCTGTACCATCCTGTGCCAGCCACAGCCTTCGAATGGGCAGAACAATGATGGGGGGAAGGTGTAAACGAAGAAATGAACTTAGGAAAGAGAAGAGGAAAAGAGGCTTTAACAACAATCTAGGCCGGACATGGTGGCTCATACCTGTAATCCCAGCACTTTCGGAGGCCAAGGCAGGTGGATCACCTGAGATCAGGAATTCAAGACCAGCCTGACCAACGATAGTGAAACCCCGTCTCTGCTAAAAGTACAAAAATAAGCCAGGCGTGGTGGTGTGAACCTGTAATCCCAGCTGCCTGGGAGACCGAAGCAGGAGAATTGCTTGAAACCAGGAGGCGGAGGTTGCAGTGAGCTGAGATCGTGCCATTGTACTCCAGCCTGGGCTACAGAGTGAGACTCTCTGTCTCCAAAAAAAATAGTCTGTCCTGTGGAGGACTCGGGTGGGTGCCGGGAGCTCTGACCACGGGTTGGTCCCTCTGTTAGGTTTTTCTTCCCTTCATCTCTCCTGGTTAACTCGACTTGGCATAAAGGCCATTTCTTCTAAGAGGTTGTCCCTGACTCTCCAGTCCAAGTTATCTTTATTGTCTCACAGAGCCCAATTCCTGCCACCATTTGTCATTTCCATTTGCAACATTTCTTTCGTTGTTTGTTTTTCAGAGTCAGGGTCTTCCTCTGTTGCCCAGGATGGAGTGCAGTGGTGCAATCACGGCTCATTGCCACCTCAGCCCCCTGGGCTTAAGCGATCCTCCCGCCTCAGCCTCCCAAATAGCTGGGACCACAGTTGTGTGCCGCCATGCCAGGCTAAGTTTAAGTTGTTTTTATTTTCCCTGAGACAAAGTCTCTTGCTCTGTTGCCCAGGCTGGAGAGCAGTGGTGCGATCTTGACTCACTGCAACCTCTACCTCCTGGGTTCAAGCAATTCTCTCACCTCAGCCTTTTGAGTAGCTAGGGTTACAGGCAGGCACTACAAGGCCCAGCTAGTTGTTTTTTGTTTTTTGTTTTTTGTTTGTATTATTCGTAGAGGCAGGGTTTCACCATGTTGGCCATTCTGGTCTCAAACTTTTGACCTTGTGATCCACCTGCCTCAGCCTCCCAAAGTGTTGGGATTACAGGCGTGGGCCACCATGCCCTGCCCTAATTTATACATTTGTTGTAGAAACAGGGTCTCGCTATGTTGCCCAAGCTGGTCTTGAACTCCTGATCTCTAGTAAGCCTCCTTCAATGCTGGGATTCTAGGCGTGAGCCACCTTGCCCAGCACTTGCACCATTTCTCTGTGCATGCGTTTCCACTCCCACTGCCGAGGACCTGTGGACTTAGATTTGAGTCACTGCTGAGCACCTCGCACCTAGCCCCATGCCTATCTCCCAGCCTGCACTCTCTGTTTGCTTGATGCGTTAATAAATATCCTTCCTGAGTCTGCATCCATCCACCTCCTGTGTTGAAGAGCTGTTTCAGGGAGTCAATCTCATTTTTGGCAGTGTCCAGCCCAGTGACCTTAGCTCTGTACCTGGAAGTGTGGCTACTCCTCTAGGGGCTAGGATTCAGAGGTTGGGGGAGAGTGATGTTAGAGAGCTCGGTCTAGGACTAGAGGATCATATGCCCTTACGTAAAATACATCTCAAGTTAGGGAAGAAAGCAGCGGCTCCATGCTTCGTTTTTTTTGTTTGTTTGTTTCCTTTTGTTCGTTTGTTTTGAGATAGGGTCTTGCTCTGTGGACCAGGCTGGAGTGTAATGGTGCGATCTCAGCTCACTGCAACCTCCACCTCCTTGGTTCAAGTGATTCTCGTGGCTCAGCCTCCTGAGTAGCTGGTGTTACAGACACGTGCCATGACTGGCTAATTTTTATATTTGTAGTAGAGATGGGGTTTTGCCATGTTGGCCAGGCTGAAAGCTGCCTCAAGGTTCTCTGTGATGGCCAGCCATGGTGGTTACACCTGTAATCCCAGCACTTTAGGAGGCCAAGGCGGGCAGATCACTTGAGGGCAGGAGTTTGAGACCAGCCCAGCCAAGTGGTGAAACCTTCTTTCTACCAAAAATACAAAAAATTAGCCTGGTGTGGTGGCACACGCCTGTAATCCCAGCTGCTCAGGAGGCTGAGGCACGAGAAGCACTTGATCGTGGGAGGCAGAGGTTGTGAGCCGAGATTGTGCCACCGCATCCTAGCCTGGGTGACAGAGCAAGACTCTGTCTCCAAAACAAAACACGATTTTCTGTGAGAATGACTACATGGGCCCCTCGGGTGGGATCGCTTCTCCAGGGCAAGGTGAGGGGAAGCCCAGTGATGGGACTGCTGCCTGGAGAAGAGTCAGTTCCAGTGGTGGGGGCCCTGGGCTTTGGCTGAGGACTGCACATTGGCAGCTACTGTGCCTCTCACAGCCCTTCCCAGCTGCACATGTTGTGAGTGTCAGCACAGAGTCACAGGCCTGCCTCCTTTGGGCCTCTTTGTGACCATGTTTCCTGCCTGTGGACCAGGGTAATTTCATGATCTAAATTGGTGCACTTGGATGTTCTCAGCCCTGAGAGGCACCTCTTCCTTGTTTTTTTGTTTGTTTGTTTTTAAGAAATGGGGTCTTGCGATGTTGCCCAGGCTGGTCTCAAACTTCTGTGCTCAAGTGATCCTCCTACCTTGGCCTTCCAATGTGCTGGGATTACAGGCATGAGCCAGTGTGCTGTGCTAATTTTCTTACTACTATTTTTTGTAGAGCTGGGGTCTTCCTGTGTTGCCCAGGCTGGTCTCGAACTCTTGGCCTCAAGGCATCCTCCTGCCTCAGCCTCCCAGAGTGCCTGGATTACATCTCCTTCTTACCTTCTCTGCTAGAAGAGCCCCCAAAGTGTGTGAGTGCTGAGTTGTGTGGTCTTCCGGGTGCTGAACGTGCTCTCCTGCTCTGGTCCTAGGCTCCGTATGTGGACGTGATCTGTGTGAACAGCTGTTACTCTTGGTATGATGACTATGGGTACCTGGAGATGATTCAGCTGCAGCTGGCCACCCAGTTTGAGAACTGGTATAAGACGTATCAGAAGCCCATTATTCAGAGTGAGTATGGAGTGGAAACGATGGCAGGGTTTCACCAGGTAAGCAGTGTTGAACTTTCTGCTTGTGTGTTGTCTCGGGGCAGAGATGTTACTCGCCTACCCTGGCCTGCCCTGCGCCCACTGCACTGCTTCCCTCGCTTCAGCTTTGGGCTCTCCTCCCTCTGCCCTGTCCATGTTCCCTTCCTGGCCAGCAGTTCCCTTGGTCCTCAGAGTTGGCCTCCTTACCAGCTTGTTTCCAGTCTCCTATCACCTGCGCCTGAGTGGTCTTTCTAACAAATCCAAATTTGTGTGTGTTTGTTTTTGAGACCAAGTCTGTCTCTGTCACCCAGGCCGGAGTGTGGTGGTGCGATCACTGCTCACTGCAGCCTTAAGCTCCTGGGCTCAAGTGATCTCCCCACCTTAGCCTCCTGAGTAGCTGGGACCATAGGCACATACCAACATGCCTGGCTAATGTTTTTACCCTTGTAGAGATGAGGTCTTGCTATGTTGCCCAGGCTGGTCTTGATTCCTGGGCTCAAGTGATCCCCCTGCCTCACCCTCACAAAGCACTGGGATTATAGGTGTGAGTCACTGCACCTAGCCACAAATCAAAATTTTGGGAGTCCTGTCATTGGCACCCACAGGACAAAGCCCTAACCCCTGGTCAGGACACTCAGTGTCCTCTGCTCTCTCCTGGGTTTTCACCCTCTTCCCCTCACTCCCAGCCACTGATCTGTTTCCACTGCCCTCGTTTGCTCTCCTGCTCTTGCTTGAGCTGTTTCTTCTGCCTGGAATGCCCATGTTGGCACCATAATCACCTACTAAAAGATTCTTTTTTTCTTTAGAGATAGGGCTGGCTGGGCACGGTGGCTCATGCCTGTAATCCCAGCACTTTGGGGGGCCAAGATGGGCGGATCACCTGAGGTTGAGAGTTCAAGACCAGCCTGACCAACATGGAGAAACCCCGTCTCTACTAAAAATACAAAACTAGCCGGGCGTGGTGGTGCATGCCTGTAATCCCAGCTACTTGGGAGGCTAAGGCAGGAGAATTGCTTGAACCCAGGAGGCAGAGGTTGTGGTGAGCCGAGATCACGCCACTACACTGCAGCCTGGGCAACAAGAGTGACACTCCATCTCCAGCAACAACAAAAAAGACGTTAGAGATAGGATCTTGCTATGTTGCCCAGGCTGGTCTCGAACTTCTGGACTCAATTGATCTTCCTGCCTTGGCCTCCCAAAGTGCTGGGATTACAAGCGTGATCCACTGTGCTAGCCTTTTTTTTTTTTTTTTTTTGACAGGGTCTTGTTCTGTTGCCCAAGCTGGAGTGCAGTGGTGCCATCATAGCTCACTGCAGACTTGAACTCCTGGGCTGAAGCGATTCCCCTGCCTCAGCCTCCTGAGTAGCTGGGACTACAGGCATGCACCACCATGTGCAGCCTAGTTTTAAAATTTTTTGTAGAGATGGAGTCTAACTATCCTGCTGGTCTTGAACTCCTGTCCTCAAGTGATTCTCCCGCTTTGGACTTCTAAAGTCCTGGGAATACAGACATGAGTCCCATGATGCATGGCTGAAAAGATTCCTATTCGGTGTCCAAGTATCCTCATAGCTGTCCCCTTTGTGGGGAGGTTTACCTCACCTGCCGTTTACCTCACCTGCCCCAGGCTGAGGGAGCCTTTCCTGTGCTCTGCTCCTATTGCAGCCCGAACCTGGCTCTCCCAGCATTCTTGCCAGGCACTGCCATTATTTCTTTGGCTCTCTGTTTGATCAGATTGTGGGCTCAGGAGAGAGAAGGAGTCCTATTTATTGTTGCTTCCTGGGTACTCTGCAATATCTGACACAGCATGTGCTAAATAATACATACTGAGGGCATGGGTGAGATCTTAGAGCCATGTTTAGTCACTCACTATGTCCTCTTTTTTTTTCTTTTGAGATGCAGTCTCGTTCTGTCACCCAGGCTGTAGCCCAGTGGCATGATCTCAGGGCTCCTCACCAAGGCCGAGATGGACCAGATGCTCCATGGCCTAGATGAGGTACTTGCCGTGGCCCAAGCCCCACCCAAGGCCCCCTCCCAAATCCCTGAGCAAATAGTGCAGTGTTGCCAATCTGTGGTTTCACATTGAACTAAGTATATTCTCACGTGCTGTTTAACTGTGTGCCTTGATGACCGCCTCTCTCCATCCTTTAATGACCCCTGTGGCCCACATGGCTCATGGGTAAAGGTGTGCTGGGCCTGAGATGCCCCCTCCCAGGGTGCGCTTCCAGGACTCAGCTCCTGGAAAGGGACAGTCAGTCATCAGGGATAGGGTAGGACCAGGGCAGGGGCTCTCTTGGCTGCTGATGCCTGCTCACCTGACCCCTGGCATTGTTGCTACCCGCTATAGGTGGCTGAGGAGTGGGCCCAGGGTACCTTCAAACTCAACTCTGATGACATCCACACAGCCATGAGCGCCGCCTGAAGGTACAACCCCTGGAGCCCCACCGCTTTCCTGGCCTCCCCTCTCCACCTTGCCCGGGGCCACTTTGAGCATTAGCACCATCATTCTGTTTACTTCCCCATTGGCAGACAGCAGGTGAGACCTCAGGACATGGGCTAGGCATGCTGGCTCATGCCTGTAATCCTAGCACTTCGGGAGGCTGAGGTGGGAGGATCACTTGAACCCAGGAGATGGAGATTACATTGAGCAGAGATGGCGCCATTGCACTCCAGCCTGTATAACAGAGCAAGACTTCATCTAAAAAAAGAAAGAAAAAAAGCAGTGTTTCTCGAAGCTAGTCCCCCAACTAGCAGTACAAGCATCACCTCAGAACTCCTGAGAAATGTGATGTGAGGCTCCACTTTAGATGGCTGAATCAGAGATTCTGGGGGTGGTCCCCAGCAATTTGTATTTATTTTATTATTATTTTTTTATCTTTGAGATAGAGTTTCACTCTTGTTGCCCAGGCTGGAGTGCAGTGGTGCGATCTCAGCTCACCGCAAACTCCACCTCCCGGGTTCAAGCGATTCTCCTGTCTCAGCCTCCCAAGTAGCTGAGATTACAAGTATGCACCACCACACCTGGCTAATTTTGCACTTTTAGTAGAGATGGGGTTTCACCATGTTGTTCAGGCTGGTCTCAAACTCCTGACCTCAGGTGATCCGCTCGCCTCAGCCTCCCAAAGTGCTGGGATTATAGGTGTGAGCCACCGTGGCTGTCCAGCAATTTGTATTTTTAATAAATTCTCCAGTGGCTAGGCCTGGTGGCTCATGCCTGTAATCACAGCACTGTGAGAGGCGGAGGCAGGAGGATCACTTGAGCCCAGGAGTTCGAAACCAGTCTGAGCAACATAGTGAGACCCTATCTCTAAAATTAAAAAAATTAAATTAGCAGTCATGATGGTGTGTACCTGTGGTCCCAGCCACTCAGGAGACTGATGTGGGAGGATCCCTTGAGCCCAGGAGGTCAAGGATGCAGAGAACCATGATTGCACCGTTGCACTCCAACCTGGGTGACAGAGCAAGACCAAAAAGCCCAAATCAACAACAACAACAAATTAGCAGGGCACAGTGGCGTGTGCGCCTTTAGTCCCAGCTATTTGGGAGGTGGAGGCTGAAAGATCCCTTGAGTCCAGGCTGCAGTGAGCTATGATGGCCACTGCACTGCAGCCTGGGCAACAGAGCAAGACCCTGTCTCCTAACAAAGAAAACTAATCTCCAGGAACATCTGATGCATGCTAAACATAAGGACTCTTCGAAAACATAAAGGCGAGTAAAACCTACAGGCCAGTAAGCGTTAATAGCACACATAAATAGTATCAATAATTATGAGAAGATGGTTCAAGCTGAGAGTGAGACAGAGCCGAATAGGTAAGAGAGGATCTGCCCAAGGCGGGGACATCCTGGCAGAGGGACAGGTCCTGGGCCTGACAGCGTCAGACCCAAGGGTGCCCAGGGCTCACTCATCTACCTATGCCCCTAGGTTCACTGAGAGAACATGGGACAGGCCCTTACCCCGACATACTGGCCACTGACCTCTACTACCTTGTCCTCAAAGGGGTGTGTGTGTAGCAGCCAGGAGGAGGGTGAGGAGACGGGGTGCCCCTCAGAGGGTGGGGGAGCTCAGGAAGGGGTGCAGGCAGCCCGGCCTGGTGGCTCATGCCTGTAATCCCAGCACTTTGGGAGGCCTAGCTGGGCGGGTCACTTGAGGCCAGGAGTTTGAGACCAGCATGGTCAACATGGTGAAACCCTGTCTCTACTAAAAATACAACAATTAGCCAGGTGTGGTGGTACAGTCCTATGATCCCAGCTACTCAGGTGGTTGAGGCAGGAGAATCACTTGAACTTGGGAGGTAGGTGGAGGTTGCAGTGAGATGAGATCGTGCCATTGCACTCCAGCCTGGGTGACAGAGTCAGACTTTGTATCAAAAAAAAGCGGGGGGGGAGAAGGGGTGCAGGCAATGGAGGCAGATCAGGGCATGGAGGAGGCTGCCTCAGTGCCACCTCCTAGGAGGTGAGCCTAGGTGCCTGGAGGTCAGGGTGGCCTGGTGCCCTGGCCCACCTCTTCCTCTTTCCCCAGCCCCCTGTTCTCAGGCAATATGAGCCACGTGTGGGACTACTGGCACAGTGTGGAGCAGTACAGTGCCCCGGGTGGCACTGTGTGCTCCAGCTTCAACAAGCAGATCTGCCAAGTGTGAGTGCTATTGCAGGCACAGCCGGCTTAGGTCCTCCCATGCCTGCCCCCAAATAAAGTGGGTGCAAGAGGAGGCTGCTGTGTATGCCCCAGGCTGGCTCCCTCCTTTGCTGCGCTTTCCAGGGCTGGCCAGTGGGCACAGTCAGGGACTGGAGAGGTTGGGGACTCTCCAGGTGGGGGGTGGTGGCCTGTAATTATAGCAGTTTGGAAGGGCAAGGTGCAAGGATGCTTGAGGCCAGGAGTTTGAGACCAGCCTGGGCAACACAGGGAGACCCATGTTATTACCTCTACCAATGATAAATAATTAGTCCAGCATGGTGGCAGATGCCCGTAAGTCCCAGCTACTTGTAAGGCTGAGGTGAGAGGATCACTTGTGCCCAGGAGTGGAGGCTGCAGTGAGCTATGATCATGCCACTGCATTCCAGCCTGGACAACAGAGTGAGACCCTGTCTCTAAAAAAAAAAAAAAAAACTTTAAAAAAACATGGAAGCAGAGAAAACTGGGCAAGGGCAGTGAGGGTCATAGATGGGAAGGGAAGAGGGGGCTGCCATCACAGCCTCTGCCCTGTCCAGGCCCCATCCCCTTCAAACAGGGTATCACAGTGACCTCCTATGCCAGCAGTGGTGGTTCACACCTGTAATCCTAGCACTTTGGGAGGCCTGGGCAACATAGCAAGAGCCCAGCTAACACATTAAAAAAAAAATAGCCATGCGGGCATGGTGGCTCACACCTGTAATCCAGCACTGTAGGAGTCTGTGGCTTGTGGATCACTTGGGGCCAGGAGTTCGAGACCAGCCTGGCCAACATGGTGAAACCCCGTCTCTACTGAAAATACAAAAATTAGCTGGGCGTGCTGGCAGGAGCCTGTAATCCCAGCAACTGGGGAGGCTGAGGCAGAATTGCTTGAACCCAGGAGGTGAAGGTTGCAGTGAGCCAAGATCCTGCCATTGTACTCCAGCCTGGGTGAAAAGAACAAGTCCCTGTCCTAAAAAAATAAAATGAAGAAAAAAGGAGGAGGAGGAGTAAGAGGAAGAAGAAACAGCCAGATTTGTTGGCTCACTTCTGTAAACAAGGAGGAAAAGGAGAAGGAGGAGGAAAATGTCAGGCATGGTGGCTCAGCCTGTAAAGGAGGAGGGGAAACAGCTAGGCTTGGTGTCTCATGTCTGTAGAGGAGAAGGAAGAGGAGGAGGAGGAGGAGGAGGAAACAGCCAGGCGTGGTGGCTCACGCCTCTAAAAGGGGAGGAGGAGGAAACAGCTTGGCATTGTGGCTTGCGCCTGTAAATTAGGAGGAGTGGGAGAAGTAGGAAAAAGCTAGGCACAGTGCCTTATGCCTATAGAGGAGGAGGATGAAACAGCCAGGTGATTAGGCTCATGCCTCTAAAGGAGGAGGAGGAAACAGCCAGGTGCAGTGCCTCATGCCTGTAGAGGAGGAGGAGGAGGAAACAGCCTGGCAAGGTGGCTCACGCCTGTAAAAGAGGAGGAGGAGGAAACAGCCAGGCGAGGTGGCTCACACCTGTAAATGAGGAGGAGGAAAAAGCCAGGCACAGTGCCTCATGCCTGTAGAGGAGGAGGAAAGAGCCAGGCGAGGTGGCTGATGCCTGTAAAGGAGGAGGAGGAGAGAACAGGCACTGTGCCTCACGCCTGTAAATGAGGAGGAGGAGGAAACAGGCAGGCACAGTGCCTCATGCCCATAGAGACGCCTGTAAAAGAGGAGGAGGAGGAAACAGGCAGGCACAGTGCCTCGTGCCTGTGGAGGAGGAGGAGGAAACAGTCATGCGAGGTGGCTCATGCCTGTACATGAGGAGGAGTAGGAGGAAACAGCCAGGCGATGTGGCTTATGCCTGTAAATGAGGAGGAGGAAACAGCCAGGCACAGTGCCTCATGCCTGTAGAGGAGGAGGAGGAAACAGGTGAGGTGGTGCACACCTGTAAAGAGGAGGAGGAGGAAAAAGCCAGGTGAGGTCACCCACGCCTGTAGAGGAGGAGGAGGGAATAGCCAGAGGCCGTGCCTCATGCCTGTAAATGAGGAGGAGGAGGAAACAGCCATGCAAGGTGGCTCATGCCTGTAAAGGAGGAGGAAACAGCCAGGCGCGGTGCCTCACGCCTGTAGAGGAGGAGAAGGAAACAGCTAGGCAAGGTGGCTCACGCCTGTAAATGAGGAGGAGGAGGACACAGCCAGGTGCAGTGCCTCACACTTGTAGAGCAGGAGGAGGAAACAACCAGGTGGTGTGGCTAATACCTGTAAATGAGGAGGAGGAGGAAAAAGCCAGGCATGGTGCCTCACGCCTGTAGATGAGGAAACAGGCGAGGTGGCTCACATGGAGAAACCCCGTCTATACTAAAAATACTAAATTAGCTGGTTGTGGTGGTACATGGCTGTAATCCCAGCTACTCGGGAGTCTGAGGCAACAGAGTCGCTTGAACCTGACAGCTGGTGGTTGAGGTTAGCCAAGATTGTGCCACTGCACTCCAGGCTGGGCAACAAGAGTGAAATTCCATCTCAAAGAAAAAAAAACAAAAAAGACACCAGCAACATGCTTGCAGAGCAAAGTCTATCTGAGGACTGTCTGCAAGTTGAAGACATAGGCCTTGGAAAAAAGCAACCCTACTTGCACCTTGATATCAGACTTCCAGCTTTCAGAGCTGGGGGAAACATTTCTATTGTGTAAACAACCCAGTTGGTGTTATTTTGTTACGGCTGTCCTAGCAGAGTAATGCAATGAGTCTTAAGATTTGTAATCTCACTCTATGGTAGTATGTGTTCAATACACATCTGATGCTGAGAGAAGTTCACTGAAGTAATTTAAAAAATTAAGGCCTCGTGATGGTTCACATCTGTAAACCCAGTGCTTTGGAAGGCTGAGGCGGGAGGATTGCTTGAGCCCAGCTGGGAGTTTGAGACCAGCCTGGACAACATAGCAAGACCCTGTATCTATAAAAATATAATCAAATTAGCCAGGTGTGGTGGCTGGTGCCTGTAGTCCCAGCTACTCAGGAAGCTGATGTGGGAGGATTGCTTGAACCCAGGATGCAATGAGTTGTGGTGATGTGCCACTGAACTCCAGTCTAGGCAACAGAACAAGACTGTCTCAATCAATCAGTCAAGGGACCAACTAAGAGACATATTTCCAAGAATGATCAGGACCAGCTGAACAGCTCAGAAGCATCCTCCTCTAAACTCTTACCTCCCTAGTAGCTGCGCAGCTCCCTGGGGTCTTCTATCACCTGCATGTCTGGATCTGCTGAGTGTTCTTCATTCCGTTGGGTTGGAGGGTTTGTGTCTTCTGCTGTGATGGATTGATTTGGGAGCTACAGAATGCTCACGTCATTGATTTGTCATTTGAAATTTAAATCACAGACCTGGATGGTGGCCAGGAGTTGGGGATGGCTCATCCCTCTTCTACCTTTCATTTTATACACCTGTGTATTGACTGATAAGTTGCAGTGCTCCTTGCTGCATTTCACAAATAATCCAGCAAATCCTTGAGATTTATTTCAATGATTGATTAGAAAAGTCAGTGTCGTACACGAAGGATTAAAAAAGGAAATATTTGGAATCTACTTAAGTATCTGTTATCACAAAGACAGTGTAGACTCCTCCAAATTTATTTGCCACAGACAGGAAGGGAAAGAAAATTTCTTTTTATACATTGCACAGTCTATATAATAGAAAAAACATGAACTGGCCTCCCAAAGACATTAATCCTACCCTGCATCTGTCTACTGGTCGATGCTGTGACCTTGATCAATTTGTTTAACCTCCCCAAGCCCCAGTTTAGTTATCTTTTTATTATACTAAAAAATCGCATATGGCTTCATAATTCCTCAAGGATATAGAACCAGAAATACCATTTGACCCAGCAATGCCATTACTGGATATATACCCAAAGGGTTATAAATCATTCTGCTATGAAGACCCATGCATACATATGTTTAATGCAGCACTATTTACAATAGCAAAGACTTGGGACCAACCCAAATGCCCATCAGTGATAGACTGGATTAAAAAACTGACACATATGATGGCACACATGAAGATATAACATCAAGAAATTTGTGTTTCATTTACATAAATATTTGCTTTTCAAAATAACTAAAATTATTCTAATTCCAAAAAGTATAATTTGAATGTAATTATAACTGTCCAAAAAAAAAATCTCCTTCTCTATTTAAACTTACATACAAGTAAGCAATCTATTTTAAAGTATTCTCTATAATCAACATGGATTTAGAGTAATGTCTCAAACTGTTACTGCCTTAGTGCTTTCTACTCTCAATCTATGATGTTTCTTTGGCTTTATTTCTAATTTACTTTTTAACATTACCTAAATCTTTATAATATATTCTGGTAGAAACTCTCCAGTGTTTTCTAAGGTGTATGAATGGAACAAAAGTTTCTCCACATTAATTACATCCATAGGGTTTCTCCCCAGTATTAAGTTTGAGGAACTCTTGGAGAATTTCCCTTCAGTGTAAATTTTCTAGTGTACAATAAAATCTGTGATATAAGTAAGGTATTGTGCCTTTCTTTTTTATTGATAATGTTTTTCTTCAGTAAAATAATCTTGTGTACTTTAAGGGTTATATTTTGTGAAAGATCCTTCAACAGTCGTTACATTTATACCACTTTTATTTAGGATGAAATCACTGATGTAGACTGTGATGTCAAATTCTTTAATGGTTTTGCCACATTCTTTACCTTGGTAGGATTTCTCTCCAGAATGAATTCACTTACAGTAAAAGTTGAGCACAAATTGAAACATTTGCTACACTCCCTACAATTTTAGGGGTTCTCTGTCATGTGAATTACCTTATATTCAGTAACGATTGAGCATTGATCAAAGACTTACCACATTCTTCACATTTCTAGGGTTTCTCTCCAGTATGAATTCTCTTATGTTTAGTAAGGTTTGAGAACCAGTTCAAGGCTTTGCCACATTTTTCACATTTGTATAGTTGCTCTCCAGTATGAATTCTCTTATGTCCAATAAGATGTGAGCTCTGGTTAAAGAAAGGTTTTGCCATATTCTTCACATTGGTAGCATTTCTCTCCAGTGTGAGTTCTTTTTTGATTAGTAAGGATTGAGCCATGCATAAAGCTTTTCCACACTCTTCACCACTGTAGGGTTTCTCTCCAGTATGAATTCTCTTATGTTGAGAAAGATATGAGAACCAGTTAAAATTTTGCCACATTCTTCACATGTGTAGGGTTTCCTTCCAGTATGAATTCTCTTGTGTCCAATAAGATGGGAGCTCTTGTTAAAGGTTTTTCCACATTCTTCACATTTGTAGCATTTCTCTCTAGTATGAATTCTGTTATTTTTAGTAAGGATTAAGCCATGCCTAAAAGCTTTTCCACATTTTTCACCATTGTAGGATTTCTCTCCAGTATGAATTCTCTTATGTTGAGAAAAGTATGAGAACCATTTAAAAGTTTTGTCACATTCTTCACATGTATAGGGTTTCCTTCAGTATGAGTTCTCTTGTGTCCAGTGAGATGTGAGCCCAGGTTGAAGACTTTGCCACATTCTTCACATTTGTAAGGTTTCTCTGCAGTATGAATTCTCTTATGTCCAATAAAGCGTGAGCACTGGTTAAAGGTTTTGCACATTCTTCATGTTTCCAACATTTCTCTCCAGTATGAAATTCTCTTATTAATGGAAAGATGTTATTTTTAATCTTTTTTACTTGTAAAAAATGTAATACATAGTATATAAAATGTAAGCATGCTATAAATCCAAAGCAGCAGAAGGAAAGTCTCCCCTAAAATGCTCTGTACTGGCTCAGGGCCAGGACTCATGCCTGTGATCCCAACACTTTGAAGGACCGAGGCAGGTGGATCACTTGAGGTCAGGAGTTAGCTTGGCCAACATGGTAAAACCCTATCTCTACTAAAAATACAAAAATTAGCCTGGTGTGGTGGCACAGGACTCTAGTCCCAGCTACTCAGGAGGCTGAGGCAGGAGAATCACTTGAACCCAGGAGACAGAGGTTTCAGTGAGCTGAGATCCTGCCACTGCACTCCAGCCTGGGCAAAAGAGCAAAACTCTGTCTAAAACAAACAAACAAACAAAAAAGAAACAAAAAAAATTAGTATTTGACAGCATAACAGGGTGACTATAGGCAATAATAATATTTTTTTGAGACGGAGTCTTGCTCTGTTGCCCAGGCAGGAGTACAGTGGGGTGATCTTGGCTCATTGAAATCTCTACCTCCCAGGCTCGTGCAATTCTCCTGCCTCAGCCTCCAAAGTGGCTGGGAGTACAGGCACATGCCACCATGCTCAGCTAATTTTAGTATTTTTAGTAGAGGGTTTCACCATGTTGGCCAGACTGATCTAGAACTCCTGACCTCAGGTGATCCACCTGCCTTGACCTCCCAAAGGACTGGGATTACAGATGTGAGCCACCATGACTGGCCGGCAATAATAATTGTACATTTTAAAATAACTAAAAGTATAATTGGATTGTTTGTAACAAAAAGTATAAATACTTGAGGTGATGGATACCCCATTTAACAATATGATTTTTTTTTGAGACAGAGTTTCACTCCTGTCATCCAGGCTGGAGTGCAATGGCTCAATCTTGGCTCACAGCAACCTCTGCCTCCTGGGTTCAAGTGATTCTCCTGCCTCAGCCTCCCAAGTATCTGGGATTACAGGCATGTTCCACCACACCTGGCTAATTTTTGTATTTTTAGTAGAGATGGGGTTTCACCATATTGGCCAGGCTAACTCCTGACCTCAAGTGATCCACCTGCCTCAGCCTCCCAAAGTGCTCGGATTACAGGTGTGAGCTAGGGTGCCCAGCCTCTTTGTTTGTTTGTTTGCTTTTGAGACAGAGTTTCATTCACCAGGCTGGAGTGCAATGGCATGATTTGGCTCAACCTCTGCCTCCCAAGTTCAAGCGATTCTCCTGCCTTAGCCTCCCAAGTAGGTGGGATTACAGGTGTGTGCCACCACACTGGGATAATTTTTTGTATTTTTAGTAAAGGTGTTGTTTCACCTTGTTAGCCAGGGTGGTCTCAATGCCCTGACCTCATAATCCACCCACCTTGGCCTCCCAAAGTGCTGAGATTACAGGTGTGAGCCACCGCATGTGGCTGTTTGTTTATTTTTAAAGACAGGGTCTTGCTCTGTTGCCCAGGGAGCAGTGAAATGGTGTTTCCATAGCTTGCTGAAGCCTTGAACTCCTGAACTCAAACAATTTTCCTGCCTCAGCCTCCCAAGTAGCTGAGTGTACAGGCATGTGCCACCATGTCTAGACCCAGCAGTTGTCTCTTGGACTTCAAATGTTGTCCTTCAGAGAGAAGAGCACATGGCACAGGGAAAAGGAAAATGTCTTCCTCCTTTGTCTCCAACAAACCCCCATCACACGCTCCCTAAATTAATCTTCTCCATGAATTCAAAGGATGCCAGATTCAGGAGGGCCCTGGAGATCCACTAGTCTGCCCCTCCCCTATGTTACTAATGGGGAAATTAAGGCTTTGAGAAGAACAGCAGTTGGCCCAAGGTTACTGGGCAGATAATGGCCAAGCTGATCCAGGGCTGTTTACTTCTATCATATATGCAGTTTCACTGCAAGCCATCTTGCCTTGCAGAATTTAGTCTGTCTTATCACTAAATTCCACTCTGTGTGTGTGTGTGCGCGTGCATGCATGTGCATGTGCTTGATCTCACAAAATTGAGGATGTTATATATCCATTCACTCAGCCAACATTTATGCAGTTCCTACCATGTCCAAACACTGGTGACATGGACACAGGAGATTCCTGCTTTCATGGCACTTATATTTTAGAACAAGCAGTTGTCAAATATAAATTAGATGATTTCTGATAGAGATCACGGTGGAGATGAAAATGAACTAGGTTTCATGTGATGGAGGATGTCCAGACAGGGGTGAGACCAAACATTACCTACTGTGTGGCCGATATTCCCAGGCAGGAGTGAGAGAAGACATTGGTGTGAGTGGGGAGGCTCACACCTGTAATCCCAGCACTTTAGGAGGCTGAAGCAGAAAGATCACTTGAAAATAAGACTAGCCTGGACGAGAGAGTGACACCCTGTCTCTACAGAACATTTTATTTTTTACTTTTTTATTTTATTTTATATTTTTTATTTTATTTTATTTTATTTTATTTATATTATATTATATTTTATTTATTTTATATTTTTATTTTATTTTAATTTATTTATTTTATATTTTATTTTATTTATTTTATTTTATTTTAATTTAATTTATTTGAGACAGAGTCTCACTCTGTTGCCCAGGCTGGAGTACGGTGGTGCAATCTCAGCTCATAGCAAACCTCTGCCTTTCTTGTTCAAGTGATTCTCCTGCCTCAGCCTCCCAAGTGGTGGGGATTACAGGCACATGCCACCACACCTGACTAATTTTTTGTATTTTTAGTAGAGATGGGGTTTCGCTGTGTTAGCCAGGATGGTCTTGATCCCCTGACCTCATGATCCACCCACCTCGGCCTCCCAAAGTCCTGGGATTACAGGCATGAACCACTGCGCCTGGCCTCTACAGAACATTTTAAAAATTAGCTGGGCATGGTGGTATGTGCCTGAATTTCTAGCTACTCAGGAATCTGAGGCTGAGGCAGGAAGATTACTTGAGGCAAGGAGTTGGAGGCTGCAGTGAGCCAGAATGCTGCCACTGCACTCCAGCCTGGGTGACACACATGTACACACACAAGAAGACATTAATCAGACAGATTTCTTCCTTTGTCATTTCTTTTTTTTTCTTTCTTTCTTTCTTTTTTAGACAGAGTTTCGCTCTGTTGCCCAGGATGAAATGCAATGGCATGATCTCAGCTCATGGCAACCTCTGCCTCCCGATTTCAAGCATTTCTTCTGCCTCAGCCTCCCGAGTAGCTGGGATTACTGGGATAACAAGCATGTACCACCATGCCTGGCTAATTTTTGTATTTATTTATTTATTAGATAGAGTTTCACTCTTGTTTCCCAGGCTGGAGTGCAAATGGTGTGATCTCAGCTCACTGCAAACTCTGCCTGCTGGATTCAAGTGATTCACCTGCCTCAGCCTCCCGAGTAGCTGGGATTACAGGCGTGTGCCACCACACTTGGCTAATTTTGTATTTTTAGTAGAGACAGGGTTTCTCCTTGTTGGTCAGGCTGGTCTCAAACTCCCAACCTCAGGTGATCCACCAACCTTGGCATCGCAAAGTGCTGGGATTACAGGACTGAGCCACTGTGCCTGGCCAATTTTCATATTTTTAGTAGAGACGGGGTCTTGCCATGTTAGCCTGGCTGGTCTCAAACTCCTGACCTCAAGGGATCTGCCTGCCTCAGCCTCCCAAACTGATGAAATTATAGGCATGAGAATTCACACTGGCCTTTTTTTTTTTTTTTTTTTTTTTTTGAGGCAGTGTCACTCACTCTGTTTTCCAGGCCAGAGAGAACTGGCATGAACACAGTTCACTGCAAGCTCAAACTCCTGGGGTCAAGCAGTCCTCTGCTTCAGCCTCCTGAGTAGCTGAGACTACAGGGAAGCACCACCACACCCAGTTATTTTTTGTCAAATTTTTTGTAGGTGTGGGGTCTCACTATGTTGCCCAGGCTGGTCTGGAACTCCTGGGCTCAAATGATCCTCCTTCCTCAGTCTCCCAAAGTGCTGGGATTACAGGTATGAGCCACAGTGCCCTGTCCAGAAAGCTTTCAACTTGTATCCCAGACCACACAGCCTGTGGTCTACTGCGCATGAATAGAATTCCTATCGTTTCGTGACTTGCATGATTACATTGTGATTTTTGTGTTAAAAGAGTTAACCTGTTTAATGTAAACATTTAAAATTTACTATAATTTGTATAAACCTTTTTTGGCAGTTTTTCCTTTTGTAATGTACTGAGATCCTCCTCCCTCAGACTGGAAGCATTTCAGGGCTCTCCTAATATCGACAGGATCCCAGTCTGGAGGTACTATCTCTTTGAACTTGTAATTATACATTGTCAACTCCTTTAAGGCAAGAGTAAGTCCTAATATTCTTTCCCACAGCCGCATTAATATTTGTTGGGGAGATATTTATCAAAGATAATTCAACATGCCTTCTTGTCTGTCTGGGATAATGAGGCAGGCAAACCATTCAATGAGAAATAAACAAGACTTGGGAGTTTTCTTGTTTTGTTTTCTTTTTTGAGATGGAGTCTTGCTCTGTTACCCAGGCTGGAGTGCAGTGGTGTGATCTCAGCTCATTGCAACCTCCACCTCCTGTGTTCAAGCAATTCTACTGCCTCAGCCTCTTGAGTAGCTGGGATTACAGGAATATGCCACCACACCCAGCTAATTTTTGTATTTTCAGTAGATACCAGGTTTCACCATGTCGGCTTGACTGGTCTCGAACTTCTGACCTCAGGTGTTCCACCCACCTCGGCCTCCAAAAGTGCTAGGATTACAGGTGTGAGCCACCATTCCCACGTGAGACTTTAATTTTATTTCCCCAAGATGCTCAGAGAACATAGCCCAGCCTTCTCTCTCTCTCTAGGGTTTTTTTTTTTTTTTTTTTTTTGATGGAGTCTCACTCTGTCACCAGGCTAGAATGTAGTGGCACAATGTTGGCTTGCTGCAACATCCGCCTCCCAGGTTCAAGCAATTCTTCTGCCTCAGCCACCCAAGTAGCTGAGACTACAGGTGTGCACAACCACGCCCAGCTAATTTTTGTATTTTTAGTAGAGACAGCATTTCACCATCTTGGCCAGGATGGTCTCAATCTCTTGACCTCATGATCTGCCTGTCTTTGTCTGCCAAAGTGCTGGGATTCCACGCATGAGCCACTGTGCCTGGCCTCTGCAGGGATTTTGTTTATCTTGTACTGTGCATACAGTCAGTAGAAGCTGAGGGTCCATGACACCTGAGCCAGAGGGAGGGACCCCAGCCTCCAAAGAGAAGCCCATACGTTGGGCTGGTTGGACGGACAAGCCCTTGCTATCACCAGGCTCTGACTTTTGCACAGGGTTAGGGAGGCAGCAGAGAGCTGGGCATTTGGTTGCTAAGGCAGAGCACCTATTTTCTACTCCCAGTCAGAACTGCAGACACTGTGTCCACTGTTGACATGGCATGTGGAAGAAGAAAATACAAAACTGTCTCAGCCAGGTGCACAGGCATCTGCTCTGTGTGCCACAGGGAAGCTGTGCTGGCTGCTCTGTTTGTTACAAGCCACCTAGCCTACACTTTGCCCTCTTATTTGTTTTTGTTTTTGTTTTCTTTCCCAGTTGTACAAATACACGTTCATTATACAAAATTTTCTGTAGTGTGTATTATGTAAACTTTAGTATTATTCTAGAAAAAATACATTTACTTGAATTTCGTTTTTCAAACTACATTATCTCCTTACCCACTCCCCATTCCTATGGGGTAGAAAGCCTCAAAATGCCTGCCAGCTGCTCTGTGTTCCACTGCCTATCTGCCAAGTTAGGCAGCTTCATGCAGTTCATTATCCAGGTCACGACTGAGTAAACGATTTGCCTTTCTTCCTGGTTATTATCTAGACAACGTTTTCCAGTCTCCTGGGCAGTTTGGTGTGGCCATGAGATTGAACTACCGAAACGGATGTGAGAAGTGGTGCTTATCACTTCCAGTTAGCCCATCAAACCCTTCCTTAAGATTACACACTCTCCTCTCTCCCCACACTCCCCTACCCACCTGATATAATTTGGCTGTGTCCCCCCTCCCAAATCTCATCTGAATTGTAGTTCCTACATTCTTCACGTGTCCTTGGAGACCCAGTGGGAGGTAATTGAATCAAGAAGGTGATTACCTCCAGGCTGTTCTCCTAATAGTGAGTGAGTTCTCACGAGATCTGATGGTTTTATTAAAGACTTTCCTCCACCTTCACTCTGTTCTTCTTGCTGCTGCCATGTGAAGAAGTGTGTGTTTGCTTCCCCTTCTGCCTTGATTGTAAGTTTCCTGAGGCCTCCCAGGCCATGCTGAACTAAACTTCTTTCCTTTATTTCCATGCAATTAAACCTCTTTCCTTTATAAATTACCCAGTCTTGGGTGTGTCTTTGTTAGCAGTGTGAGAACAGACTAATACACCACCCCAGCCTAAATTTCTACCTTCAGGGCAAACATGAAAGCCTTATGTTGATGATGGCTAATTTTTCATCAGTCTGGGTCCCCAAAAGATTGAGGAAAATAGAGCTCCCCAACACTGATCAGAAATACCATTTGGAATTTAGCAGAGTAAAAAATACACTTTTCTTTCATTCAGTATTAAATAACCAAGATTTTGAGGATTATCTGTCAAAGAAGTCAGCATTCTCTTAATTAATACAAGCAACTAAGGTGATGCACAATCTACTCAGTTAGATCTTTTCCAATTAGGAAAGTTGAAATCCAGAGTTACAGAATGGGGTTAGAGTGTTCTATGAAAAATTAGAGTAAAATTTAACATTTCAAAGTGACCCATTAGATCCTGTGTAAAAGGGCTCTTTCCCCTCTTCCTCTCCTGCCATTTACACCTTACTGTGTTCCTCACACTGGTCCCTTTCCTGGACTTAAACATATCATGCTCTCCTACCTCAGGACTTTTGCATGCATTACATTCTCTACCTAGATTACTCTTCTTCAACTCTTTGTAAGATTGGCTTTTTATCATTCAAGCTTCAGCTTAAACATAATCTTCCCAGGGAAGCCTTCCTAAATATCCCTGTGTAAAGTAATCACACTCATGTACTCAACCCAGTAATTTTCCATATTACTCTGATATATTGCTCCTATAACTTTTTGAAATGATCATTTTAATTTATTTACCTGTTTATTTCCTCTCCCCAGGTACTAAAAAGGAAGTTACATTAGAATAAAGGCTATTTGCCTTGTTCACTGTTGTATCCCTAGAGCCAGGAACAATGTCAAGCAACAATGAAGAAGCTCAGTGATACTTAGTGAATGAATTAGTGAGGAGAGAAAAAAGGGAAAGAAAGAGAAAAATGGCAGACATCCAAGAAGATCACTTGTTAAATACTTACAATGAATTTTCATCAGTTAAGTTCTGAGTATATATTTTTCTTGTACTATAAAAAGATTTTATGCTATACCATACTAAACTCTTAGAGAATAATATTCTTTTAAATCATTTATCTGCATCTTTTAATGTAGTTCCCATAGTAACTAGCACATTTTGCAAAAAAAGTATTCAATTCTGAATGAAGATACTAGAAGATGCTTGAGAAAAAGTTTTCACAGTCTGAAAACAGAGAATAGACAATTAGCTGTTTTTGGTTGCAGCAACACAGGGGGACTTAGGAAAAGACTATCAGGGCTCAAAGATTCAATGTTTAGTAAGAGGGTCAGGCTTGAGAGAGAGACAGGAATCAAAGCAGTGACAATGGGCCCAGAAACAGGAAGCACAATAACTACCTTTTGGCAGAAAGAGTCTAGCCAGGGCCCCCTACTGTCCTCAATATTGCTGCTGGCACTGTGACATGATTGAGTATGGCTCCTGTTGGAACCCATCTATGACCATGATGAATTAATTCTGATCTTTATTTCTGTATCATTTGCTCAATTTCAAAGAGCTAAATAAGAACATTTAATTAGCAAATTCTAGGTCATATGACTGATTCCCCTCAGCTGCTGGCCCATTAGCTTTTATGTTAGATGGTAGGGGAGCACCCTCAACTGAAAAAAAAAATTCCAAAAAACTCTGCTTCCCAAAACGCCAAGGCATAAGTGGGCAGCAGGATGTTCCCAGACAATTTTCAGATGAGGTCAAGGTGTGGAAGAGTTTTGAGGGTAACAAGAAAGCTGTGATTCAATTTGGCAGAGCCTTGCATGCCAGGTTGAAAAATTTAGTCTGTGTCCAGGAAAACATGTATAAATTATTTCTATAACCAGATCATAATTTCTTTGAATGATTAGAAGGATAAAGTGTTTATCCCTCTGCCCCTACCCATCTTGTACTGAAACTGCAGACATAAACAACAAAAAGCACAATCCTTTATACATCACAGCCAATCATTAAACTATGTTCAAGGAGATTACAGAGGGCTACAACTTGTCACCAATTTATAATAAAATAATATAAATAAAAAGTCAAAGGCAGGGCAAGCTTAGAAAATTAGAAAGAAATTACTTTTTCTCCATACTCTCCTATTTTCCTTTTTAAGATTCTAGACATACCTCTTCACCAACTTCTCCTCTTCCCTAGAAGTTACTCAGAGTAACAGAAGAAATGGCACTCACATACAAGATCTGACACCCATATCTGCAATCCACACTCTGCTGCTTAGCAGCTATGTGACCATAAATCCTTAACCTTCCTGAACTTCAGCTTCATCATTCAAAACCTGGAACTCATACAAACTATCTCATTGTTGTGACTATCTAACCTGATAGGAAAGTCTGTATTTTCCCCCTCTACCTTTCCCTTAAGAAGTCATCAAATCCTGTCTTGACCACCCAGCAATTAGCTAACAATTCGCCAATGACCCCTGATTCATTTTCCTCCTGTCCAATCCTAGGATCCTTACCTAGCCTTATATTCTCACACACCATATGCATCTTAAAGAAGGTAACTTGTGTTTCAAAACAATAGAAATTGAATGGTGCAATTAGCTGCAGTTAGAGAAGTATCTTTGCTGGGGCACTCCCAGGGGTATTTCTATAACATTAACTATAATCATTTACTCATAAGAATACATCTGCTAGGTAGTAAGAGTTTTCAGCTAATAATATGCAAAAGTAATAAATCGTTAGAAAGCAGAATAGCACAGAGAGAAATGTCATGCTCTCTGGAGCCTATCTACCTCTGTGAAAACCTTAGCTTTAGAACACACCAACTGTGTGATCTTCAGCAAGTTACTAAAACCCTCTGTGCCTCAGTTTCCTCATCGGAAAAGGCAAGGGAATAGTATCTATTGTAAGAGGTTGTTATGAGAATTAAATGAGCGAATACATTGAAATTCTTAGAACAGTATCAGAGCCAAAACTGAAATCAGTTTGTTAAAATGATTAAGCACAAGTTCCTTAAGTGGAAAAAAAGATACAAATTTTATTTTATTTTATTATTATTATACTTTAAGTTTTAGGGTACCTGTGCACAACATGCAGGTTTGTTACATATGTATACATGTGCCATGATGGTGTGCTGCACCCGTTAACTCGTCATTTAGCATTAGGTATATCTCCTAATGCTATCCCTCCCCCCTCCCCCCACCCCACAGCAGTTACCTAACTGTGTGATGTTCCCCTTCCTGTGTCCATGTGTTCTCATTGTTCAATTTTCACCTATAAGTGAGAACACGTGGTGCTTGTTTTTTTTGTCCTTGCGATAGTTTGCTGAGAATGATGGGTTTCCAGCTTCATCCATGTCCCTACAAAGGACATGAACTCATCATTTTTTATGGCTGCATAGTATTCTATGGTGTATATGTGCCACATTTTCTTAATCTGGTCTATCATTGTTGGACATTTGGGTTGGTTCCAAGTCTTTGCTATTCTGAATAGTGCCACAATAAACATACGTGTGCATGTGTCTTTATAGCAGCATGATTTATAATCCTTTGGGTATATACCCAGTAATGGGATGGCTGGGTCAAATGGTATTTCTAGTTCTAGACCCTGAGGAATCACCACACTGACTTCCACAATGGTTGAACTAGTTTACAGTCCCACCAACAGTGTAAAAGTGTTCCTATTTCTCCACATCCTCTCCAGCACCTGTTGTTTCCTGACTTTTTAATGATGGCCATTCTAACTGGTGTGGGATGGTATCTCATTGTGGCTTTGATTTGCATTTCTCTGATGGCCAGTGATGATGAGCATTTTTTCATGTGTCTTTTGGCTGCATAAATGTCTTCTTTTGAGAAGTGTCTGTTTACATCCTTTGCCCACTTTTTGATGGGGTTGTTTGTTTTTTCTTGTGAATTTGTTTGAGTTCATTGTAGATTCTGGATATTAGCCCTTTGTCAGATTAGTAGCTTGCAAAAATTTTCTCCCATTCTGTAGGTTGCCTGTTCACTCTGATGGTAGTTTCTTTTGCTGTGCAGAAGCTCTTTAGTTTAATTAGATCCCATTTGTCAATTTTGGCTTTTGTTGCCATTGCTTTTGGTGTTTTAGACATGAAGTCCTTGCCCATGCCTATGTCCTGAATGGTAATGTGTAGGTTTTCTTCTAGGGTTTTTATGGTTTCAGGTCTAACATGTAAGTCTTTAATCCATCTTGAATTAATTTTTGTATAAGGTGCAAGGAAGGGATCCAGTTTCAGCTTTCTACATATGGCTAGCCAGTTTTCCCAGCACCATTTATTAAATAGGGAATCCTTTCTCCATTGCTTGTTTTTGTCCGGTTTGTCAAAGATCAGATAGTTGTAGATATGTGGCATTATTTCTGAGGGCTCTGTTCCATTGGTCTATATCTCTGTTTTGGTACAAGTACCATGCTGTTTTGGTTACTGTAGCCTTGTAGTATAGTTTGGAGTCAGGACACGTGATGTCTCCAGCTTTGTTCTTTTGGCTTAGGATTGACTTGGCAATGAGGGCTCTTTTTTGGTTCCATATGAACTTTAAAGTAGTTTTTTCCAATTCTGTGAAGAAAGTCATTGGTAGCTTGATGGGGGTGGCATTGTATCTATAAATTACCTTGGGCAGTATGGCCATTTTCACGATATTGATTCTTTGAACCCATGAGCATGGAATGTTCTTCCATTTGTTTGTATCCTCTTTTATTTCATTGAGCAGTGATTTGTAGTTCTCCTTGAAGAGGTCCTTCATATCCCTTGTAAGTTGGATTCCTAGGTATTTTATTCTCTTTGAAGCAATTGTGAATGGGAGTTCACTCATGATTTGGCTATTTGTTATTGGTGTATAAGAATGCTTGTGATTTTTGCACATTGATTTTGTATCCTGAGACTTTTCTGAAGTTGCTAATCAGCTTCAGGAGATTTTGGGCTGAGATGATGAGGTTTTCTAGATATACAATCATGTCATCTGCAATCAGGGACAATTTGACTTCCTCTTTTCCTAATCGCATGCCCTTTATTTCCTTCTCTGCCTGATTGCCCTGGTCAGAACTTCCAACACTATGTTGAATAGGAGTGGTGAGAGAGGGCATCCCTGTCTTCTGCCAGTTTTCAAAGGGAATGCTTCCAGTTTTTGTCCATTCAGTATGATATTGGCTGTGGGTTTGTCATAGATAGCTCTTATTATTTTGAGATATGTCCCATCAATACCTAATTTATTGAGAGTTTTTAGCATGAAGCGTTGTTGAATTTTGGCAAAGGCCTTTTCTGCATCTATTGAGATAATCATGTGGTTTTTGTCTTTGGTTCTGTTTATATGCTGGATTATGTTTATTGATTTTCATATGTTGAACCAGCCTTGCATCCCAGGGATGAAGCCCACTTGATCATGGTGGATAAGCTTTTTGATATGCTGCTGGATTCGGTTTGCCGTATTTTATTGAGGATGTTTGCATCAATGTTCATCAAGAATATTGGTCTAAAATTCTCTTTTTTTGTTGTGTCTCTGCCAGCTTTGGTATCAGGATGATGCTGGCCTCATAAAATGTGTTAGGGAGGATTCCCTCTTTTTCTATTGATTGGAATAGTTTCAGAAGAAATGGTAACAGTTCCTCCTTGTACCTCTGGTATAATTCGGCTGTGAATCTGTCTGGTCCTGGACTTTTTTTGGTTGGTAAGCTATCAGTTATTGCCTCAATTTCAGAGCCTGTTATTTGTCTATTCAGAGATTCAACTTCTTCCTGGTTTAGTCTTGGGAGAGTGTATGTGTCAAGGAATTTACCCATTTCTTCTAGATTTTCTAGTTTATTTGTGTAGAGGTGTTTGTAGTATTCTCTGATGGTAGTTTGTATTTCTGTGGGATTGGTGGTGATATCCCCTTTATCATTTTTTATTGCATCTATTTGATTCTTCTCTCTTCGTTATTAGTCTTGCTAGCAGTCTATCAATTTTGTTGGTCTTTTCAAAAAACCATCTCTTGGATTCATTATTTTTTGAAGCGTTTGTTGGTCTGTATTTCCTTCAGCTCTGCTCTGATCTTAGTTATTTCTTGCCTTATGCTAGCTTTTGAATGTGTTTGCTCTTGCTTCTCTAGTTCTTTTAATTGTGATGTTAGTGTGTCAATTTTAGATCTTTCCTGCTTTCTCTTGTTGGCATTTAGTGCTATAAATTTCCCTCTACACACTGCTTTGAATGTGTCCCAGAGATTCTGGTATGTTGTGTCTTTGTTCTCATTGGTTTCAAAGAACATCTTTATTTCTGCCTTCATTTTGTTATGTACCCAGTAGCCTTTCAGGAGCAGGTTGTTCAGTTTCCATGTAGTTGAGCGGTTTTGAGTGAGTTTTTTAACCTGAGTTCTAGTTTGATTGCACTGTGGTCTGAGAGACAGTTTGTTATAATTTCTGTTCTTTTACATTTGCTGAGGAGAGCTTTACTTCCAACTATGTGGTCAATTTTGGAATAGGTGTGGTGTGGTGCTGAAAAGAATGTATGTTCTGTTGATTTGGGGTGGAGAGTTCTGTAGATGTCTATTAGGTCTGCTTGGTGCAGAGCTGAGTTCAATTCCTGGATATCCTTGTTAACTTTCTGTCTTATTGATCTGTCTATTGTTGACAGTGGGGTGCTAAAGTCTCCCATTATTATTGTGTGGGAGTCTAAGTCTCTTTGTAGGTCACTCAGGACTTGCTTTATGAATCTGGGTGCTCCTGTGTTGGGTGCATATATATTTAGGATAGTTAGCTCTTCTTGTTGAATTGATCCCTTTACCATTATGTAATGGCCTTCTTTGTCTCTTTTGATCTTTGTTGGTTTAAAGTCTGTTTCATCAGAGACTAGGATTGCAACCCCTGCCTTTTTTTGTTTTCCATTTTCTTGGTAGATCTTCCTCCATCCCTTTATTTTGAGCCTATGTGTGTCTCTGCATGTGAGATGGGTTTCCTGAATACAGCACACTGACTCTTTATCCAGTTTACCAGACTGTGTCTTTTAATTGGAGCATTTAGCCCATTTACATTTAAGGTTAATATTGTTATGTGTGAATTTGATCCTGTCATTATGATGTTAGATGGTTAGCTTGCTCGTTAGTTGATGCAGTTTCTTCCTTGACTTGATGGACTTTACAACTTGGCATGTTTTTGCAGTGCCTGGTACCGGTTGTTCGTTTCCATGTTTAGTGCTTCCTTCAGGAGCTCTTTTAGGGCAGGCCTGATGGTGGCAAAATCTCTCAGTATTTGCTTGTCTGTAAGTATTTTATTTCTCCTTTACTTATGAAGCTTAATTTGGCTGGATATGAAATTCTGGGTTGAAAATTCTTTTCTTTAAGAATGTTGAATATTGGTCCCCGCTCTCTTCTGGCTTGTAGAGTTTCTGCTGAGAGATCAGCTGTTAGTCTGATGGACTTCCCTTTGTTGGTAACCTGACCTTTCTCTCTGGCTGCCCTTAACATTTTTTCCTTCATTTCAACTTCGGTGAATCTGACGATTATATGTCTTGGAGTTGCTCTTCTCGAGGAGTATCTTTGTGATGTTCTCTGTATTTCCTGAATCTGAATGTTGGTCTGCCTTGCTAGATTGGGGAAGTTCTCCTGGATAATATCCTGCAGAGTGTTTTCCAACTTGTTTCCATTCTCCCTGTCACTTTCAGGTACACCAATCAGACGTAGATTTGGTCTTTTCACATAGTCCCATATTTATTGGAGGTTTTATTCATTTCTTTTTATTCTTTTTTCTCCAAACTTCTCTTCTCCCTTCCTTTCATTCATTTTCTCTTCCATCACTTATACCATTTCTTCCAGTTTATCGCATCGGCTACTGAGGCTTGTGCATTCGTCACGTAGTTCTTGTGCCATGGTTTTCAGCTCCATCAGGTCCTTTAGGGACTTCTCTGCATTAGTTATTCTAGTTATCCATTCATCTAATTTTTTTCAAGGTTTTAAACTTCTTTGCCATGGGTTTGAACTTCCTCCTTTAGCTCAGAGTAGTTTGATCTTCTGAAGCCTTCATCTCTCAACTTGTCAAAGTCATTCTCTGTCTGGCTTTGTTCTGTTGCTGGTGAGAAGCTGCATTCCTTTGGAGGAGGAGAGGCACTCTGATCTTTAGAGTTTCCAGTTTTTCTGCTCCGTTTTTTCCTCATCTTTGTGGTTTTATCTACCTTTGGTCTTTGATGATGGTGACGTACAGATGGGTTTTTGGTTTAGATGTCCTTTCTGTTTGTTAGTTTTCCTTCTAACAGTCAGGACCCTCAGCTGCAGGTCTGTTGGAGTGTGCTGGAGGTCCACTCCAGAACCTGTTTGCCTGGGTATCAGCAGCAGTGGCTGCAGAACAGTGGATGTTGGTGAACCACAAATGCCGCTGCCTGATCGTTCCTCTGGAAGTTTTGTCTCAGAGGAGTACCCGGCCATGTGAGGTGTCAGTCCACCCTTACTGGGTGGTGCCTCCCAGCTAGGCTACTCGGGGGTCAGGGACCCACTTTAGGAGGCAGTCTGCCCATTCTCAGATCTCAAGCTGCATGCTGGAGATCCACTACTCTCTTCAAAGCTGTCAGACAGGGACATTTCAGTCTGCAGAGGTTACTGCTGCCTTTTGTTTGTCTGTGCCCTGCCCTCAGAGGTGGAGCCTATAGAGGCAGGCAGGCCTCCTTGAGCTATGGTGGGCTCCACCCAGTTCGAGCTTCCTGGCTGCTTTGTTTACCTACTCAAGCCTTGGCAGTGGTGGGTGACCCTTCCCCAGTCTTGCTGCCACCTTGCAGTTTGATCTCAGACTGCTGTGCTAGCAATGAGTGAGGCTCTGTGGCTTATGCCCATTTCTAAACTGAAGACCAGTAAGTATTGGAAGCTTATGCAGGATTCTAAAGCCAGTAAGTGGCAGAGCTATGATGGAAACTCCCATTTGCCCACCCTAATTGCCCTGTGTTTTTGTTTTACTTGGTTTGATTTCTCCAGTAGTTAGATGTAATCAAATGAAATTGAGATGAAATATGCCAAAAATAGTCACATTTGGCAATTCCATATAGTTCAATGTGTATTTAGAAATGTGCTATGGAAAAATCATCACAACTCTTAACACTCTTCTGTCTTTTCCTTTACTTTTTTTCCCCAAATTCGCAGCCTAACATCCTACAGATATCAACACTGATTTGAACAGAAGACCATTAGAAAGGCTTTTAGATGAATATAAGATATGATTTCTGCTCTCACATGACTACTGTCTAGTTGGGTAGATATGATAACCATGTAAGAAACTATCAAAGGGCAAAACAATGAAGGAGAAATTCAACTGGTCATCAATCCGTGAATATCCACGTGTCATGCCCTATGCTTGTCTCTGGTGGATGCAGTGATAAGTAGAAAATACATGGTTCTTGTCCTCACAGAGCAATCGCAGAGATAATAGAAAACAAATAATTACATAATTATAGATGTCATATATGTTCAGAGTACCCATCACTTCTTTTCTCTTCTGGCTAAACACCGCATCTACATACATCCTGTCATTCTGACTTTGCCTTGGCGTCCATCTGCAGATCTTCCTTGACTTCAGAGAAATGGGAGGTGGCTAGTTAATTTTAGAAGCAGCCTGTATTTATTTTACAGACTCCCTCTTTTTTATCTTTGTAGATGACTTTTCTGGCAATTCCAGATTAGAACCATCCCTTCAACGGAAATCAAATATATAATTACGTAGGGTGGGCTCATTCTCTCTGGGAGAGACTACTTGCTTAAAAAAACATATCCAGCATGCAGAAGCCAAATAAAAAGGTAATTAACAACTTTCTCCTTAAAACATAAAATTACTAACCACAGCAAGCCCTGTTACAAGCATGCTTATCATTTGGGGGATGTCAAATATGGTCTTGATGCTCCTGATGCTTCTGGTGAAAATCATGTAGCCACTGGGTGAGGAACACAAAAAATGATTTAATTCATAGGATAAAACCCCAGATGTAACCATTCAGTCAGCGAAACTCTTTGATTTCACTGTCTTTGTACTTATGGTTGAAACTGCATATGAATTAGATACTTCAAAGTATTTTCACAAATAGATTTTGTTTTCTTAAACATATTTTATAAAAGGTCTGGCCAGCTTTAGTGTGCATGAATAGTATACGTGTGCATGAATAGTATACTTTCCCTAACTTGAAGTTCCTGTATTTCAATCAAGTTTGGTTTGGTTTTCTAACCTGTTTTAAGGACACTTTTAGAATTTTAGTGGTGGATGTATTTCAAGGAATGTGAATTGGCTAACAGTGTATTGAATCCAAGTATTAAATCATCTTTTAATAGAAATATCCTATTTCTCAGAAGCTTTTATTTCATTGCTTCAGCACTAATAATCATCTGAATACTGCTTAATGGAGTACTTTAATCCATATGTGAGTCCATTCGCTCTTAAGAGTTCCTTTCATTCTTTCAAGCAATATTGGTATTGGCATTCTTTTTTTTTTTTTTTTTTTTGAGACAGGAGTCTCGCTCTGTTGCCCAGGCTGGAGTGCAGTGGCGCGATCTCGGCTCACTGCAAGCTCCGCCTCCCAGGTTCACGCCATTCTTCTGCCTCAGCCTCTCCGAGTAGCTGGGACTACAGGCGCCCGCCACCACACCGTGCTAATTGTTTTGTATTTTTAGTAAAGATGGGGTTTCACCATGGTCTCGATCTCCTGACCTCGTGATCCACCCGCCTCGGCCTCCCAAAGTGCTGGGATTACAAGCATGAGCCACCGCGCCCGGCCTTTTTTTTTTTCTTTTTGAGATGGGGTTTCGCTCTTGTTGCCCAGGCTGGAGTGCAACAGCAGGATCTCAGCTCACCGCAACCTCCACGTCCCAGGATCAAGCAATTCTCCTGCCTCAGCCTCCTGAGTAGCTGGGATTACGGGCATGTGCTGCCACTTCCGCTAATTTTGTAATTTTAGTAGAGACAGGGTTTCTCCATGTTGGTCAGGCTGGTCTTGAACTCCTGACCTCAGATGATCTGCCCGCCTTGGTCTCCCAAAGTGTTGGGATTACATGCATAAGCTACCATGCCTGGCTTGTATTGTCATTCTTATGCATCATGTACTTCATTTTAAAATTCAGAAATCTTTGGTTTTGTGCTATAGGTTACTAGAAGTATTATAGACTAATAAAAATAAATATTTTCATGAAAATTAAAGGAATAAATCTGCATTTAACAACAAAAGGCTCCATCTTCTCCAAATCTCTACTGCTTAAAATGAACCTAACAACAAAAATAACAACAAACACAGTAAAATAAAAGTGGGATCCCATGGTTTCCTATTTGAACAAATGAAGACAAGAGTTATGACATTTAAAAGTATAAATTATTTTCTCCTATATATAGAGAAGATAACTGGGCTCATGGAGACTAAAAGACTCAATATTACATAAGTTAAAAAATGAGAGCGCTAGGATTTGAAATCAATTCCATCAAGCTGTATTTCAATCCACTAAACAATATTGTCTGCTTGGAAGAAATAAAAATCAACTGATGGCTATTGTAGGATTCAAAGAGGGTGGAGGTAAAGTGATAGCAGTAGGAAATGAGAAGCAGTAATGAATTTTGGATGTTTCCCCAGAATTACCCACTGTGGCTTTCAGCTAGATGAAGTCATTTCCAATAACTGGTGAGGGAGACAATTTAAAAGAAGAAATGACAATAAAAACTGGTAGTACAATTTATTAAAATATTTGACAAAAATCAAAGCTGACTTGTTTCTGCCTTGAAAAGCAATATGGTGATTAAGTACATGAACTTTGTTGATGGGCTATCCTGAAACAAAGCTGTTACTCTATCTTTTAATAGTGATGCAATTCTGGACAGTTATTTAACCTCTTTTAGCCTCAGTTTCCTTAATGAATTATTTAAATGATAATAATGCTGTTTTAGTGTAGATTTCCCCTAATAGCAGAGCCTGATATAAGACTTAAATACAGGAAGATTATTTTTGGAAATGATCCCTAGTAAGAGAAATGGGGGCCTTGGAAGACTCAAACATGAAAAGAGAGCCAATCAGAGAACCTGTTATTGAGCTGGCTACCATCATGGGCAAATAAGTGTTGGTCTCTGCAGATCACCTAAAGAGCTATGCAAAATGCATCTCAGAATTGCCCCTTGAAAGAAGGGAAAAAGGAAATATTTACCCATCATCACCTATTGTTCAGGATTGCCCTGTGTTGCCCTAACTTCCTCCTACTTAGAGTTTTGCACATATGTCAGGGTGGAATTGTGGACATGAATAGGCCACCCACATTATGGTGGTAGAGTGGCCCCAGGACAGAATGCATAAGGTATACATAGAGCTAAGGCAAGGTCCTATTAAGTTATGTGTTCACAGCTATTTACTGTAGTACAGACTAGAGTAAAAAGGTGAGCTAAGAAGGTACAATGATAGCAAGCATATCAGCAGATGCCAGGGACCAGTGGATAGAATGAGGTGATTGACTACAAAGGTGAAAGGTTTTTGAAAATGTTCTATATAATGAATGTGTGATGTCTACATAAGCGTATACTGTACAGGTCAGAAAATTTCTGTAATTGCACTCTTATAATTGGCAATTTAATTATTAAAACAAATATAATCACCAATATTGCTATGGTTTGGATGTGATTTGTCCTCGCCAAAACTCATGTTGAAATCTGATCCCCAATTTAACAATGTTGGGACTGAAGCCTAGTGGGAAGAGTTTGGGTTATACAGGCCAATCTCTCACGGATAGATTAATGCCCTCCTAAGGGGGGTGAGTTCTTTCTTTCACAGGAATGGATTAGTCCTCATGAGAGCAAGTTGTTAAAGACAGTCTGGTTTCCTCAACTTTTCTGTTGATTCCTCTTGTCATGTGATCTCTTTGCACACATCTGTTCTTCCACTTTCTACTAACCGTTAAAGCAGCCTGAGGCCCTCACTAGATACAGTTGCTCAGTCTTAAACCTTCCAGCTGCCAGAATCATGAGCCAAATAAACCTCTTTTCTTTGTCTTTGTAAGTTACCCAGCCTTGGGTATTCTGTAATAGCAACACAAAATGGACTAAGATGAATATAAATTATACTTCAATAAAGTTGGTTGTTTTAAAAACGGATGAGCCAAAACATGCAGTAACATATGCAAACCATATTAATTGACATATAGAAAGTATTCAAATACTAGTAGCTATTATAGTTATTAAATACTAACTGGAGATAATCTGTGTGATTTTGAAAGAAGTAGAAGAGTTGGGAAGTTGAACTAGTTTAAGGGAAAATTAATTTAGCCATCTATTTGACCAAATTAGGGTAATGTAAGAACATATCAGTGACTTACAAATTGTGTAAGTAATTAAGAAATTTTCAATGAGAAGTCAGGGTGGAGCTGAATATTTACATGAGCCCTTCAAAAAGTGATAGTTAATGGAATAAATGAAAATAACAGGAGAGACTTTGTTGAAAGAAGACAAAATAGTCAAGGAAGTGATAGAGGATACAAAAGAAAGTTGAAAACTTACATACATTTAAGGTCTACCATGTGCCAAAGACAATATTATTATTTAGTTTTCATAACCACAACATTTGGTGGATATGATTACTTCCATTACATAGGTTAGGAAAGTAAAGCTTAGAGGTTTGTGAACCCACTAGTTCAAAGTTGTGTAGCCAATAGGTGGTTGTGTGAGAATTCAAAACTGGAACAGATTTGCTTGATCCAGAATGGTATGACTTTATTGTCCATGCATTTTCTTCTATATTGCACTGCCTGTAAAGTGGGAGTCAGTTATGAGAGGAGACTCAGAATGTCATAGGTTTTGAAAGCTGTTGTGGAAAATTTAAAAAGAGGCATTGGATTTAATGACTGATACAAGTCAGTGAAGAATGATCTTGGAGAGAACCATTTTCTTCAGTGCCATGGTAGTAGTGTTCAAAACAGGATTTGATGGTAAAGGAAATGTAGAACCAGTGTGTGTAGGCTCCATGATGGAAAAGTTTATTTGTAAAAGATCAGAGGAAAATTGTAATATAGATTTGTCCATTCAAACCCCAAAGTCCAGATTCTTACTGCAATATTTGATGTAGCCAATATACAGCAGTTGAGTTCAATTTTGGCCCTTGTTTATGTGTATGCTAAAGAAAAATAACAATCCTAAGCATATGCCACTTAAACAAGACGATGTGATTATACTATGAAACACTTGTGACCATAGGAATATAGCAGTGCTAAGGCAAGATAGGTCTTAATTCGCCTCTTCCTGTCATTTGCTGCCATTGTTTTCCAAAGGTCCAGCACCTATCTTCAGAGGAAAGTCAAGAAATTAGTGCTCAGGTGGTGGGATGAATTCCTTAATGACTGTTGGCTCTAGTAGTTTCTTCAGATCAATTTTATAGTTTCTTTAGAACTAGAAAATTAGTTCTCAGAATGGCACTTGGCCACCCAATTACTCAACCAGCTGCTTGAAAGCAAAGGGCAACAGAGAAGTCAGCTACTGGCTGACCTCAGGCAACAGGAAATTTGATGATACACTTTGGTCAAATCCTTCATTTAACATACATTTATATAGAACCTGTGTGTGTCAGGCACCATTCTAGGTACCACAGATACAACAATATAGAGAACTGACAAAATCTCAGCCTTCATGGAGTTTATATGCTAACACATATGCATAAACAAACACATATAATAATCCAGAAGGTCATTACTGCTGTGAAGACAACACGGAGTAAGCAGATACTGATGTTGGGTTGTTGCCTTAGGGTGGTCAGCAAAGTTGTTTCCAGGGAAGTGACATTTGGATGAAAAACTGAATAATGTAAGAGAGTTAACCATCAAACATCTGTGTGAAGATCTTTAGGAGGAGTGGGGGAACAGCAAGTGCAGAACCCCTGTGATGTGAAAGTGCTTGTTATGTTTGAAGAACAGCAGTAAGACACCATGGCTGGAGTGTAGTGGGGGAGGAATAGAGAGGTGGAAATAATAATGGAGGCTTAGTTAATAATGGAGACATCATGTAGATAGAGCTTTTGCAATCCTATAGACAAGAAATACGTTGATTTTTCCCTAAGTCCACAAAATAGTTTGTGATAGAAAGCCATTGAAAGATTGCAAACAGGGGAGTATTATATTAACCTCAGTTGCTGCTCCACGCAGGCGTAGGAAAGAATAATGCTTCCTTGCTCCATGTCTATTGCTGAAATAGTTCTCCTTGATCTCTTTAGCCTGAGGACAAATGACATTTTTCTGGTTACAAGACGGGGGATATGCCATCCTAGGCATTGAGATTGGGAAATATCAAGTATGCATGTGACTGCCAAGTATTAAACCCCATTTTCTGATGACCACTAGGGTTCCAAGTATCAGCCCATAAAGTGAGCTTTTTCTGAGAAGAATGAAAGATAGCAGGCAGAAATGAATGAGCTAGTAAAGAGGACTGAGGCTTATTGCTAAGGTCTGGAGCCTAAAAATGTCAGGATTCAAAATGATCAGTTTGGAAAATAAACAGATTTGGACCTTCCTCTGAAACCAGGGAGTAGTGAATATGTGGAGTCAGAAAGTAACTGCAAATTCTGGAGAAAGTGGAAGCAGCATTTTGTAGGAGGGTGGGGGAAACAACACCCTCAACTAGTATTCCTACCTTCTGGTAAATCTATTACTTTAACTTTACCTCTGCCAGTCAAGAAAACTTTCTCGTTCTTTGGTATATTTTAATTGTTTCCAAAGTCCTTTCATGCATAGGATTTATTTGACTTTTACAACAACCTGGGAAATGGCTGGAACAAGTTAAGAAACTTCATATCCAGAGAAGGGAGCTAGGGATCAAAGAAGCCAAGTCATCTGTCCATAATCATTGTGCTGCCCACCTTATTAAAGGGTAAGGATAGGCATTTAATGTGTGTCTTTTCACTCCTGCACAATGCTCCATGTATTAGAGTATGGCATTTTATGTGAACTGCAGAGATATTCAAAATACATGGAATAAATGAAATTTTTAGGTATTAAAAAAACCATTGCATGATAAGAAGTCCAAAAGGAGGGAACTTCCAGGAGTCAAAGCTTTGACATGTGAATAAATCAAAAAAAGCAAACCAATCCAGGCCACAGATGGGAGGTGCCATATCCTTGCTTTAAATACCAGAAGGACAATATATTCATTAGGTGGCTTCCTAAGGCCTTTTCTAGTCTTCAGAGTCTAGCTTGTAAACTTATGCTTTTTAATCTGAGTTAAATTCAGTGATTCAATCAGCCTACTAGAATAATAAAAACTTCACATGCAGGGGTTGCTCAAGGGTAAATATTTAACTTTCATACAGCTCAGGCTCTTTTTTTCACACACTATACACTTAACATTCCTAAGATGCCTTTCCTACAGGCAGTTCACACTTTTACTGATCAGCAGGCATACAAATACTGTGAGGTGCCAGTTGATAGTTTAGTTTCCAAAATACCACCATTTATATCTTTATAACTATGCTCACATGATCGTTTAAAAACTTGGCATACTACTCAGTGTAAGATATAAAAGGCAAATAAGAAAAAGTGTTACCAAATGCTTGTAATAATTTAAACAAAGGCTGAAATCATTTGGAGGGTTAAAAAAGACAACTTTTGGGCTGAATTCGATAAAAAAGACAACTTTTGGGCTGGATTCAATACTTAACTGAATGTTCAATTACTTTAAAGGAACATGCATAAATTACTCAGAACATAATTCTGGAAATGTATGGTTAAAGATTGTATCTAATGAGACAGAGTATACTGATGGAAGAGAAAATGGGCATATCCCAAAATTATAAATGGATAAGCAATATAAAATATGTCAATGATATGAATACAGACAATATTTCTCAAGATCTAAAGAGTGATGGACACAACCCAGACCTTTATTAAAAGGACATAGCTGGTTTTCAACTCTTGTTAACAAAGTTTAAAGCATGTTGATAAAAATCTAAGCAAATTCAGCATCAAAATATTTCATTTAATTTGGAGCAAAATCATCAACATATAATGTCTTCTCATACACATCATTTCAAATACAGAACAGAATAAAAAACATAAAACAAGGAATTATATAAAATAATAGAAAAATAATTTTATTTTATTTTAACTTAATCTATATAAAGCAAAGATTCTCCCCAGCTCTTAACTCACAATGTTCCACAGCAACTGGAAGAATACCTGATATACAGGAAAAATTTTAGAAAACATTCATAATGTAGAAATTTTCTTAGAGGACCAAACAAGGATTAATAATCAAAAGATGATAACCAAACACTTCTATCTCAATTAGTCATTATAATTTAATGTGTAAGTCTATGCTTACGTGTAGTCACCTTTCAAACCCAATTCCAAATTACATCAAGTAAGGAATTGCCTACATATAGTCTCAAACCACTTGACCAGAACTCATGTATTCCTAGACATATAGGCAGGAAAGTAAAGTATAGGGGCAAAATTGATTTCCGGTTCTGTGGTTAATCATAACCTTTACCAAAACACTTCTGTCTAGGCCTGTTTCCTCATCTGCAAAAGGTGATTCTCAGTTCTGAAATATCAATAGAATGGTGGGTGGGGAGGGGAATGCAGTAGAAGAAAAATGAAGAAAGGTCAAGACTTCTTTGGTCACCTTATCCTAACTTTCAAATCACTCCATCCTTGTCCTAAACTCAGTCACTGATATGGTTCACTGAGTGGAGTGCCCAGCAAATTGTAATAATTCTCACCCTGAATTAATAATCCCCACATGTCAAGGGCAGGGCCAGGTGGAGATAATAATAGGGGTGGTTTCCCCCACACTATTCTGGTGGTAGTGAGTAAGTCTCAGGAGTTCTGATGGTTTTATAAATGGGAGTTCCCCTGCACAAGCTCTTGCCTTCCCACCATGTAAGACGTGCCTTTACTTTTCCTTTGCCTTCTGCCATGATTGTGAGGTCTCCCCAGCCATATGGAACTGTGAGTCCATTAAACCTCTTCCCTTTATAAATTACTCAGTCTCAGGTATGTCTTTATTAGCAGCATGAGAACAGACTAATAAAGTCACTCCTTCCTCAGCACTCAAGGCTCTCAGCTGAGACCTCTACCTCACCTTTAGTTCATTATCAGTCTTACTCCCTCGCCATTAGACAGTGAATGTAGTCTCTAGTCTCTCAATTATTGTGTAGTTGGCAGTTGATCGGGTCTCAAAAATACAGAACCAATGCAGATGGGCCTGTGAGGAGTGGGACGACCCATTCTGCTGGAGGTTAAAGTTCTGGTTGGGGTGGGCAGGAAGTGGAGGGGGGAAACAAAGCAACCCTTTGAAATGGAGTAGGGATCGATGTAATATGGGTTAATTTTCTTTTCTTTTTTTCTCTCCTTCCTTCCTCCCTCTTTTATTTTCTTTTCTTTATTTTCTTTCGAGACAGGGTCTTGCTCTCCATCACTTAGGCTGGAGTGCAGTGGGATGATTGTGGCTCCCTGTAGTCTCAACCTTCTGGACTCAAGCGATCTTCCCACCTCAGACTCCCGAGTAGCTGGGACCACAGATGCCTACCACCATGCCCGGCTAATTTTCTGATTTTTTGTAGAGACAGGGGTATACCTATGTTGCCCAGGCTAGTCTTGAACTCCTGGAATTTCAAGCAATATCGCCCAGTTGAGATGATGACAGGCGTCATCCCAGCTGGACTATAATATGGGTTAACCTTAATAGCAGCTAAATGTTTAACACATTCTGTGCTAAGGACTGTGCACCGTGCTTCTCACAATACCCTAGGAGGTGGGTACTATTATCATTCTCCTTTAAAGATGTGGAAACTGAAACTTAGAGAAACTTGCCCCACACTATCCAGCTCTTAAGGGGCAGAGGCTGACTGACTTGGAACTCAGGCCACAGGGGATGACCTTCCCCCACCTGTAGAGGGCAGAGATCCTGCTGGAAGCCCAGGAAGCAGGCAGGGCCAGGAGAAAAGTTAATACTCCCGCTCCAGACTCTATGGGGAAGGCGCTACTGGAACCTTGGAGACTCCAGCCATGCGCAGGCCTTAAATAGGGAGGGGTTCCTTTAAGGGAGAGGGACTTTTCCCTATGCGACAAAAAGTAACTCCCCAACTGGGAGGGGGTTCTCTCCGAGTGGCACGCAGCGTGGGCTTAGGGCCAAGCAGATCGATGAGGACCTGGCCAACCCGCTGAGGGAGCATCAGGACCCCCTGTGCGGATCGGAAAAGGAGGATTCCGACAGGAGGGAGGAGGCAGCCCTGGGGAACGAGGATTCCTGGTCTTGGGTGGACCCAGTGGAAAGGGACTTGCGAAGCCTGTTGAGAATGGAGCAGGCCGGCCAACAAGGCCAGGGGGCGGCGGGTCCCGAGGAGGGGCGGGAAGCGGCGGATCCGGAGGAGGTGCGGGAGGAGGCAGAGCAGGGACCTGGGGACTGCTTGAGCGGAGAGGAGGGGGCAGGCGTGGAGCCAGCAGGGCGTGGGGGGCGGGGAGATTGCGGTCTCCAAGGGTGGGGCGCCGGCCGGTCTTGCGGTCTGGAGGCAGTGAAAGAGGCGTGGAAACAGGGACAGAGGGAAGGGGAAAGGAAAGCTGCCAGAGGGCCGGAGTGGAAAGGACCCTGGCGAGCGCCAGGAGGAGTGGCGGCTGCGAGATCGGCTGCTGAGCAGGCACAGGGACAGGTACCTGTGGAAGTACTGGGAGAGCGCCCAGGAGCGCTACCGGGTGAGGGTGGTGAAGCGCAGGGCCAGGCGCACCGAGCAGGTTGTTGGGGACGGGGTCGAATGGAAGCACCCGCTGGAGAGGAAGGCCGGTTGGCCGAGGCGCGCAGGGACGGTGGAGTCCGAGGAGGAGGAGAAGGAGGCCTGCACAAGGAAGAACAGCCCCTTAGAAGTCCAGCAGCAGCAACTCCGGCGGCCCACAGTCAGATTCAGCATCTGCCCCAGATCTCCACGCCCGTCTCAGCGGCCCCTCTCCTGCTGCCTCTCGGGCACCAGTGTCATTAACGAGTTGGCGAAGATGGACGACCCAGATCTCCCGGAAGTCTTGGCGGAGGAAGGTAGGACCGCGCCAAGAGGCGTCAAGGGAGAGCCGGGCTGCCTGCCTGCACCCCGCCACCTGCGGCGCAGGGGCACAGGGGGACGTTGGCGGCACTGCGGCCTGAGTCCTAGGGAGGTTCGCTGCGTGGCGTGCCCAGCGCGAGACCGGGACTGCAGGGCAGAGTCCCTCGCCTGAGGTGAGTGGGGTTGGTTTGGGTTTCGGGGCCCCACAGATTTCTCTGCTGCTCCCGCGCGCCAGGACCTGCGACCTGTGACCCCTATGGTTCCGGAACACCCTCCTTGCTCCCCTCCAGGCCTGGGAACCGCTGAGTAATTCAGGGGCGCTAGGCTAGCGCTGCGGTGCTTGGGCCTCCCAACTCAGCCAGTGGAAACGAAGGCTTTCCCAAAGAAAGCAGCAGTGTAGGGTGCAAGACAGATATTCCACGTGTAAGCAGCTGGTCCTTGAGTCTTACCACCTCACTGTCACTACCCATTACTGATCATGCTTTGAAATGCTTGTTAATTGTAGGAGTAGCAGATCCTAAAATCTATCAGTTTGAGATACTGAGAGTCATGGGCACTTGGAAAAGCTGCTGCTGCTGCTGCTGCTGCTGCTTTTAAACAGCTTTCATTAAGCCCTTTAGTTCTGTTGAGAAATATTTATCCATTGTTTCCCAAAGCCTTTACACCACCTGTATTCCATGGACCAATTTTAATACACGTATTTTCCTTAAAATGCACATGCTATTTTGCTGCTATCTCCAGGACCCCAGTTCCTTCAGTGATACTTTATTTTCATGCCTTGTTTAGTGTTGGATTTGAACATGGGAACAGTTTTCCAAAGTGACAAAATGTCTGATCATTACTATTCAGTTTTCAAAGGCACCGAGAAATACTGTGTTATTGCATCCTCCTCGTTCCCTTTTTTAAATAACTTTATTGAGATATAATCTATATACTGTAAAATTCACCTATTTGACGTGTAAAGTTGGATTTTTTTAGTGTATTCACAGAGTTTTGTAACTACCATCATAAGCTAATTTTAGAACACTTTCATCACCCCAAATAGAAACCTCTTAGGCAGTCACTTCCCATCCTCCCCACTTCCTACCAGTAATCTCTTTATTGTCTCTATAGATTTGCCTATTCAAGACCATTCATATAAATAGAATCATACAATATGTGGTCTGTTGTAACTGGCTTCTTTCTCTTACTTTAATGTTTTTGAAGTTAATCCATACTGTGGCTTTATCAGTGCATCTTTCTTATTAATTGCCAAATACTACTCCGTTGTAGAGATATCGCATACCTTAGCCATTCATCGATTGGTAGGATTTGTGTTATTTCCACTTTTTTTGCTTCTATGAATAATGCTGCTATGAACATTAATGTGTAAGTTTTCATATGAACAAATGTTTTTATTTTCCTTGGGTATATATGTAGGAGTGGAATTGCTGGGTTATGTGGTAGCTTTATATTGAACATTTTAAGAAATTGCTGAACTGTTTTCCAGGCATCTGCATTTTACCTTCCCATCAATAATGTATGAGGGTTCCAATTTCTGTACATCCTCACTAACACTTGTTATTGTCTTTTTTATTATAGCCATCCTAGTGGTTGTAAAGTGGTATCTCAATGTGATTTTGATTGTATTTCCCTAGTGACTAATGTAGCACATATTTTCATATACTTATTAGTTATTCATGTTTTTGGAGAAATGTCTATTCAGATCATTGGCCTGTTTACAGAAATTGGGTTGTCTTTTTAAATTATTGAGTTGCAAGAATTCTTTGTATATTCTGAATACGAGTCCCTTATTAGATATATGATTTACAAATATTTCCTCCCATTCTGAGTGTTATCATTCTATGTTCTTGATGGTGTCAGTTGAAGCATACACCACCACCATCACCCCCTTTTTTTTTTTTTTTTGGAGACAGGGTCTGGCTCTGTTGCCCAGGCTGCAATGCAGGGGCATCATCTCTGCTTGCTGAAACCTCTGACTGCCAGGCTCAAGCGATCCTACCACCTCAGCCTCTGGAGTAGCTGGAACTATAGGTGCTGCACCACAACCTCCCCAGCTAATTTTTTTTAATGAAGATGGGGTTTCACCCTGTTGCCCAAGTTGGTCTTGAACTCTGCAGCTCAGCTGATCCACCTGACTTGACCTCTCAAATTGCTGGAATTACAGGTGTGAGCCAAAATGCCCAGTCACACTCCCCCATTTTTAAAAAGGGCCTTTGTAATCTATTTATGCTCCGCATGTGATCCAAATTGTTCTCTTGATTAGGGTGGAGGTGAGAGAAAAAGATATTGATGAGGAATACCCTATATTTGATGGCTGGGACTAATTACTGCATTCTGCCCAAATTCCTGAATCTAGGTATATTCAAAGATCCAGAACCCAAGCAGCAGATAAGTGTGGCATTGATGAGAGCAGGGCCTAAAGAATAGTATAGTTCAGGCCACTCCTATGACTCGTATATTTTTAGATGTTTCTTAGCATATCATTTCTTTTGCTGGTTTAGTTTTACTGCCCATTATTGAGACCTGTGTTCTTATTAGGTATCTTAGCCCACTTTTTTTATTGCTACAACAGAATACCACAGCCTGGGTAGTTTATAAAGAAAATATTTGGCTCTTGGTTCTGGAGGCTGGAAAGTCCAAGAGCATGGTAGGCATCTGACAAGGATCTTTGTGCTGCCTCTTAACATGTTGGAAGGTCAAGGGAGCACATTAGACCAAGAGATAAATGTGTCCGAACTTATCCTTTCATTAGGAACCCAATTCTGATATAATTAACCCACTCCCATGAGAATGGCATGAATCTGCTCATGAGGATGGAGCCCTCATGACATAATCACCTCTTCAAGGCTCTACCTCCTAATACCATTACAATGACAGTTAAATTCCAACATGAGTTTTAGAGGGATATTTAAACCATAGCACTAGGGTGTATGAAAAGTCATTGTTAGGAGAGTGGTTTTTTTAATGAACATTCCAGTGGATTTTTAGAACTCTACTTCCAGATATATTTTCTCTTAGAGTTAAATGACACTGTTATGTAAACAAAAGTGTTGGCTGAAGAAGGCTGAAAAATTCAAGTTCCAGAGCATTAATTTTTAGTAGCTACTTTCATTTCTGTTTTAAAATATAAGCAGACTTTTAGACTAAATTTACCCATATAGATAAACCTTGATTTTGTATGTACTTTCTAAATCACCTTTAAAGACTGAATATGAGACTTAATTTATAAAATTGATTGTAAGAGAGACAATGTAACATTTTGCCTTTTAGACATAATAGATAGTTTGAAGATTTAGTACATCTTCTCTACATTTTTCACGATTGAACACATAAGGAATCAGTGATCTCCAACTGGCTAATTTCCTACTATCTTCTAATTTTAAAAATGAAAGTCTAATGGCAGAAGATAGTAGAGCACTTAATTAGTTACATAAACAAACACTGCCTATAAAATGTCGTTGCTGGAATTTAACTTTTTTTTTTTAAAAGGTCTTACACTTTTGCCCAGGCTGGAGTGCAGTGGTGTGATCATAGCTCACCATAGCCTCAAGAAATGTTCATTGTTTAGCTGATTTATGATACAGTTAGTATTGGAAAAGATAGTTTGAGAGTTTAGCATTGGAAAAGGCAGATTAAAAGTTGAATGTTAGGTTGTTTGCATCTTTACAGCTACGTTAAGCATTGTGGTCAACTAAGCCACCTGTCTTTAGTAATGTTAATATTTGATTAGAAATATTTTATTTTATACTTCTAGTAAGAGTGTAAACTGAGAAGACTAGTTGGTAAATACAAGTGCTATTTTGGGGCTGTGGAATTGCTGGAGTGTGTATTCTTAGTAATGTGCTTTCAGTGAAAACTCAAGACTCAGTCTTTAGGCTGGCTTTACTTTTGGCACATATTTGATGATTCTCCACAGTGATTGGTACCAAATGTTTCATATCCCTGGAATCTAGCCTGCAGGGAGAGTATAGTCCTATCCATTCATTTTAGAGGAAGTTGGAGGAATAGAAAGAAGCTGACAGAATTGTTAGCTTCAAATCTTGCCTCTTCAGCCAGGCCTCTGTTTTAACAGAGGTTTGGTGATTATGCATAGTTACGGCATCTTTATACTCTATGAGGGAGTGTGAAAGTGTCCGAGTCAATGGTCTGTGTGAACATCTAATTGCGAGGGTGCATGCATGTGAGAGAGCTAGTGAGCAGTAAGTGTGCAGGGGTGAGAGGGAGCATGGTGTGTGTGGAAATAAATCTATCCTCTTGTGTGTCCCAGTGTTTCACAAAAGGATGCAGTTGACAAAATGTGTCCCTGTTGGTTCTCCGGAGCTGACAGTCTTGTGGAGGGATGTGTAATTGAGCTAGGTGTCCAGAGAGGGCTGCATTCAAGGTGGTATGGGAGCAGGTGGGAGGCCAACCGAGGGGACAGTTGAAGTTTCAGGCAAGGCCTGAAAGGAGGAGGTCTAGGCTGATGTAATGTGAAAAATAAGCAAGAGTTAGAAAGGGAAGGAAACAGGTGTTAGTTCTGGAGAAAGAAAGCCATAATTTTAAAAGTTAAATTGTGAAAGGAGAGCTAGTAATAATAGGAGGTAATCTGGAGGATTCATATTGTCCCTTTTCCACATTCTCAAATAAATGCATTGCATCAAATTTTAGTAGCAGCTTGAAAATATTTTTTCACCTACTTGTTTTTATGTTAAATGGAGCACAAATAATTAGGGAAAAGAGGGGCTAGTGTTTGCAGTTTTTCAACTTTCTTTCTGTAAAAATAGAATTGTAAAACTCTTTAAACCTAGCTTAAGGTTTACAGTTGCTTGATTGTTCTGTGATTGGAACTATACTTTGTTTGATACATTGTTCTTTGGCATAATAGTGACTGTTTTTGTCCTTAAAAAAAGAAAAGCCTCTCTAAGTCAATGTCAACTATTGTATCTTGAGAGACAAGGCTTGTATTTCTTAGAATCCTATTCTTTATCTATTAATTATAAAGCCATGCTAAATTGGTCTCCTTTTCATTCACAAATCCAATGAGAGATGATCAGGATCAGGATCAACTGAGTTTTGAGCTATATGTTTAGGCAGTAATCATGGGTAAAACCCATTGATGGTAATACTGTATGGTATTTAATATTTTTCAAAGCATTTCTCTTTAGATTTGTATCTTTTACATGAGAAAGCCTGCACTCAGGAAGTTAAGGGGTATAGCTATAGTTGGTTAGTTTTCATGTTTTGCTTAGAGTAAAACATTTTAAGAGCAGGTCTTGCAACACAAAGATCTGAATACAAAAGAAATTATTTCAATTTTATTTTGGCATTCTGAAACTTAGCCCAAGGAATTTACAGCAGTTTTGAAGCTTAATAGTAGAATAGAATAATAAAAATATCAACAAGAATAACATCCATTTACCTCCTATATGCCAAGTACATGCATTATCTATTTAGTGCTTACACAAACATTATGAGATAGACATACCATTTATGATAGTTGAGAGCTTTGAATTTATGTCATACTCTTGCAATGGAGGCCAGGAAATGTTTTGTTTGCTTGAATACATTATTACACCATATAATTAGGGTTCTATTAGCAAAGAAGGAGGAGGAGGAGGAAAGATATTTGTCAGTAGCCTGTAGCCTCTGCTGTATTAGTCACTCACCATTAACAGTCTTTCCTATTTTATTAAGTGGTATCTTCTCAAATTTCTCATGCCTAGGAGTCTTCTATTTCATCTTAACATATTTTTTATGAAAATAGGTATATTTTCTAAAACAAAATAAATTTAGTGATAAGAGTGCATTGTTCTACTTTAAAAAATATCTTTAATCTCTGGCCTGATAAAATATAGGTATTCTTATATCTGCATTTATGTTCACTCTGTTGTGATGTGTTGTGTTTTGGTTGAAGTGTATGAAGAAAATCTGGCCTCTTACAGATCCATAGTTGAAAAGGGAGGATAATTTTAAAGAGTTTTCGAATAATTATGGATATTCTCTGATTTGCCCCCAAATTCAATGAATAATAGATTCTTTAAAGTTAGATATAATGTAGAATTTGAAACCATTGAAATGAACTTTTACTTCACTGCTGCATTAAAATCTATTGGTCTGTCCTTCACTTTATACGTATCCTTTTCTCATGCATGGTTTTGTAACATCATGTATTGCTTATTTGGAAAACAGTTATCTACTGAGTTATACAGATCTTCCAAATGTTGACATATTTCATTTTAAAATACCAAAACATAATATTAACATCATCATTGATCTAATCAGGAATGCCTTGGGAATCTGTTAAGCTCACAGTGACGGACACAAGTTTACAAAAATTATTTCATTTGCAACTCAAATTTTATCATTGGCAATAAATACTGTCAGGTGTTTTCCATGAAGTGATAGATTCATGTCATTAATATTTGAGGTAATATCTGACAAATAGGTCTGTATGACCCTATATGTTTTCCCATCATACTTTCAACTAAAATGTTCTCTTATGAAAAATTTAGCTACTTTACCTTGCAATGTAAAGTACTTTTTCATGAGGCAACCATGGTACTTTGAAATGCAGCATCAGCGCTTCATGCATTCTTCCTGTTTCTTCATAGATTATTAACATTTTGTGTGTTCAGGGTCAAGATTTTATAAAATTCATAAGCTTTACTGTTTATCAAGGACATTTTTAAGTTAAACTACATTTTTGTTTCTTTTTGTACTGAGAGCGCATGATGGTGGAGAATATAATGATTGCTAGTATAGTCTGGTGCCATGGCCTTGAGTCATATGATGGCACTCATAGTTTTATCCCATTGTTTTTGCATCATCCCGTGCAAATGTCAACAGAATGAAAAAGAAAAATATGGTTTTAATATTATTATAAAACTTTAAATAAAATATAAAATATGTAAATTTGACACATACAAAAAGTAAAATAAATTGTATCTTGACAGGGGTTGGCAGACAGTACTTTAAAAATTGCTGATACAGGATTTGAATTATCACCTAGAAGGAAAAGTTGTGTGGGTGTGTTATGTAAGTGTGTGAGTACTGTTGTCCCTCAGTATCCACAAGGCATTGGTTTCAGGATCCCCTACTGGTACCAAAATCCAAGGATGCTCAAGTCCCTTATATAAAATGGCATAGCATTTGCATATAACCTATGCACATCCTTGTGTATGCTTTAAATCATTGCTAGATTACTTACAATATGTGATACAAAGGAAATGCCATGTAAATATTTGTTATAGCTCTTTGCACAGTGCCAGGTGCATGGCACGTTATCAATGTATTTTGGCTTTTCATTTGCAGCCACAGTGGTAGAAGAACTTGGCTCCCTTGTCAGTTTGCTCATTCAATTTTTCAATAAATGTTTATCAGCCATCTTTCATTTGCCAATCAGTATGCTAAAAGAACAAAATCAGAAATTGTGCTCACTTTTCAGAAACTTATCTTCTTTTGGGGATAAAAAGATACTAATCAAAAAGCACACATATTCATGTAAAATTGAAACCCTGACAAGTGCCATCGAGTAGAGATATATCAGATGCTTTGAACTAGCCAGATAGGTGAGAGAAGGCTTCCCTGGAGAGAAAGTGACTTTCAAGCTGATATCTGAAGTATGTGAAGAATTACCCAGGTCAAGGTGGAAAGTGAGAGAGTGTGTTATTCCCTTTTGTGCTGTTATAACAGAATACTACAGACTGGGTCATTTATAAACAATAGAAGTTTGTTTGGTCCATGTTCTGGAAGCTGGGAAGTCCAAGACTGGGGACCACATCTGGTGAGCCCCTTCTTGCTGTGTCATAACATGGTGGAAGGCATCACTTGGTGAGAGAGCATGCACACATGAGATGGCCGAACTTTCTTTCATAACAAATCCATTCTTGCAGTTACAAATCCGTTCCTGTGATAACAGCACTAATTCATTTATGAGGGCAGAACACTCATGACCTTATCACCTCTTAAAGGTCCTACCTCTCAACATTGTTGCATTGCAGATTGTTTCCAACACATAAACTTTGGGGGATACATTCAATTCATAGCAGAGAGCATTCCTTGCAGAGGAATAATTGTGTGTTAAGGCCCCACAAAGAGGGAGAATGGAACTGAAAGAAGGTATAGGGGTCTGAAAGGAGACTACTGGGCCAGACTTAAGAGTGCAAAAGGGTGATGCTGGAGAGGTAGGTTGGTTTTAGTTAATTTTAAAGAGTTTTGCTATTTGCCAAAGTCAAAGAACTTATATCAAGAATGACCCCATCTTATACTAGCAAAGCTATGAACCTTAAATCTGCTTTTTAAAAGAAAATAAAATTATAAATAAAATAAAGGTTTCTTACAAACCAGTATTTATTTTCACATACAGCCTTGTTTTAACCAATGTACAGATAAAAACTCAAAATATTACTCTGTAGAAAACTTTGGATGTTATTTACTAGCCGACCTATAATGGTTGAATTTCTGTCACGTATAGACATGTATATAATGGGTTTAATTATTTAAGAGAATAACTGAGTGATTTGTGTTATCTGTGAAAAGGAATTGGACTATCATACTTGGGCTGTGGAAAAGCTATACAAATGGTAGATTCATGTTTCTTTATTTTTTTTATTTATACTATTGCTTTATTTTATTATCTTTTACTTATAAGAACAAGCATTTATTTCTCACAGTTCTGGATGCTGTGAAGTCTGAGATCATGGTGCTGAACTCGGTGTCTGGTGAGGGCTTCTTTCCTGGCTCATTAATAGCATCTTCTTACTGTCTCTTCACATGATGGAAGAGAGAAGGCAGCTCACTGGAATCTCTTTAATAAGGGCTCTAACCCCATTCATAAGGGCTCTGCACCATGAGCACATTCAGACTATAGCACTTGAAATATTTGGTGTTCTTTGGCTTTGTAGACACAACATTCCGATTTCTGCTTTCATCTTCACATTGCCTTCCTCTGTGCCTCTGTTCCCTCTTCTCTTCTTAGGAGGACATCCATCATTGTATTTAGGGCCCACCTTAAATCCAGTATAACTTCATCTCTAGATTGATAACTAATTACATCTGTAAAGACTATATTTCCAAATTAGGTTTCAGTTTGAGATTCGAGATGGACATGAATTTGGGTGTGGGAGAGACATTAGTCAACCCCTACAATGCTTCAATATCAAGTTGCCATATAATAAAGTGTCTTGTTCTGGGCTCTCTGTTCAGTTTCATTCACCAGTTTTTCTATCCTATTTCTAAAATTATAGGCACTAACTTGAACTTAAAGTGCTAACATGTTATGCAGTTCCCATTGTGATATTTTATCCAAAAAAAAATTACATAGGAAGTTTTTGACTTAAATATTTCTTAGGATTTTTTTCAAGTTGGAATCACTGGAAAATAAGAATTTCAGTTCTATATTTAACTTTTTTAGTGTCACAAACTTATTTGAACATGTATTTTAATGCACACAACTAAATGCATAATCATTATGAAGCTATCTGTATGTCAGGAAAGTACTTTGGCCTATTTAGAAACTGGTAGTGCTCTGGTAGTGTTCTACTTGCAACCTGTCTGGTTTGATTTCAGGAAAACAAGCTGAGAGAATATTAAATCTCACATGGTGAGAACTAAGAGATATCAATGGACACCCTGTTGGATATTTTACTCTTAGTAGTTTTGTGGTTATGGATTGATAACCACATTGATCAGAATTGTTTATTTCGCAATAATTGAGATTGTATTTCATACATCAGTATTTTATGCTTTTCCCGTTTTAGACAATAAGACTTCTTTTGGAGTCTGTTTTAAACAATTTAACTCCAGAATAGGGCAGTTATTAAATCTTAAAGCTCCCAAATCTCCTTTGACTCCTTGTCTCATATCCAGGGTACACTGATGTGAGGGGTGGGTTCCCACAGACCTGTGCAGCTCTGCCCCTGTGCCTCTGCAGGGTACAGCCCCTGTGGCTGTTTTCACAGGCTGTCCTTGAGTGCCTGTGGCTTTTCCAGACACATGGTGCAAACTGTGGGTAGATCTACCTTTCTGGGACCTGGAGGATGGTGGTCCTCTTCACACAGCACCGTAAGACAGTGCCCCATTGGGATACTGTATGAGGGCTCCAACACCACATTTCCCTTCTGCATTACCCTAGTAGAGGTTCTCCATGAGGGCTCGGTTCCTGCAGCAGACTTCTGCTGGGACATCCAGGTGTTTTTATACATTCTCTGAAATTTAGGCAGAGGCTCCCAAAGCTCAACTCTTGTCTTCTGCATACCTGCAGGCCCAACACCACGTGAAAGCTGCCAGGGCTTGGGGCTTGCACCCTCTGAAGCAATGGCCCGAATTGTACCTTGGCCCTTTTTATCCATGGCTGGAGCTGGAGTGGCTGGGATGCAGGGCACCCAGTTTTCTAACCTGTTTTACAGTTGAATTGAAAAATTTAACTGTTTGTTGTGGTTCTCAATATATGCAGATAAATATTTAATACAATTGTATTATAAACAAAGAACGTTTGGGGCTGTAAAGGTAATTAAGGGTTTTCTATTTCACTTGACTAGTAAAATGTGTACACATCTAGACTATGATAAATTTGTATATATAATGTAATATCAAGAGCAACCATTTAAAAAACTATACAATTAAATACACTCAAATGAAATTATAAAAAATGTTCCAGTAACCCACAAAAATTCCTGAAAAATAAAACAGAAACATAGACATAGGGAATAAGCCAAAAATAAAAAAGATAAAATGGCAGAATTAATTCCTAATACAACAGGAATTTCATGAAATGTAAATGGTCTAAGCATACAAACTAAAAGACAGAGATTTGCAAAATGGAGTAAAAACATGATAATAAATGCATCAAAAAACCTATCTTATCACAATAAATTTATACAAACATTAATTATAATAAAGGAATGCTACATTAATATATGTAAAGTATACTTGAGAGAAAATAAAATTACCAGGACATAATGGGACATTACATAATAACAAAAGTCTATCCAACAAGAACCCATAGCAGTACTAAAGGTGCAGGCACAAAATAATAGCATCATAATATGTTAAAACTAATAAAAAAGAAAGAAGTATTACACAATATCTATAATTATAATTGGATACTTCAGTATCCCTATAGATGGAACAACTAAATAGAAAACCAGCAAGGACATGGATAAACTCAACATTGTCAACCGACAGGATATAACTTACATTTATAGACTACTCCACCTAACAACAGCAGAATATCTCAAGTGATGACAGAATATATACTGTGTTAGTTTTCACACTGCTATAAAGAACTACCTGAGACTGGTTAATTTACGAAGAAAAGAAGTTTGTTTAATTGACTCACAGTTCCACAGGCCTAACAGGAAGCACGATTGGAAAGCCTCAGGAAACTTAACGATTATGGCAGATGGCGAAGGGGAAGCAACCATGTCTTTACCATGGCAGAGAAGGAGAGTGAGAGAGAGCAAGGGGGAAGGTGCCACACTTTAAACCATCAGATCTCATGAGGAGTCACTCACTATCATGAGAACAGCATGGGGGACACCATCCCCATGATCCAATTACCTCCTACAAGGTCCCTCCCCTGACACATGGGTATTACAATTCTAGATGAGATTTGGGTTGGGACACAGAACCAAACCATACCATATACCAAGACAGACTATATCCTGGGCCAAAAAACAAACCTCAACAAATCTGAAAAAACTGAAGTCATACAGAGTGTGTTTTCTGACCACAACAGAATCAAGTTAGAAATGTAACAGGAGCATCTACAACTTCTAAATAAGCTGGGGGATCAAATAAATTCTCAAGGGTTGGGGAACAAATAAAACTGAACTAAATAAAATGGAAATTGGAACATATCAACATTTGAGAGATGTAGCCAAAGCAGTAATGAGAGGGAAATTTGTGTCACTAAGTGTTTATATTAGTAAAGAGGAGAAGTCTCAAATCTGTAGTAAGATACCAACTTAAGAAAGTAGAGGCCGGGAGCAGTGGCTTATGCCTATAATCCCTGCACTTTGGAAGGCCAAGGCAGGTGGATCACCTGAGGTCAGACCAGCCTGGCCAACATGGTAAAACACTGTCTCTACTGAAAATACAAAAAATTAACCAGGTGTGGTGGCAGGTGCCTGTAATCCCAGCTACTCTGGAGGCTGAGGCAGGAGAATCGCTTGAAACCAGGAGGCGCAGGTTGCAGTGAGCTGAGATCGCGCCATTGCACTCTAGCCTGGGCAACAAGAGTTAAACTCTGTCTCAAAATAAAAAATAAAATAAAATAAAATAAAGGAAAGCAGAGCAAAACAAGCCCAAAGCAAGTAAAAGAAGGAAATAATAATAAAAGCAATTGAAAACCGGAAAGTATTAGAGAAAATCATTGAAACCAAAAGCTGTTTCTTTGGAAAGATATATAAAATTGACAAACCTCTAGCCAGACTGGCAGAAAGGGGATTGGGCTGGGACATATATAACTAATATCAGGAATAAAACAGGACATATCAATATGGACTCTGTAGATACCAAAAAGATAATAAAGGAATACTACTAACAACTCTACACACATAAATTTGACAGCTAAGATGAAATGGACCAATTCCTCAAGAAGCACAAACTACTATAATCTGCTTAATATTAAAACAATAATTTAAATAGCCCTGTAGCTACTAAGTAAACTGAATGTGTAATTTTTAAATTCACCTAAAAGACATCTCCAGGCTTAAATGGTCTCATTGGAGAATTCTACCAAATGTTTAAAGAAGAATTAGCATTAATTTTATACAATCTCTTCCAGAAAATAGAAGAAAAACAGATGCTGCTCAATTCCTGTCAGAGACCTACATTACTTTGGTACCAAAAGAGACAGACAGTTGGAAAAAAAAACCTGTAAGTTGTATCCCTCATGTACATAGATACAAAAATCCTTAGTAAAATATTAGCAAATAAAATTCGGTAATATAAAAATAATTATGCAACATGACCAGGTGGGGTTTACTCTATTGATGGAAGGCTCCATTCATTTGTGTGTGTGGGGGGGGGGGGAGGGACAGAGTCTTGCTCTGTCACCCAGGCTGGAGTGCAGTGGTGCCATCTCAGCTCACTGCAATGCGTACCTCCCAGGTTTAAGCTATTCCCCTGCCTCTCCTGAGTAGCTGGGACTACAGGTGTATGCCACCACACCCAGCTAATATTTATAATTTTAGTAGAGACAGGGTTTTACCAAGTTGGTCAGGCTGGTCTCGAACTCCTGACCTCAAGTGATCCACCTGCCCTGGCCTCCCTAAGTGCTGGGATTACAGGTGTGAACCACTGTGCCTGATCTCCATTTATTTTTTGAAAAACAATGGACATACTTCACCAAAGGCTAAAGAATAAAAATCATGTGATTTTTATCAGAAAAAAATTGTCAAAATTTAACTTCCATTTATTAAAAACACAAACTCTCAGAAAACCAAGAATAGAGAGGAACTACTTTAACTTGATAAGGAGAATCCACACAACACTTACACTAACAGTGTATTTAATAGTAAAAGACTGAACACTTTCTTCCTAAGATCAGGAACAAGGCGAAATGCCCTCACTTACCCTTCTCATTAAATATAGTACCAACAGTTCTTGCAATAAGACAAGAAAATAAAATAAAAAGGTATGCAGATCAGAAAGGGACAAATAAAACTCTCCCCATTTCCAGGTGACATGACGGTGTGCATAGAAAATCCCAAGAAATCTACCAAATTAAAGACAAAAACAAAATTTCCTAGAACTGAATTTAAGAAGGTTGTAAAAAATAACAAAATTATATAGAAATTTGTTATATTTCTATATACTAGTAATGAGAATGTGGAAACCCAAATTGGTATGTAAGTTAAAATCTCTGTATGACATTTCATAGACATAGGCAAGATTATTCAGAAAATTTTATGGAAATACAAAGGAAGTAGAAGAGATAAAATGATTGTGAAAAAAAGAAGAAAGTGGGAGAAAACCTTCTATCTTATTTTAAAACTTGTTTTTTAGCTGCAGTCTAATGAAGACTGTGTGATATTTGGAGATGGATAGGCATGCAGATTAATGAAACAGAATAGAGATCCGAGAAATAGCCCCACACAAGAACAGCCAAATGATTTTGGACAAATGTGCAAAAGCAGTTCAATGGAACAAACAGGCTGGAGCATTTGCATATTCATAGGCAAACTTATGAACTTAATTTTATAATTTATACAAAAATTAATTCAACACTGATCATAAACTAAATGTAAAACATAAAACTATACAATTTTGGGGGAGAAAATGGATCAAGCTGTTTGGAAATTAGGTCTTGATGAAGAGGTTGTAGACATGTCATATCTGCAAACAAAAACATTATTTACAAAAAGCATTGATAAATTGGAGTTTATCAAATGTAAGAATTCTCGTTCTGTGAAAGATCTTGTTATGATGATGAACAGACAGGCTACAGACTGGGATAAATAATTACATATCCTGTATCAGACAAAGGACTTGTATCTATGATTTATAAAGAACTCACAAAATTTAAATATTTTACAAAAAAAACCTGCCCAATTACAAAGTGGGTGAAATACATGTTGAGATAGTTCGCTAAAGAGGAAATATGATGGCAAATAAGCATATGAAAAGATCTTCAATATCACTGGCCACTAAGAAATGCAAAATAAGGTCAAAGTGAGATATCAGTATATGCCTGTTAGAAAAGCTAAAATATAAAATAGTGACAATACAACTTACTGGTGAGGATGAAGAGAAACTACATCTCTCATACATTGCTGGTGGAAATATAAAATGATGCAGTCACTCTGGAAAACTGTTGAGCAGTTTCTTAAAAAACTAAATTATAATTTTCATGTCAGTTGGGTAATCATACTCTTGGGCATTTATCCGGCAGAAATGTAAACATATATTCACATACAAAACCTAAACACAGATATTCATAGCAGCTTTATTTGTAGTAGCCAAATGTGGAAACAATCTAAATGTCCTACAGCAGGTGAATGGTTAAACAAAGTGTGGCACAGCCTTATCATGTAAAACAACCCATCGGTAAAAAAGGAACAAACTATTAATAAACACAACTTGGATCGATCTCCAGGACATTATGCTAAGTGAAAAAAGAATCTTAAGGGAACACATATGTTATGATCCCATTTTTATGACACTCCTAAAATGACAATATACAGATGGAGAACAAATTAGTGATTTCTAGGGGACATGGATGTTGAGAGGAAGGAAAATGGACATAAATTTAAAAGGATAGCATGAGGGAGATCTTTGTGGATGGAATAGCTCTACACCTTGAAAGGGCTGGCTCTTACACAAATGTACACATGTGACAGAATGACTTACAACTATATGCAGACATTTTACTCATGTCAGCTTCCTGATTATGATATTTTACTATGGTTCTGTAAGATGTAAATAACCATTGGAGGAGACTGGGTAGGAGTTACATGGGATCTCTGTGTATTATTTTGGCAAATTCCTGTGAAGCTATAGTTATTGCAAAAAAAAAGTTAAAAGAAGTGAATACAACTTATTTCACTTTCCTCGATGCTAAATCATATTTTTTTCTGACACTTAAATGCAATAAAAACAGGCTCTACACATTGCAATTTTGTTCACCCCATCTACGGACAGGAGGCAGTCGATTTTCAAAAAAATAAGTATAACATATTCATTCAACTATTGGATTGAGGCAGAATTGACTAGAATCAACGGATTTCGTCCATTAACAAATTTATAGATAGGTTGAATGTTTAGGCTTTTACAGGACAGAAGAATATGTAGGAATTCTAAGTTCATTATTTCCAAATTATTTTATACTTTGAAAGGGTCTTCTGTGCTTTCACAATTGCTTAAATATTTAAAGAGTTATTCTAGTTTTACCTCTGATTTACAATTAGTATGAGTCCATCACTGGACATTGTTTTATTATTATTATTATTATTATTATTATTATTATTTTATTTTTTTTTTTAATTATACTTTAGGATTTAGGGTACATGTGCACAATGTGCAGGTTTGTTACATATGTATCCATGTGCCATGTTGATTTCCTCCACCCATTAGCTCGTCATTTAGCATTAGGTATATCTCCTAATGCTGTCCCCGCCCCCCCCACCCCCCACCCCACAACAGTACCCGGAAAGTGATGTTCCCCTTCCTGTGTCCATGAGTTCTCATTGTTCAATTCCCACCTATGAGTGAGAACATGCGGTGTTTGGTTTTTTGTCCTTGCGATAGTTTACTGAGAATGATGTTTTCCAGTTTCATCCATGTCCCTACAAAGGACACGAACTCATCATTTTTTATGGCTGCATAGTATTCCATGGTGTATATGTGCCACATTTTCTTAATCCAGTCTATTGTTGTTGGACATTTGGGTTGGTTCCAAGTCTTTGCTATTGTGAATAGTGCCGCAATAAACATACGTGTGCATGTGTCTTTATAGCAGCATGATTTATACTCCTTTGGGTATATACCCAGTAATGGGATGGCTGGGTCAAATGGTATTTCTAGTTCGAGATCCCTGAGGAATCGCCACACTGACTTCCACAATGGTTGAACTAGTTTACAGTCCCACCAACAGTGTAAAAGTGTTCCTATTTCTCCACATCCTCTCCAGCACCTGTTGTTTCCTGATTTTTTAATGATGGCCATTCTAACTGGTGTGAGATGGTATCTCACTGTGGTTTTGATTTGCATTTCTCTGATGGCCAGTGATGATGAGCATTTCTTCATGTGTTTTCTGGCTGCATAAATGTCTTCTTTTGAGAAGTGTCTGTTCATGTCCTTTGCCCACTTTTTGATGGGGTTGTTTGTTTTTTTCTTGTAAATTTGTTTGAGTTCATTGAACATTGATGCAAAAATCTACATCACTGGACATTGTTACAGTCTTTTTGGAAATCAGAAAGTGCATGTGAATTAAACATGTATGATATGACTAACATTTATTATATGATCACTAGAAAGTAAGCAAACATTAATTTTAAAAAGCTAACATTTATTAAGAACTTCCCATGTATTATTTAATCTCACTGTATGGAAGTTATGGTTTAGAGAGGTTAACTTGCTCAAGTTTACAAATGTAATCAATTTTACATTTGTATTTAATGGGTTTTATATAATTGAAGAAAAAGGTTATGAGGCAATCTGAAACTACATAAATTGTTTTATTGTTATATTTCCTATGTTTTGGAGCTGAATCAGATTACCTGAACACAGCTTCTCATTCACTGTATAATATTGCTTTGAGAATGCTGTTTTAAGAATTGTGTCTAGAAGTATTTTCTTTCTGAATTTCAGTCTCCAAATTATTACTACTTAGGCTCAGAATATTCAGGATGGCTATTCAGTTTCCATGATTATTTATAGATTCTCTGAATATTGCCATTTTTTTATGAATGGAAGTTTGAGTCAATCATCTATTTATTAATTTCATTCCTGTTTGTACCATTTCAGTCAGTTATTTAATGGTTAGGGTCAGGGAAGGAGGCAACCTGAGACATGAAGCCATGGCTACTATAGAGGAGAATGTAGAATTGAGAACGTCAAGGATTCTCCTTTTGCCTAAGACTAAGCTTAGTAAGAAATGAGACGATGATATACTCAGCAAAATGTAGAAGTAATCTAAGTTATTTTATTTTACATTCTGCAAAGTGAAGATTTAACCACATCTTTTGATTGGAAATCAGAGCAAAGATTTTTCCTAAAGGGAGAGATTGTAAAGTGACTAGCCTGGTTGCTTTTGAATATGTGGTTTTCTTCTACCCTTCTATAAGCAAAACAACTAACATTTCTCTAGGATAATTGAAAAAACTTATCAGGAGTCAATATAAATGAAGCTATAATAAATTTGTTTATTGTCTTAGTAGAAATGTAGCTGCACAGTGTATTTTTAGAGGCTGTTATTTCAGAATTGAGTGGTCAAGATACTCGTTAACTTCATTTGCTATCTGTTGTATTTAGATGAGCTAGTGGAATTCGTTCAAGGTCCACAAATAGATAGAATCACATATAAGTGGATTCTAATTATAACTGTATTTTAGGCCTGTATTTACTCACAGATTCTCAGTCTTCCCACAACTTTTCCCACCTGTTTCAATATTACTTTAATACATGAGATTGCATTATCTTTTAATTTATGTTAAATCTAGTAGTATGAAAATTGTATGTTTTCAAAATTATTTTTAATTCTCTTTTAAAGAACACAGAGAAATTACTGCTTTTGTGGCACAATCTGTTACTTTACTTTTGTAGCATTGGGTATATTTCCAAGGTGCCCTTTGAGTATGTTTTAAATATGTCTATCGCACATTTTATCTGCTATTTTGAAAACCGATTTGCCAGCATTATTTGGACATAATGAGATGCGACTGGGTTTTTCCAAGAACAAGGTAAGTGAATTCCAAGCTGGACATGAATTTCTGATCATTTCTGTTAGTTTCTGTCTCTCCATAGTATTCTATTGTACCTGTCACTAGAGGCTGCTGAGAAGTGATTGAGTGTTATCTAAAGTCTGTGTCCTGTGGTGTGTGGACTATCACGTAACCTAAGGAATTGGGAATTCACCATACACAGAGGGAGGCATCCCTATTTCATTAATTATAAGTGGTTTGTGTGTATTTTTATACATGTATGGCTTTTTTTGAGGGGCTATAAATTCAAAGAATCTTGATGGTGTATTTTCCAAGGTATTTGCTTTAATGATTTCAAATAAATGTTGAAAGGTGTAAAATAGCCAATTAATTCTGCCCTTCCTGTTGGTCCTGTTCAGGATGCAGCATCATAAAAAGATTACACCTCCTTGTTATTTCTCAGTAATGTAGTAGTTCTTAACCATTTCTTGTATCTGATTTTTTTTTGTGATTTATAAAGCTGCCTCCCAAATACTAATTCTTTCTGAAGCTCACTCTTTCTCCTCACTGCACAGACAGACACACCCTGCCCCACAGGCACATTTACAGATACATCACACACATACATGAACACACATGCACATGCATACACATATATATGCCCACAGTTTTGCATATGATTTCACGTGGTTCCAGGTTAAGTGTTTCTGCATAGAGAATATAGAATTTTTGTTACTGAAACTTAAAAGCTCCCTTTGCTCCACCTTCACTATTTTTTTTTTTTTTTTTTTTGAGACGGAGTCTCGCTCGGTCGCCCAGGCTGGAGTGCAGTGGCGCAATCTCGGCTCACTGCAAGCTCCGCCTCCCGGGTTCACGCCATTCTCCTGCCTCAGCCTCTCCGAGTAGCTGGGACTACAGGCGCCCGCCACCACGCCCGGCTAATTTTTTGTATTTTTAGTAGAGACGGGGTTTCACCCTGGTCTCGATCTCCTGACCTCGTGATCCGCCCGCCTCGGCCTCCCAAAGTGCTGGGATTACAAGCGTGAGCCACCGCGCCCGGCCCCACCTTCACTATTAATAATAGCATTATATCATCTCCTGGTATTGTTAGCAGAGCCTGAGCAGCAAAGAGACCAGCTTTCTCATCAATGAAGAAACAATGGTAAGCAGTGACCAGTACTATCCTTTCTTGCATGGACACAAATGGGGCATCTTTTTGTAGTCTGCAGTGATGATGCTCTTTTCTAGTTTGGTTATTTGACATGCTCTCATACATGGTATTTGAGAATGTATTACTTTAGAAAAAAAATCAGTTTTTTTTTTGGGGGGGGGGAAACATCAGACATATCAATGAGAATGACACACTAAGTATAACACTTTGCTTGGATTTTATTTTTTCTATGAGAAAATGAGGGGTCTAAGAGGTGTAATGACTTGTCCAAAGTTATCCATATGTTTAAAGGGTTGATGCTTGACTGTCACTCAAGTTTCTGAGGCTTGGTTTAGTATTCTTTCTCCATTGCATCACTCTTCTTGTCTGTAAGTAAATGCCTGAGGATAATCATGAAAATGTACAATTCATTTAAAAATCAAACTTAAATGTCAATTAAAAGGTTGGTAAAGGGACCTGAAAGTTTTCATTAGTTGCCTAGTAAGTAAAAAATGCTGTTTGGGAAGATGGGGAAATAGAGTTATATTCTTATACTGATAATTTTAGCAAAGACGATAGTTTGCTTTTCACTAGGCTACTAATCTTCAGTGTTCTGGAATGAGGATTGTGATATTGATCAAATTAAAACAATTGAAATGTTCTTGGTTTGTTTTCTTCTTTTATTTATTTTTACTTTTTTTACCACATAAAACATTTTTACATGATTCCAAAGTTGAAATCCACAGATCAAATAACATTTAGATGAGCCTAAAGCTTATACAATTTTAGTATCACTCTTTACGAAACATATGGAAAAAATATTTTACTTTAAAACATTACAAAAATATTTTACCATAAGAACACATTGCTAGAGTCCTTCCTAAACCCTTGGGAGGGACAGATGCAAGTAAGATGCCCTGAAGATTAGACTTTATTAGCTTGAAGGTAAATCTATCTTAGGTTGAAAATATGAAACAAAGTGTTTTCAGAGAAATCTTTCTTCTTTGTCCTCTCAGTCTTTTTGTATAATAGTTACCATTTTTGTTTGGTTTATTTTTCCAATGCTATTAAAAATGTTGCTAAAATGCATCCCTTGGGAATTAGTCTTATAACATTTTGGTCATTTTATTTTTCTACATGGAATTCATTTATCAGAGAATAAAGGTAAATGTAATTTTCCCATATTCCCCTGCCAAATTCCCCTGCCTTTTGTGTTTGTAACAAACCTAGGAGAGTGCCTGTTTCCCATGACCCTATCAGCAGTGTGTTGTTATGATTTTAGATTCTTGCCTGTCTCATGGTAGCGAGATAGATAATGGCTATTGGGAGCTATTTCACTTAGCACAGTATCTTAGTATCATTTAAAATTGCATTTCTCACAACGTGTGTGAGATATTCATCTTTTTCTACATTTAGTGGTCATTTAAATTTATTTTGCTAGATCACTCTGTTCATATAGCTTGTCTGTTTCCTATCAGTTAGGTTTTTCTATTTACTCTTGATTTTTTTGGAGCTCTTTACATATTTATTGTTATCTCCTTGCCTGTGACAGAAGCTGCAGATACTTTCCCAAATATGTTAAATACATATAATTTAATGTTTAAATTCTAAATGACTTTAAAATGATGTATGATGTTTGACTCACTATGTTGACATTGTCTTTGATTAAACAGTAAGTTGCTAAACAGTAGGCTTCTTTTTAAAAATATACTTTATTTTAATATAGTTTTAGATTCTATTATAAATCTAAAATCTTAATTTTATTTATTTATTTATTATTATACTTTAAGTTTTAGGGTACATGTGCACAATGTGCAGGTTTGTTACATATGTATCCATGTGCCATGTTGTTTTGCTGCACCCATTAACTCGTCATTTAGCATTAGGTATATCCCCTAATGCTGTCCCTCCCCCATCCACCGACCCCACAACAGTCCCCAGAGTGTGATGTTCCCCTTCCTGTGTCCATGAGTTCTCATTGTTCAGTTCCCACCTATGAGTGAGAACATGCAGTGTTTGGTTTTTTGTCATTGCGATAGTTTACTCAGAATGATGTTTTCCAGTTTCATCCATGTCCCTACAAAAGACATGAACTCATCATTTTTTATGGCTGCATAGTATTCCATGGTGTATATGTGCCACATTTTCTTAATCCAGTCTATTGTTGTTGGACATTTGGGTTGGTTCCAACTCTTCGCTATTGTGAATAGTGCCGCAGTAAACATACGTGTGCATGTGTCTTTATAGCAGCATGATTTATAGTCCTTTGGGTATATACCCAGTAATGGGATGGCTGGGTCAAATGGTATTTCTAGTTCTAGATCCCTGAGGAATCGCCACACTGACTTCCACAATGGTTGAACTAGTTTACAGTCCCACCAACAGTGTAAAAGTGTTCCTATTTCTCCACATCCTCTGCAGTATCTGTTGTTTCCTGACTTTTTAATGATGGCCATTCTAACTGGTGTGAGATGATATCTCACTGTGGTTTTGATTTGTGTTTCTCTGATGGCCAGTGATGATGAGCATTTTTTCATGTGTTTTTTGGCTGCATAAATGTCTTCTTTTGAGAAGGGTCTGTTCATGTCCTTCGCCCAGTTTTCGATGGGGTTGTTTGTTTTTTTCTTGTAAATTTGTTTGAATTCATTGTAGATTCTGGATATTAGCCCTTTGTCAGATGAGTAGGTTGCAAAAATTTTCTCCCATTCTGTAGGTTGCCTGTTCACTCTGATGGTAGTTTCTTTTGCTGTGCAGAAGCTCTTTAGTTTAATTACATCCCATTTGTCAATTTTGGTTTTTGTTGCCATTGCTTTTGGTGTTTTAGACATGAAGTCCTTGCCCACGCTTATGTCCTGAATGGTATTCCCTAGGTTTTCTTGTAGGATTTTAATGGTTTTAGGTCTAACATTTAAGTCTTTAATCCATCTTGAATTAATTTTTGTATAAGGTGTAAGGAAGGGATCCAGTTTCAGCTTTCTACATATGGCTAGCCAGTTTTCCCAGCACCATTTATTAAATAGGGAATCCTTTCCCCATTTCTTGTTTTTGTCAGGTTTGTCAAAGATCAGATAGTTGTAGATACGCGGCATTATTTCTGAGGGCTCTGTTCTGTTCCATTGATCTATGTCTCTGTTGTGGTACCAGTACCATGCTGTTTTGGTTACTGTAGCCTTGTAGTGTAGTTTGAAGTCAGGTAGCATGATGCCTCCAGCTTTGTTCTTTTGGCTTAGGATTGACTTGGCGATGCGGGCTCTTTTTTGGTTCCATATGAACTTTAAAGTAGGTTTTTCCAATTCTGTGAAGAAAGTCATTGGTAGCTTGATGGGGATGGCATTGAATCTATACATTACCTTGGGCAGTATGGCCATTTTCACGATATTGATTCTTCCAACCCATGAGCATGGAATGTTCTTCCATTTGTTTGTATCCTCTTTTATTTCATTGAGCAGTGGTTTGTAGTTCTCCTTGAAGAGGTCCTTCACATCCCTTGTAAGTTGGATTCCTAGGGATTTTATTCTCTTTGAAGCAATTGTGAATGGGAGTTCACTCATGATTTGGCTCTCTGTCTGTGATTGGTGTACAAGAATGCTTGTGATTTTTGTACATTGATTTTGTATCCTGAGACTTTTCTGAAGTTGCTAATCAGCTTAAGGAGATTTTGGGCTGAGACAATGGGGTTTTCTAGATATACAATCATGTCATCTGCAAACAGGGACAATTTGACTTCCTCTTTTCCTAATTGAATACCCTTTATTTCCTTCTCCTGCCTGTTTGCTCTGGGCAGAACTTCCAGCACTATGTTGAATAGGAGTGGTGAGAGAGGGCATCCCTGTCTTGTGCAGTTTTCTTTTTTTTTTTTTTTTTTTTTTTTGAGACGAAGTCCTGCTCTGTCGCCCAGGCTGGAGTGCAGTGGCGCAGTCTCGGCTCACTGCAAGCTCCGCCGCCCGGGTTCACGCCATTCTCCTGCCTCAGCCTCTCCGAGTAGCTGGGACTACAGGCGCCCGCCACCACGCCCGGCTAATTTTTTGTATTTTTACTAGAGACGGGGTTTCACCATGGTCTTGATCTCCTGACCTCGTGATCCGCCCGCCTCGGCCTCCCAAAGTGCTGGGATTACAAGCGTGAGCCACCGCGCCCGGCCTTGTGCCAGTTTTCAAAGGGAATGCTTCCAGTTTTTGTCCATTCAGTATGATATTGGCTGTGGGTTTGTCATAGATAGCTCTTATTATTTTGAGATACGTCCCATCAATACCTAATTTATTAAGAGTTTTTAGCATGAAGGTTGTTGAATTTTGTCAAAGGCCTTTTCTGCATCTATTGAGATAATCATGTGGTTTTTGTCTTTGGTTCTGTTTATATGCTGGATTACATTTATTGATTTGTGTATGTTGAACCAGCCTTGCATCCCAGGGATGAAGCCCACTTGATCATGGTGTATAAGCTTTTTGATGTGCTGCTGGATTTGGTTTGCCAGTATTTTATTGAGGATTTTTGCATCAACGTTCATCAAGGATCTGGTCTGAAATTCTCTTTTTTGGCTATGTCTCTGCCAGGCATTGGTATCAGGACGATGCTGGCTTCATAAAATGTGTTAGGGAGGATTCCCTCTTTTTCTATCCATTAGAATAGTTTCAGAAGGAATGGTACCAGTTCCTCCTTGTACCTCTGGTAGAATTCGGCTGTGAATCCATCAGGTCCTGGACTCTTTTTAGTTGGTAAGCTATTGATTATTGCCACAATTTCAGATCCTGTTATTGGCCTATTCAGAGATTCAACTTCTTCCTGGTTTAGTCTTGGGAGGGTGTATTTGTCGAGGAATTTATCCATTTCTCCTAGATTTTCTAGTTTATTTGCATAGAGGTGTTTGTAGTATTCTCTGATGGTAGATTGTATTTCTGTGGGATCAGTGGTGATATCCCCTTTTTCATTTTTTATTGCATCTATTTGATTCTTCTCTCTTTTCTTCTTTATTAGTCTTGCTAGCGGTCTATCAATTTTGTTGATCTTTTCAAAAAACCAGCTCCTGGATTCATTAATTTTTTGAAGGGTTTTTTGTGTCTCTATTTCCTTCAGTTCTGCTCTGATTTTAGTTATTTCTAGCCTTCTGCTAGCTTTTGAATGTGTTTGCTCTTGCTTTTCTAGTTCTTTTAATTGTGATGTTAGGGTGTCAATTTTGGATCTTTCCTGCTTTCTCTTGTGGGCATTTAGTGCTATAAATTTCCCTCTACACACTGCTTTGAATGTGTCCCAGAGATTCTGGTATCTTGTGTCTTTGTTCTTGTTGGTTTCAAAGAACATCTTTATTTCTGCCTTCATTTCATTATGTACCCAGTAGTCATTCAGGAGCAGGTTGTTCAGTTTCCATGTAGTTGAGCGGTTTTGAGTGAGTTTCTTAATCCTGAGTTCTAGTTTGATTGCACTGTGGTCTGAGAGACAGTTTGTTATAATTTCTGTTCTTTTACATTCGCTTAGGAGAGCTTTACTTCCAACTATGTGGTCAATTTTGGAATAGGTGTGGTGTGGTGCTGAAAAAAATGTATATTCTGTTGATTTGGGGTGGAGAGTTCTGTAGATGTCTATTAGGTCCACTTTGTGCAGAGCTGAGTTCAATTCCTGGATATCCTTGTTAACTTTCTGTCTCGTTGATCTGTCTAATGTTGACAGTGGGGTGTTAAAATCTCCCATTATTATTGTGTGGGAGTTTAAGTCCCTTTGTAGGTCACTCAGGACTTACTTTATGAATCTGGGTGCTCCTGTGTTGGGTGCATATATATTTAGGAGAGTTAGCTCTTCTTGTTGAATTGATCCCTTTACCATTATGTAATAGCCTTCTTTGTCTCTTTTGATCTTTGTTGGCTTAAAGTCTATTTCATCAGAGACTAGGATTGCAACCCCTGCCTTTTTTTGTTTTCCATTTGCTTGATAGATCTTCCTCCATCCCTTCATTTTGAGTCTATGTGTGTCTCTGCACGTGAGATGGGTTTCCTGAATACAGCACACTGGTGGGTCCTGACTCCTTATCCAGTTTGCCAGTCTGTGTCTTTTAATTGGAGCATTTAGCCCATTTACATTTAAAGTTAATATTGTTATGTATGATTCTGATCCTGTCATTATGATGTTAGTGGTTATTTTGCTCGTTAGTTGATGCAGTTTCTTCCTAGCCTCAATGGTCTTTACAATTTGGCATGTTTTTGCAGGGGCTGGTACCGGTTGTTCCTTTCCATGTTTAGTGCTTCCTTCAGGAGCTCTTTTAGGGCAGGCCTGGTGGTGACAAAATCACTCAGCATTTGCTTCTCTGTAAAGTATTTTATTTCTCCTTCACTTATGAAGCTTAGTTTGGCTAGATATGAAATTCTGGGTTGAAAATTCTGTTCTTTAAGAATGTTGAATATCGGCCCCCACTCTCTTCTGGCTTGTAGAGTTTCTGCCGAGAGATCAGCTGTTAATCTGATGGGCTTCCCTTTGTGGGTAACCCGACCTGTCTCTCTGGCTGCCCTTAACATTTTTTCCTTCATTTCAACTTTGGTGAATCTGACAATTATGTGTCTTGGAGTTGCTCTTCTCGAGGAGTATCTTTGTGATGTTCTCTGTATTTCCCGAATCTGAACGTTTGCCTGCCTTGCTAGATTGGGGAAGTTCTCCTGGATAATATCTTGCAGAGTGTTTTCCAACTTGGTTCCATTCTCCCCGTCATTTTCAGGTACACCAATCAGACGTAGGTTTGGTCTTTTCACATAGTCCCAAATTTCTTGGAGGCTTTGTTCATTTCTTTTTATTCTTTTTTCTCTAAACTTCCCTTCTCGCTTCATTTCATTCATTTCATCTTCCATCAGCGATACCCTTTCTTCCAGTTGATCGCATCTGCTACCGAGGCTTCTGCAATCTTCGTGTAGTTCTCGATACTTGGCTTTCAGCTCCATCAGCTCCTTTAAGCCCTTCTCTCCATTGGTTATTCTAGTTATCCATTCGTCTAATTTTTTTTCAAAGTTTTTAACTTCTTTGGTATTGTTTTGAATTTCCTCCCGTAGCTCGGCGTAGTTTGATCATCTGAAGCCTTCTTCTCTCAACTCGTCAAAGTCATCCTCCGTCCAGCTTTGTTCCATTGCTGGTGAAGAGCTGCGTTCCTTTGGAAGAGGAGAGGCACTCTGATTTTTCTAATTTTGAGTTTTTCTGCTCTGTTTTTTCCCCATCTTTGTGGTTTTATCTACCTTTGGTCTTTGATGATGGTGATGTACAGATGGATTTTTGGTGTGGGTGTCCTTTCTGTTTGTTAGTTTTCCTTCTGCCAGACAGGACCCTCAGCTGCAAGTCTGTTGGAGTTTGCTAGAGGTCCACTCCAGAGCCTGTTTGCCTGGGTGTCAGCAGTGGTGGCTGCAGAACAGCGGATTTTTGTGAGCCGCAAATTCAGCTGTCTGATAGTTCCTCTGGAAGTTTTGTCTCAGAGGAGTACCCGGCCGAGTGAGGTGTCAGTCTGTCCCTACTGGGGGGTGCCTCCCAGTTAGGCTGCTTGGGGGTCAGGGACCCACTTTAGGAGGCAGTCTGCCCATTCTCAGATCTCCAGCTGCATGCTGGGAGAACCACTACTCTCTTCAAAGCTGTCTGACAGGGACAGTTAAGTCTGCAGAGGTTACTGCTGACTTTTTGTTTGTCTGTGCCCTGCCCCCAGAGGTGGAGCCTACAGAGGCAGGCAGGCCTCCTTGAGCTGTGGTGGGATCCACCCAGTTTGAGCTTCCTGGCTGCTTTGTGTACAGCAGCCAAGGCAATGGCGATAAGTAATTAATTGCCATTAATTGCAAGCCTGGGCAATGGCGGGCGCCCCTCCCCCAGCCTCGCTGCTGCCTTGCAGTTTGATCTCAGACTGCTCTGCTAGAAATCCGAGAGACTCCGTGGGCGTAGGACCCTCAGAGCCAGGTGCGGGACACAATCTCCTGGTGTGCCGTTTTCCAAGCCCGTTGGAAAAGCGCAGTATTAGGATGGGAGTGACTCGATTTTCCAGATGCCATCTGTCACCCCTTTCTTTGACTAGAAATAAGCAAGCCTGGGCAATGGCGGGCACCACTCCCCCAGCCTCGCTGCCACCTTGCAGTTTGATCTCAGACTGCTGTGCTAGCAATCAGCGAGACTCCGTGGGTGTAGGACCTTCTGAGCCAGGTGCGGGACACAATCTCCTGGTGTGCCGTTTTCCAAGCCCATTGGAAAAGCGCAGTATTATGGTAGGAGTGACCCGATTTTCCAGGTGCCATCTGTCACCCCTTTCTTTGACTAGGAAAGGGAACTCCCTGACCCCTTGCACCTCCCGAGTGAGACAATGCCTCACCCTGCTTCGGCTTGGCTCACGCAGGATGCGCTAAACCGACTGTCCTGCACCCACTGTTTGGCACTCCCTGGTGAGATGAACCCACTACCTCAGAGGGAAATGCAGAAATCACCTGTCTTCTACATCGCTCACGCTGGAAGCTGTAGACCAGAGCTGTCCCTATTTGGCCATCTTGGCTCTGTTTTTTCTTTCTTTTCAATTTTTAGTGGTTTATAATCAAAGTATAGTGTGATAGAAGTTTGATTTTTCTCGGGTTCTTTTAATTTCTTTTAGGAAATAGGAGATGATTATGCATCCTTTGGCTGAGGTGAAGAGAACTGAGACACAACATTTGAGTTACTATATCTTGACACGTAATCTCTAAGTTCCTTAGATGTTTTATTTAAATTTCTTTGTTCCCTTTTCCACTAACTTCTTCCTGTGCATTGGGAGCTAGTTTTTTTTCTGAGACACATCAGCTTTGCATCAACTATGTAAATGCACTTACTTTGTTCATAGACCACAGATCAAACATGAAACTTATGGCTTATTTGCATATAACTGATCCTCATCCATTCCCTTTTCTGGGAGGCCTGTCTCACCTGACTTGGGTAAAAAAATCCCATAGTGGGCCGGGTGCGGTGGCTCACACCTGTAATCTCAGCAGTTTGGGAGGCCGAGGTGAGTGGATTATGAGGTCAGGAGATTGAGACCATCCTGGCTAACACAGTGAAACCCCATCTCTACTAAAAATACAAAAAAATTAGCCGGGCATGGTGGCGGGCACCTGTAGTCCCATCTACTTGGGAGGCTGAGGCAGGAGAATGGTGTGAACCTGGGAGGCAGAGCTTGCAGTGAGCTGAGATCGTGCCACTGCACTCCAGCCTGGGCGACAGAGCGAGACTGTCTCAAAAAAAAAAAAAATCCTTAGGGTACAATAAAAGAAACTCATAAGTTAATAGAAACCCTGGTTGTGAAAATTAAAACCATATAGTTACTCATTCACAGGTGAGCTAAAGCAATTGGAAAATTATCTCATTGACAACCACTGTATTATCTATTTGTATAATTCTAAGTGTAATAATACATGTAGGCTATTATGAATATTAAATATTAGATATAAACTTTAAAGCAAACCAAATCAATCAAACATGAAATCTCTTTCTTATGAAGCTCTCTTGTGTTCTGTTGTTTTTAAAGTGAAGGAATTAATGAACTAACTCTACAACATGTGAAAGTTAAACTTGTAAGTGTAGTTATTCTACTGTGGTAATTCATGAAAATTTAAACAAAGGATTGATTTTTTGCTCACCTGGGAAATTGATGTTGAAGGGTCAGTTGCATGAAACCTAACTTGTGATGCCAGCTAATAAGCTACCTGCTTTCTAATATTTAACTGCACCTTGGTTTTATTTTAATCCTTACAAAGTTGAATTAGGAAGTGACAATTTTATAAAAACATAGAATAAACATTAATCATAAGTTTATTTTCTTATAGTGAGACTACATTAATCGGTCTGTAATTAATTATACCCTCAAAGTTGTGTGTAGCCATGAATTATTTAGTCGACTGTGATATGTTGTTTAATGAAGATAACAAGTCTCTCTCTGAATGTGCATTTTGGGATCAATGTATACATATATTCATTTCATACTTTGGTTTGTTTGGGGCATTTTTGTTGTATGTGCATTTAGTTAACATGCTTATCTTCCTCATGAGTCATTATTGCTTAATCTTTTATATGGAATTTCACTTTATAAAACAAAGCATAATCTGTTGCTGAAAACTCTGGTTATTTGTCTCGACTTGTCATTTCAAGACTGAAAAAAAGTAGCTGGTGACTAAATTATAAATAATTCCTTTTGTGCTTTTGCCATTTCAGAATAAAACTATAATTTACAATTGTGTCATTTATGTCTCCTGCAGTTTCAAAAAAATCAGCAAAGCAAAGATTCTATCTTCTTCTGAGACAGGATTAGGCAAATTGATTTCGTGCTTTCCTACATTGATGACATAAAGAAAGACAAAGAGTTAAAGGTGGTAAATGCATTATAAGAGAAGTGGGAATAATAAAAAGGAGCACATTTTATAGTTTCACATGGATATCTGCATTGAATTATGTTGTAAAAGTGAGAGGCCCTGAAGTGTTACTGAAAACTGAAACTGAATGAGATAACTGTAAAGTAGGCAGCCTAAGAATAGACATGTAAAGTCAATGTAATTTTTTGGATAGTTTGCATACTAACTTCTTTTTCTTCTTCTTCCAAGTAACTGATTCTTTTTATAGCTTACTTTAGATATTAAATGTAACATACAAAATTTGAGGTATGTGTCTGAATATAATAATTACCTTTTGTATTATATTTTCATTTTGGAAATGTATGACTAATCCATTCCTCCAGGTATAGCCTTTATACTGTGCTCTATTCCTGATTCTGTTTTATTTGTATTACACATCACTTTATGAGCTTATTTATTCATGTTTTTACTTGTTTGCTGTCTCCAACACTATAAATTAAGTTTCTGAGGCCAAGCACTTTGTCTTTTGTATCACTATATACCCAAATCCTAGAATAGTGGTTGGCGTATAATGGATGCTCAATAAATACTCAATATTTGAAATCATAAATTAATCCATTTTTATACATATATATGTGTGTGCATACACACATTTACTTATGTACTACAAAATAAATGTCATATAAAATAAAAATAAAAAATATATTATTCCCACAAGACACTGTACATATACAGGTCTGTCCCTTTTTTCCACCAACTGCCTGGAAAGCCTTCTACCAGGCCTCTGAAATTCATGACCCATCATCATTTTCATCTCTTCTCTGAATGTTTCCTTCAAACCTCTTTGAGGTTTTTTGCTTCCCATAGCGGTCCTCTCAAGTGATGGTTATTTTTCTCTATACAACATTTCCCTAGAGATGGGGTAAATGCTGCTTGCCCTCTTTGTGTCTTGTTGATGATACTATATTCTCCTTCACTTGTCCCTGAAATTCCTGAGCTTTAAATCTTGTCAGATTTATTACTACCCTGCATTGTTTTTGTCATTTATCTGCCTCTGCATCTTCTATTCCTCAACAATTTTAGCTCCTGGATCACTGTCAGTCTCTCCAGCAATCTTTTTAAATCATTGATAATATCAATTCATACTTAGATGACTATTTTGATTCTCTGGCCTCTCTGTTCCTTGAACTCCCTTTTCCAATGATCTTAGCTTCTACTCAGCCATTCACTCACCTAGAACTTGTCATTGCTAATAACTGCAACTCTTTATAATCTCATTCTATGTGTACAGCTGTCTGATTACACCTCAAATTTTTCTGATCCACATTCTTCCTCTTTCAACCTCACCAGGACCAGATAAGATGCAATCATCTTACTGCTTTTTCACCTCTCAATCTTTATTCAGCTTATGTCTCATGGTCAACATTGTAATGACTCTGTTAGATATCCCATCAAGTCCCTTGCCCCTCTCCCAGGTGTACTTGACAAAACAACAACTTCAGTTAACCCAGCCTCACCTACTACATGCTGGCACCCATGCAGAAAGGAAAACTTATAATTTACTGACTGACTTTACCTTATATTTGTGCCCATGGACCTTAACTGGGTCCTCAGGCTGTGTGGCAATCATACTTTCCTTCCGTATTCTATTGTCTCCCACTTTCTTACATGACTGTTTTATACCGTTTTTTCTATCCTCACACCTCCAACACCTCCTCCCTTCTTCAAGCTTAGCTGATCATGTTTTTCTGCTTCACTGAGAAAACTGAAGCAAGAGGAGAAAACCTATAAATTTCCACCACATCTGTCCATCCACCAGGATTTTTTGCCTGTGTAAGCTATCTTACTTTCTGTTACCATAGGCAAACTATTTATCCTTCTACCTAAACCCAACTCCTCCACTTGTGCCCTGGATTCTGTTTCTTCTTGCCTACTCTTCAGGAGTGCCAAAGACAACCCTCAGATTTAGGGGTTCGTTAGAAAGAATCACAGGATTCAGTATATAGTCATGCTTATGGAGATGTTTTATTACAGTGAAATGATAAAAAGCAAAACCAGCAAGGGAAAAAGCTCATGGGACAAAGTCCAGAGGAAACCAGGAGCAAGCTTGTAAGAATTCCCTCTCAGTAGAATCACAGGATATACACTTACTTTTTCCAGCAACAATGTATGAAAACACATGTGAAATATCTATTCGGCAAGCCCATTAAAGTGCCCTAGATTTTTGTTAAGGGCTGGCTACCTTGTCACGTTCTGCCTAGCACATACCAAAATTTCATACACCCAGAAGGAAAGCAGATATTCAGCATAAATAACACCGTTTGTAAAAACAGTATAGGCAAAATGAGCCACTCTTATCAGTTCTGGGAGTGGAGGGAACTCTTCAGAAAAGCAAGTCCCAGACACTAGGACCAACCTTTCAAAAGTTGCAGGCAGGCCTTTCTAAGGATAACAGTTTAATGCCTGCTTTATTAACTCTTTTCTGTATACCTATTTGGGGATATTTTTCCTAAAATTAGTTCCTCTTTCTCCTAAATTATATTTTATATTCTTTACTAGGCCATTTTCTTCAGTGAACAAATATGCTGTTATTTTTTCTATATTAAAAATATATGAATGAAAACTCTCTTTTTGTCCCAGTTTTCCTATTAGTTACTATTTCTCTATTTTTTTCTACTCGATTATATATTAAACCCGTTCCTTTCAAGCCTTCATCCCAACCACTCTGCCCATCTCCCTCTATAAAACCCAGTGGTCAAGCCTCAGCCCTCATCTTACTCGACCTATCAGCAATATTGGACACAGTTGATACTTCCCTTTTCTATTGTGTATGTTCTTCATGTGGCTTCCAGGACTCCACATTAGCTCAGTTTTTTTCTTATTTCACTAGTTGCTCCTTCTCAGTCTTTACTTCTCCCAAATCTCTTATAATTGAAGTGCCTCAGGGCACAGTCCTTAATCCTCATCTTTCCTTAACTTACACTGATATATTTGATGATTCTGTCTCATAGTTTTAAAATCATATATTTTATGATTTTATATACATTAATAATACAATTCCAGAGTTTACTTTTCCAGTCCACATTTCTCTTCCAACTGTGCATAACTAAATGACTATCCTGCATCTCATACCTTCAAAAAGGTACTGGCATAACAACAGACACACAGACCAATGAAATAGAGAATCCAGATATAAATCTATACATTTAAAACAAGCTCATCTTTGACAAAGGAGCCAAGTGCACACAATGGAGAAAATGTAGGCTTTTCAATAAATGATGCTGATAAAACTGGATAACTATACGTGGAAGAAGGATACCAGACCAATAGTTCTTACCATAGAAAAGAACAAATCAAAGTGGATTAAAGCTTTGACTCTAAGGCCAGAAACTATGAAACTACTAGAAGAAAACACTGGGGAAATTCTCCAGGACATTGGTCTAGACAGGCTTCTTGTATAAGACCAGACAATTAAAAGAAAAATAGACCACTGGGATTATATCAAGCCAAAAAGCTTCTGCACAGCAAATGAAAAGTGCCCATTATTAGATGAATAGATAAAGAAAATGTGGCAAATACATATAATGGAATATTTTTCAGCCATTGAAAAAGTGAAATGCTATCATTTGCAGCCATTGATGGAACTGGAAGCCATTATGTTAAGTGAAATAAACCAAGCACAGAAATATAAATGTCGTATGTTCTCACTCATGTGCGGGAGGTAAAAATGTGAATCTCATGAAGACAGAGTAGATTGGTGGCTACCAGAAGCCAGGAAAGGGAGGGGGAAGGAGGGGGATAAAGGGGGAAAAACAATATAAATGTATTTATTACTACTGCACTGTACACTTAAAAATGGTAAAGATAGTAAGTTATATATGTATATTTTAACTCAATAAAAATGTTTTAAAAAGAAAGAAATACTGTGTTTTTTTTTTTCGTCAATACATTGCTTTAATAAAGGCTGAGTGGGTGGTTCACACCTGTAATCCCAGAGCTTTGGCAGGTTTAGGTGGGAGGATCAGTTGAGGCCAGGAGTTCAAGGCCAGCCTGGGCAGATAATGAGGCCCATGCTCTACAAAAAAATTTTTAAAAAATTATCCGAGTGTGGAGACACCTGCTTGTAGTCCCAGCTACTCAGGAGGCTGGGGAGGATCGCTTGAGCCCAGGAGTTTGATGCTGTAATGGGCTGTGATCACAACACTGTACTCTGGCCTGGGTGTCAGAGTGAGACCCTGTCACTACAAAACAAACAAGCAAACAAACAAATGAAAAACTAAGCACCCAAAGTGATTATTTTCAGTAATAACCTGTAGTTAAATTTAAGTTTGCTTTTTGCCAAGTGAAGCCATTTTGTTCTTCAGGATTAAAAAGTGTTGATAACATATTGGCTTAAAAATTCCATTAAATATATACTTTATTTGAAGAGTATTGATCTTTGTAATAGTGAGTCTTTTCAACTTGGAGCATGTATCTCTCTGTTTATGAAGTTTTTTTTAATTTATGTTATTCAGTAAAGTTTTGTGCATTTCTTCAGATAGAGGCTCTTCATATTTCCTGGTGATTATTCCTGGATGTACTGCATATTTGTAGTTGTTTTGAATTATAGTACAAGAGAAAAAGCAGTACCTGACATTCAGATGGAGCACTTTGATATACAACCATGGGAGGGGCAGAGAGCCATTCAGAGTCACAGCCATTGTATATTGAATCTGTCAATACTGAGCAAATAAAACAAAAGTGTTCTGCATAATTCTGTTGATTTTTTTGTCATAGGAAAGAAAAGAGTTTGAAAAAATCTCAGAAAAACAGGTCTTGAGTTGGAAATAGAAGACAAAAGGGTAAATGTAGTTGATAATTTATACCAGATTCTGTAAGTGTTGTTGTCTCCTGTTCTGGCCTTTGACTGGATAGACTCTGTGTTTGGGCACAATACAATAGCTCTTCTGGCTGCAGATATGTGCACTGGGATGATAGGGCCTGTAGTCTTACAGGTAAGTAGATGAGTACTGTGAATATGCAGTAATAATGGAACACTTTATAGATGGACACAGTTTGCATTCAGGATACAAGGAAAAAAAATGTGGACTTTTTCTCATAACAGTTTCATTTTGAAGTCTGCCTCTAATCTGGTCCCCTAAATAATTAACCAGGCTGTCTTGCAGCATAACCTGCTGTTCAGGCCAAAACATTCTTTCTGTTCATGAATATACCAAGTTTTCTTTTTAAACTCATTTTATTTACTGTTTTTCTAGAATTTCCTTCAAAATTGTTTTTAAAGGCCTATTTAATATCTCACCCTATCTATGAAATTTCTAATAGTTCCAGCCTGGGCAACATAGCAAGATCCTGTCTCTACAAAAAAATTTAAAAACTAGTTGGGCATGATGCCTATAGTCCATCTACTTGAGAGGCCAAAGCAGGAGGATTGTAGTGGCCCAGGAGTTTCATGGTTGCACCACTGCACTCCAGCCTTGTCAACAGAGTGAGGCTCTGTCTTAAAAAAAAAAAAAGAAAGAAAGAAAAGCAAAAAAAGCGTTACTCTCTAGTTCTCCCATTTTCAGTGAACTAATAAATAATAATAATACCACACAATCCATAATTTTTCCTATGTAATGAACTTTCGTTACCTAAAGTTCTTCCTCTTTGTGTAGGCTATACAAAGAAGCTGGATAAGAAGAGTGAGTACATTTTACAGTTTATATGTATCCCTTATATAACCTAAGTGAAATTTTGAGCTTATAGCTACTTACTAAAAACTTTAGAAATTGCCCAGAACCACAAAGGTAATTGTGGATTTAGAGATGAGTATACATTGACCATGAAATATATTTTTTAAAATATTATTTCTCTGTTTATGTGTGTCTTTGTATGTCTCTGTCTCTTTCTCTGTCTCTCACATATATGCACACGTTATATGTATACATATATACATATTTATGTAACTATATGTTTTGTGAATTTTGTTTTCTCAGAGTTTTGCCTGAAAATTTCAAAAAATTGAAAATGCTTTGATGTGTTTGAGATTTTATAAAATATTATTTATTTTATTTAATCAGCTCAATAACAAACTGATCAGTAAGCTTTCTGCTATTTTGCCTTTTTTTTTTTTTATGTGGGACTCTGAAGATGGAAGAACTCATTTTGTCAAGATCCATGCCCCTTGGGAGGTATTAGTTACCTATGCTGAAGTCTTGGGAATCAAAATGCCTGTTAAGGAGAGTGATATTCCCCGCCCTAAGCACACTCTTATAAGCTATGTGCTTGGACCCGTAAGACTCCCACTGAGTGTGAAGTATCCCCGTCCTCAATATTTTACTGCCCAATTCAGCAGACATCGTCAGGAGCTCTTCCTCATCGAAGATCAGGCAACCTTCTTTCCATCCTCATCAAGAAACAGAATTGTAGGTAGAGAAGACCTTTGGGCACATCCCTTCAAATATGAGATGTGTGCTTTTGTGTGCTTTTATAATGTGCAGATAGCATACCGTTTCTGCAAGGTGTTTCTGTATAGGATATAAGCATTGGGTGATACTGGGCAGTTTGAAAGTGTAATCAGACCACATAAACCAGTTACCCTCCCTAATTCTCAAACTGTTGTTTAAAAATGAGTGGTGGATGGTATGGATGTAGTAAAGAAGGAGATGTTATACAATATTGGAAAAAGCAACTAATTGAAAGCTAGAGGACTTTGATTTTGTAAGGTCTTTGTAAAATCTTTTACAATCTTGGAGCTTGGTTTTACACATTCAGTGCATAGTAAAGGAAATATTTATCATTCCAAATAGAAATGAAATGTTTTAATTTCCTTATATATGGATCAAATTTGAGAAACCTCAAAACTTTTTTTCTTCATTTAAAACTATTTTCTGCCTTCTAAATAGTATTGTTTCCTCTCCATTTGAAGTCCTAGGATCTTTAAGTTTCCCATTAAAAACCTCTCTCAGAAAGAATCATGGTTTTGTGCTACTGTTTCTTTGTGTTTAGACAGGAATAATGTCCACTTCATAGGTTACCCAGATAATTAAATTCGTTCAGGTATAAAAACTTTGAGCAGTGCCTGGCATATACCAAGTGTTCAACAAGTGTTAGATATTATTATCATTATTTATCTGACTTTCAGAGGGAAAAAAATAAGGTTCTATATTACCTTTTATACCTTGCTTATTTTTAAAAATTTATGATTGACATATAATTGTACATATCTATGTGATAAAATGTGATGTTTCAATACATGTATACATTATGTAATGATCAAATTTGGATAATTAGCATCTCCATCACCTTAAAATTTTTCATTTTTTTGTGATGAGACCATTCAAAAACCTCTCTTCTAGCTATTTTGATACTTTATTGTTAATGTTAGTCATCCTTCATATGCAATAGAACACCAGAACTTATTCATCTTATCTAACTATAACTTTGTACCCGTTAAGCAATCTCTCCCCATTTTTTCCTCCCCCTACCTCTTCTCATTCTCTGCTAATCACTATTCTACTCTCTACTTCTTTGACAACAGCTTTTTAGATTCCACATGAGTGAGATCATATGGTGTTTATCTTTCTATTCTTACCTTAATGTCCTCTAGGTTCATGTTGTCACAAATGACAGCATTACATTCTTTTTTGTAGCTATAACTATAGCTAGCCATAAAATTTATTTAATTCTGTATGTACACCTTTTCTTTCTTCATTCATTCATTGAAGGACATTTAGATTGATTCCACATCTTGGCTATTGTGAATAGTGCTGCAGTAAACGTAGGATGACAGATACCTCTTCAACATACTAATTTCATTCTCTTTGGGTATATACCCAGTAATGGGATTGCTGGATTATATGGTAGCTCTTTTTTTAATTTTTGGAGGAACATCCATATTGGCTTTCATAATTCCTGTATCAATTTGTATTCTCATCTGTAGTGTGTAAGACTACACACTCTCCACGTGCTCTCCACATCCTCTCCAACACTTTCTCCACGTCCTCTCCAACACTTGTTAGCTTTTGATTTTGTTTATTAATTTAATCACCAGGGTTCTAACAATCACAAGATTCTTTTCCTTAAGATTACTTACTTTCTTTTCCTGAGGAATTAGAGGTCTGATTCCATTTTTTTCTAGTTCCTAAATAAATATTTTAAAAATTCACTCACAGGAATATTCAACAAAATGTAATTCCTAGAATTTAGGATATGAATCCACAAATTAAAAATGTTCTTCCTTTTTTTTTAAACCAGGATTAAACAACAACAAAAACCTAAGTCAGGATTTATGGGAATAAAGAGCAAATGACATGGACTCAGAAGACCTTGTTACAAAGTTGTAACTCTGCTATTTTCTGAATATTATTTCTCTTCAAACAAATAATGATAATACTGACATTATTGTGAAAATCAAATGAAATAATGTATGTAATGCACTTTGAAAACTGAAAAGTATTTTAGAGATATTTGTTACATTGAAAAATTGTTCATAAAAAGCCAGTGAACTCGTAGGAACAAATTAGGAACTTGATCAGGAATAGGAATGTCAGTATTCATTTACCTCTACCTGTTCTTTGTAAACAGTGTCAATACCTTAGGTTAATTCAACCTTAAAGCACAATTTTTCTTCCTTCATAGTGTAGCAACATTGTTCTTGCTTTGTTGAGGAAGATATTTGGGAGGTTAATGTAGAAAAAGTCCCTTCCTTTTCATCCTCATCCAGAACACTTGTTTCAATGGATATACAAACTGAATAATATTACAAGAGCATCTTACATTAGTATAGAATTTCATACTTTTCAAAGCATTTCACAACCATCATGGCATCTGAGCTTCACAATATATAGTTTATAATCCATATATGTGATATGTTTGTGTATATATACACCAATATGTAGATTTGTATATGTGTATATGATGAATATATATGATTATGTGTTTACAGCTTTTATTGTGGAAAAAGGTTAGACTTTTTAACATTAACAAAGCTCTAGATTTATCCAGCTGTGTTGGTGGAAAAGCTTACACTATCAATATGAGCTTTAAATTGAACATATGGTCAAGGAATTTCTATGTGTATAGAAAGAGAAACAAATAAGATACATCTAATCATTTTAATTACAATGTCTTTCCTTAAAGATAGAGAACTAATTTTTATAGGACAGTAATGCCAAATTTCAGTCCATTTATAGTGGAGAATTTTCCATTGCACTAATAATACCTAATATATGAATTATGTCAGTATCTTTTTTTTTGTCAGATAATATTTCACAGCTGGATTTTATACATTCTAAGTGTACTTCTTCCCAACACAGTTGATTTTTGCTAGTGTTTTTAAAAAATTCTTTCTCTTAAATTTGTTTGTAAAGTGTTTTAAAAATTTCAGATTCATAAATCCAGCCACCTAAAAATCATGTCTGTGTGCCTATCGAAAGCACTCACGTTTGACCTGCCTAAAGCCAAACTTGGAACTACCATTCCCACATGTCCTCCTGACTGTCAGTACCAAAAAGCAAACAGACAAAAGTGATTCAAACCGGGTTCTCTTCTAAGTATCCCTCTTCCCATGAACAGCACCTCCATTCAGGCATCAGCAAGAAGCCTAAGATTTCTTTATACTACCTCTCCTTTACCACCTGTGTTCAACCCATCACTAGGTTCTATCAGTTTAACTCCTAACTCTCTTTGAATCTGTCCACTTCTATCTCCACCTTCCCTATTACCAAATTATCCAAAATTTTAGTCGTCATTCATGAGATCTACAAAATGCATTTTCATTGGTCTTCCTACCCATGCTTTTGCTGCTCTCTAATATAGACATCCAGAGTGATCTTTGTAAAATCAACTCTGATGGTGTCAGCCCTTCAAACCTCACCATACCTCTTATGGTACAGATCAGAATTCTTAATGTGGCTGAGAACTACATGATTCACTTCAGAGGAATTAGAAGATTGTGAAAGTTAAATAAGTATTTTTGTGTTTTTTTGTTAGTGTTCATCTTCCTACTAGTCTCACCATTGTATGCTCAATGCCCAGTATATAACACTCATAAGTACTTTTAATTAATGAATTAATAAGATTTACATTATTTCATCACATCATTTTATATTATGAGCATTTTCCAATATTTCAATACCACTTCTCTGGTCATTTACCTTATTAAATTTTTTAATCGTACAACTAAAGCACGATTTCATCCTCATTGTAAAAGTATCAAACATTAAAGAGGTGTATATCATAAAGTGAAAAGATAAGTCATATTAATCCCCATTTTACTTATTTTTCAATTGAAAACACTCATCAGTTAACAGTATATTCTTCCACATCTTTTTTGTGGCAGTACATATTAATCTATTCATTTTAATGGGTCCTTATATTCTATAATATACATATAACATAATTTTATTAGACATTTTCACTTCTGATAGCTATTCAGGTTGTTTCCAACTTTTCTGATATTATAAACTACTCTGCAGTTTGCAAGCTGGTATTTACATATTTCAGCATAAATATAAGTTTTCTGCTAAAATAGATATGACGTAAAATTTTGAGCTATAAGGACATGCACATTTAAATTTTTGTATATATTATGCTATCACACTTTGCAAAAACATGTACTAATTTAGAGTCCTAGTTACAACATATGAGAGTACTTGGTTTTCCACATACATACTTTTCTGGACACAAGAAATTATTAGTCTTTCTTTTTGTCCCTTTTTTAATGGATGCATAAAATAATAGAGGTCCATAAGTCATCACAAAATGAACACAGTCATGTGACCACCATCAACACCTAAAGAGAAAATATTCTTAGCCATCCAGAAGCTCTAGTGCCTCCTCCCATTCATTATTCCTTTTCTCCTCAGCAGAGGTAGACTAACTTCTTACAGCAGAGATTATTAGTTTGGCTTGTTTTAAATTTTTATAAAAATGCAATCATACAGCATGTGTTGTTGATAGTCTGGCTTCTTTAACTCAACCTTTATTTGGGTGATCACTTTAGCTCTTGTATGAACTTTTGTTCATTCATTTTCATTCTTTGGTATAGAAATTTATGTGTGTATGTGTCATTATTTGCCAAGACCAGCTCGGTTGGGGAGATCCTAACCCAGCAGTGCTAGAGGAATTAAAGACACACACACAGAAATATAGAGGTGTGAAGTGGGAAATCAGGGGTCTCACAGCCTTCAGAGCTGAGAGCTTTGAACAGAGATTTACCCATGTATTTATTAAAAGCAAGCCAGTCATTAGCATTGTTTCTATAGATATTAGATTAACTAAAAATATCCCTTATGGGAAATGAAGGGATGGGCCGAAATAAAGGGATGGGTTGGGCTAGTTATCTGCAGCAGGAGCATGTCCTTAAGGCACAGACCGTTCATGCTATTGTTTGTGGTTTAAGAATGCCTTTAAGCAGTTTTCCACCCTGGGCAGGCCAGGTGTTCATTGCCTTCATTCAGGTAAACCCACAACCTTCCAGCGTGGGTGTTATGGCCACCATGAACATGTCACAGTGCTGCAGAGATTTTGTTTATGGCCAGTTTATGGACAGATTTTGCGAGGGAGGCCTGTTCCCAACATCTCCTGTTTCTTACTCTGTATTAGATCTCTGGGCCTGACCATAGGTAGAGATCCCAGTTGTCAAGAGAAAGGCTTGGAAAAAAAAAGATTGCTGACTCCAGGAGGTTTCTCCTTAGACATTGCAGGGCAAGGTCCCCTGCAGAGCTCTCTGGAGGTGGAGCTGAGAGCCAGTCCCAGACCCCAGGTCCCAAGACTACTGGTTAAACTGATCAAGAGCCTTCCAACAGGAGAACTGGAAAACTGGAGGGGGGAGGGAAGGAAATGTGGGTTGTTTGGAGAGGGGACAGGGTCTGGGGAGCAATGAGGTCCTGAGACCTCCTCATTGACTTGAGAATAGGAGGGAAGGTAGGTCTTCCTGCAGCTCCTGGGGGTAGCTCCCTGCCCCCCCAATCAGCCACTGAGAATGTCACCTTAGTTTGGCCACTTTAAAATATGATGCAAGGGAGGAACACAGTCATTTCCCTCTGTTCTTCCCTGCAGCAGGGTGCCTAGGTCTAGACAGAGGCCTCCAGAGGGCTGGAATCTCCTTCCTTCCATTGAAAGGGAGCCAACTCCTTAGGGTTCTCGGCCTCCAGCTGGGGTTGGAGGCTCCAGTTTGAGCCACAGGGTAGCAGCCTTGGTCTGAGGTGGGCTGGGTTTTGTAGGAGCTGAGCCCTAGGCAAGCACATCTGCAAAGCGTGCAGAGGACATTGAGTGTGAAGCAGAAATGTCTCAGTAGAAAAATTCAGCTCCCAAAAGGACCCCAGAATTAAACTCAGTTTCAAGAGGCATCTTTCTGTCCGTCTTAGACGGAGGGGTTTCGCCAGAGCCTCTTATGAAGACCGCAATTCCCGCAGCCTGCGCTTCTCATCCAGGCCTTGGGATTCCGCTTTGCTGGGCCGGTGCTCTCAAGCTGGCCTCCCGCAGGAGCCTCTCACCAATCCAAGCCGACAACACTGCGACCCACGGAGACCCTGCGGGTTGGGGTAGAGTTTGGAACAAAGCATGGCCCGAGTGAAGGGAGCCTGCAAGTGAAAAGGCCAGGCCTACCCTTCTCCAGTGAAAGGACGAACTGATCGGAGAGACGGCGGGAGGCAGGAGAAAGCGGAGCTCCGCGTCAGGCAGGCCGGGCCAGGCACCCTCCAAGGAGGGTTCCATTAGGGATACACAATGAATCTGGCTTTACAGCTGGTGTAGACCAGGCTCCTTACCCATCCTGGGCTACCCAGGCCCAGGCGGTGCTGAGAGCAAAGAGAGAAGGTCGGTTTCTGCTTTATAAAGCAAACACTCAGCTAGGCTGGAACAGAGGGGAGTGCTGCGTGGTAGGGGCGAGGGCGCTTGGAGGGGCCTCTGCCGGCAGCGTCTGGGTCCCCAGCCCAGAGTTGCTTCTTTAAAGACAAAGGCGAAGATGCGGCGGCTTGGAAGCCGGAGACCGGGAAATCAGTTGTTATAAAAGAGAGATTCGGAGAAGGAGACAGCCAGAGTGCGAGGCAGAGAGAAGCAGGGAAAGGAATTCAGTGCCATGCCGTGTGCGCAGCAATAAAAGAATATGACCGCTATAAAAGTTTATAGTGTATAAATTTCCGAAGGTTAAGAAACTAAACAGCAGCAAAGCAAACAGCGAGGGGAAACTTTCCAGAGCTGAGAGAGCCGCAGCTGAGCCGGGGCTCCCGGCCTGGCGGGGGAACGGGTGGCCCCCGTTCTGGCAGCCTTCACCTTCACACGCCAGGAACGCGGGGCTCCGGGCTTCCGGGGCGGGGGCTGGCAGTGGGGCAGGAGGCAGAGAGGGAGAAGAGGGAAGCGGGGGAAGAACACTTCGTTGTCGCAAATGCTTTAGAGATTGCAATTGGGACTCTTGTCTTTGTTCTTCACACCCCCTCCAGAATCAGGCGTCGGAAACGAGGAGACACATGCGCGCGCGCGAACACACACACACACACACACACACACACACACACACGTCCGGCGGGGCAGACGTCTGGGCGCGGGTAGCCTCTTGATTTTTTACAGTCTCATGCCATTCTCTCAGGCCTCCTCTCCCACGACAAAAAGCCCAATTGTTTTTCCTCGGAATTTGAAACAGTCGTGTGGAATTTGAAAAGTGCTCGGTCCCCCTTTTTATGGGCCGTACACGGCGCACTGCTTTGCGGTCTCCGCTAGAAATTCGGAGCAGGGGTGGGAGGTGTACCTAGAAAGAAAAAAGTTTAGAGCTTCTTTTGTTTCCTCCCCTCTGTTGTGTTTTTTTTTTTTTTTCTGTTTTTTAGTTTATCTACACAATTTCATGAACCATTTCCTGATTCCGACGCCTTTTCTCATGCCCGCTCCCTATGCCTCCCCTTTTCTTGCTAGTTGTGAAAGTTTCTCCTGCCGGCCGCCTCTGCGGCTACTCTCCCAGAAAACTGGTGGAGCCGGTGGCTATTGCGCCTTTTCGGAGAGGAGCCGCTAGATGGCACCCGTGCTTCACGTGAAAATCCCGGGAGCGGCGGCTGCCGATGTCTGCGCCCGGCACCGCGCCTTGGTCGGCCCTGAATCCAGGAACCAAGCGCTATCAAAAGTCATGAATAATTTGCACCTAATAAAAAAAAAGGGTTCGTTATGGCCTTATCCCCATTTTATAAATTTCAGTTATAGTAGTGTTCTCCCATCTCTTCGAATGGTCAATTTTCTGAATTTTCCCCAGGAGGAGGCTCAGTGCTTCTCACCCAGTTGCTGTGTTCCGTGGGGCAACAAATGCGTGAAAACGGGGAGTAATAGTAATAATAGGAATAATGGGTCCAAATCCAAAAGGAGAATTGATTCGAAAAAACTAGATTTTCCGTGAAGGGAGGCGAAAGGAATGTCCTCGGATGCGGGTGAGCAGGTCAGGTGAGAGGGGCCAGCTGGCAAAAGAAGGTAGGATGGAGAGGAAGCTGTCCTGAGGCGGGCTGCCTACCGGCTGGAGAGAAAATCACATAAGCCAGCCCGATACCCCCTAGTTTGTGTGTGGGGGGGAATGGAGCCATAGATTTTGTGGGGATTCGGAAGTGCCCAAAGCCGTCAGGGCGGCTTCGCAGGGGCTCAGGCTCTGGAGCCTTTGTATGAGTCCCGGGCTGGGCTGGGCGCGCGCAGGGCGACCTAGGCACGGGGTAGGGGCTCCCCAGGGCAGCGGGGTGCGGGAAGGCTCGGATGTCGCTTCTGGATGCTTTGCGCACCCCCAAAGGATGCGCGTTTTCCCATGGGCGCGAAGGTGGGCGCGGCTTCTGGACGCAGAAGCTCGGTTCTCCCTGGGTTTCTCGGCGTCCAGGTGAGATCTGAGGCTTCCGCGCGCCTTGGCCCTGGCCGCAGGCAAACCTGGGGGGGCCGGGGTCCTTTCCTCAATTAGCAGCTGGAGGTCTGGACGCCGGGCACTTTCGTTCTGAGTCCCGCAACCTTGTTGTCCACAGCCCCTTGCATTCCAAATCTTCTATGTCCTCCTGGCCCCGCCGGACTGCGCCAGCAGTAGATACTCCCACCCCCTCAAAATCACCCCAGCTGCAGCCTCTCCTCTCCCCCACCAGGACTTAGTGCAAGGAGGTAAGCGAAGTTTCTCCTCAGCTTGAGTTTCTCTAATAAATCTGCACTCCGCTGGGTGTTTATAAATTGTTTCCTTGCTCTTTTTTTTTTTTTTTTTCTATAATGGAAACATTTTCCTTCCAGCAGGAATTTCTGGCACGGTGTAGAGATGATTTAGAACAAGCCATTGAATTTGTACCTCGTCGGTGAGTTCTCAAATCATGACCATAAAATCCTCTGCACTTGATAAAATAGTTTGCTTCGGCAACAACTTATCTCGGCCTTCCTTTGCCTCACCGTCCCCTCAGCCACGCGCTGAAAATTCAAAGCCCTGGTTCTCTCCACTCCTCTTTTCCTTTCTCTCTCTTCCCCTTCTAGCCCCTCTCTCATTCTCTGGGTTCACTTTTGAAGAATTAAATGACCTCACTGGTAAGGTTTCCTTTGGAAAATTGGTAGTCTCATTTTTACAAATTTTGGGGTGTATGGGGCCCCCAAAAGTGCCCGTCTAAAAACAAACCACTGTCTCCTGAATAAATAATGGATTGAATGTATTTGTAAAGACTCCATTTTCGTTACTCAAAATTTTCTTTCTTTCTCTCCTTCCTCTCCCTTGCCAATCTACTGCTACAGGAGGCTATTGGTTCTGACCCTCAGACTGGGGCCTTCTAAAGCCTGGCCACCACCATCGTGAGGCCGGGTAGGCAAGGAAGGCAGTGGCCACAGAGTGTGGCACCCAGTCAGCTTGTTCCAGCTTTCTGTGTTCAGGCCTCTGGTCCCCAGGTCTGCAGGGAGAGCCAGGTTTAGCTAGAGGCTCCCCAAAGAGAAAGGAGAGAAAATGGGGGACTCAGAAACCTTGCGCTGTCTGAATCCCACATCCAAATCAGTTTAGGTGGTGACAGTGGCCCCAAAGGTCTTGGGGACACTGAGGACTAATAGATGCCCCCCAAACACATACTCTGCAGGCACTGCCTAGGGTGGCTGAGAGCATAGGACAGCGGACACCAAGGCCAGGTGCCAGGGCCTGACACCCAACCTTCTTTCCTTTTGATGTGTTGATGGGCTCAGTGGTGCCCTCTCACCCTAGGGCACTGCAGAAGTTGTGGGGGCCAGCCTGGGAAGGTTGGGAGCTATTAATAATTGGGCTTGGCTACTGGGTCCCGAGGCCTGGGTGCAGGTGTGGGGTAGCCCATTGGGGTTTCATCCCTCTGATGGCATCAGGCCCTCTTCCTTCAATGCAAAGTCTGCCCTCAAAAGTGCTGACTGGGCTGAAGGGCCTTCAGGAGACCCCCTTTTCAGCAAGCAGAGATTGCACAAACCTGCAGAATCGACAGTGGCAGCTTGAAATTTGCTCTGTGCTTCAACCACGACTCATTAACCAGAAATTTTCTTCTTCCCTCCCGTTCCCTCCTCAAGATCTCCCAGATCCCTGCTTCACAGAAAATCTTTGCTTATTTGTTTAATGACAGGAAGTTTTGTGACTGGCCAGGGCAGGGCAGGGAGGGCAGAGCAGAGAGGGGACCTTTTGGGGGCTCCAGAGAAGGGGTGGGGACAGGTGCTTGCCAGGACGGAAGGAGGTGAAAATCTCAGAAAAGTCACCTTTTGTGCCGAAAAAAATCCCCATAATCATTCTCATTTCGACTTCGTCACTCCCACAGTGCTGCAGTCGGGCGGAGGGGGCAATGGAAGCTGCAATTTTATCGCTGTAGAGGAAAGAACTCCTAAAATGCTAACAGCTTTTATGCGCTGCGGCATAAACAACAGACTCAGGTTTTATTGCGTTTTATAGTTTGTTAAAGGGTTTACAGCCGTTTTCTGGGGGGCTGGTTACCCAGCCAATTCCCTCCACACGATAGTTAGACCTTTATCAAGAATAAGGAAATTGATCATTAAAGCTTTAAATATGACTACCTCGTTTGGTTGAAAATATGTTTAGGAGAGGAAGCTGTATGATTTGATAACTTGTATTAAAATACCAATTGCATTTACAGGACCTTTTAAAACTCGGCGCAATTAAACTGTGTTCTTTTACATTTTTCTGAAGCGACGCTGACATTTAGAAAGACTCCAATTGCCTCATTAAAATCGCGAAATTAACAGCGTGCCTACGCCTGGCGCATTGTGTATGTGTGTGTCCCTGTTTTTTTCCGTGACTCCCCTACATCAGTCTTTGGGGGTGGGCTGCGAAGGTATTTGATTTGTTGTGAGGTGAGAGATAATCTCATTAACGTAGGTAGTTAAAACAGATTTAATCCGTATTCATTCTCTCTCACCCCCCTCCCTCTCCCCCTCCCCCTATCTCTCCCTGGGTGTTTTTTTCTTTCCCTCCTTTTTTACTTTTCCGCTCTCTCCTCACTCCCTGGCGCTCTCTCGCTCTAGCTCTCTCTCTCGCTCGCTCTCTCTCGCTCTCACCCTCGCTCTGTGTTCTGTCCGGGAGGAGTACGAAAAAGCCAATAGGATGTGGAGTCTCTAATGGATGCAAATGATCATGAAAAGACAGTGCAAAATATGAAACAACTCATTTGCAGGGAAGTAAATCACCGAAAACTATTTATGAACCGGCATCCCTTCTTCGAAATGTAAAGCGAGGACCTCTTTAAGTGGCGATATATTTTTGTTTGAGGGGTAGGGGCTGGGAGGAGGGCGAGCGAGCCACGGCTGCCATGCAAGCTTAGACTTTTGGAGGCTTGTCTGTCCTTTTCTATTCCTGGAAATCACAAAAAGTGTGTCGGCTTCGAAATCTTCTTCGCCTTTTCTTTCCTTTCTTTTTTTTTTTTTTCCTCCTCCCTTTCCCTCTCCTTTCCTGGCGAGGGTGACTAGGAGCCGGCGAATTCGCGTTTTTTTCTCTCTCTCCTTCCCTTTCCTCCTCCCCACCCCGTCCCCAACGGCCCCCAACTGCAGCCTCCGCTGCCGCCTCAAAATTCAATAAAATGAGCTCTTATTTCATCAACTCACTGTTCTCCAAATACAAAACCGGGGAGTCCCTGAGCCCCAATTATTATGACCACGGCTTCGCCCAGGACCTGGGCGGCCGACCCAACGTGGTGTACGGTCCCGGCAGCGGCGGCAACTTCCAGCACCCGTCAGAAATCCAGGAGTTCTACCACGGGCCGTCGTCGCTGTCCACGGCTCCCTACCAGCAGAACCCATGCGCCGTGGCGTGCCACGGGGACCCTGGCAATTTTTACGGCTACGACCCGCTGCAACGCCAGAGCCTATTCAGTGCTCAGGATCCAGCCCTGGTGCAGCACGCACACTGCAAGCTTGCCACCGCCAGCGGCCTGGGCGAGGAGGCCGAGGGCTCTGAGCAGAGCTGGTCGCCTACACAGCTCTTCCCCTGCATGCGCCCACAAGGTGAGCTCGCCTTGGGGCCTGCAGGGGCAGGAGGGGGCCGGGAGGGCCCAAGGCCGGGCAGGGGGCCGGGGAAGCCAGGGCGCCTTTCCTCCAGCTTCTGGAAGACTTGCCGGCTCCGTTCCGATTGCTTGCCGCTTTTACCCTTTCTTTATCTTTCTTCTTTCTTTTTTCTTTCCCTTGAAGGGGGTCGCTTAGAAACATCTCCTGAATCTATAAACCCCTCACTCTGCCTTACTTTTCTTCTTCTTCCCCTCCTTTTTTTCCCTTTTACTGTTTTATGGGGGGTAGTGAAGAGAGGGTGCTGGGAGTGGGGGCGCTCAACTTTTGCACTTCTCAATTGCTTTATAGTTTAATTACCCTGAAGAAACTTTTCTTCTGGGGCAGAGGCTCTGGGGGCTTTTCAAGGTGGGTCCATTCGTCCCCACCCGGCTTTTTTATTCTTTTTTTCCCCCCTCCTTCACATCCTTCCTCCTAAAGTTTATGGCACGTTTAATAGATCTTGTAGCAGGAGGAGCCGCAGACAAAACTCCTCAGACACCGGATTAAAGAAGGAAGAGGTTTTTTATTCCGCCTGGAGCGTTGGCAGACTTGTGTCTTAAGAGCCGAGCTTCCCGAAAAAGAAATTCCTAGCCCTTTTAAGCGCTTACAACTCTAAGGGGTCCACGTGAAAGGGTCATGATAGATCAAGTAAGCGTAAGGAACCTGACGGGGGGCTACATACATCAGCTAACAGAACAAAAAGTTTTACAGTGCTTTCTCATACGGTGTCTGGAATTTACAGAGAACACCAGTAGTTTTGGTCAGGGGTTATTATTATTATTATTATTTTAACCACCAGGGCCAGGTGGTGGCGCCAAGGTCGTCTAGCTATTTTTCAGTTTCTTTTCTACTTTTTGCTTTCTCTCTTTTCTCTTGTCTTATAAACTAAGGGAAAGGGGAGATGGGGGAGAAGCTGGGAAGGACAACAGGAGAAGTGGTGGTCTCATTCCATAATCTGAACCCCTCCTACCCAGCTCTGGTGCTGGTTACCAGGGGAGGGGGCTCCCCTTTCTGGCTCCCTTAGATTATCTGGTGTCTGATCCCCCTCGCCCCTCCTCCTCCGCTGACGACGGCCTTCTCGCGCCCCCCGCCCCCGCATGGGGGTAGAAGGTCCCCTGCCCTTATTATACTGGTCTCCTAGGCTCGTTCACGAGTCTTCCAACCTTCTCCGTCTCTGCCTCCACTCCCCTACCTTCCGCTCTGTGGAGGTCGACAGACCTACAGCGGCTACCAGACCCTGGAGCTGGAGAAGGTGTTCCTGTTTAATCCCTATTCGGCGAATCGAGGTATCGCACGCGCTGTGACTAATAGGTCAAAATCTGGTTCCAGAACCAAAGGATGAAGTGTTAAAAAGAGAACAACAAAGACAATTCCCCAGCAGGAAATGCAAGCAGGAGGAGCTGGAGAAACAGAAGCAGGAGCGGCCCGGGAGGCGGCGGACGAGGGCGACGCGCAGAAGGGCTGCAAGAAGTAGGCTCCAGCTGGGACTGCCAGGGCCGCCGCCGCCTGCACGTCCGCGGGTCCCGGCCGCGCAGCCGCGCGCCCCTGCCCGAGAGAGCTCTGGCCCCACTAGCAGGGCCAGCAGCCGGGCCTCCCACCGCAGCGTCCCGCGCCGCGCCAGTCCCCCCTAGTGGTAGTATCTCGTAATAGCTTCTGTGTGTGAGCTACCGTGGATCTCCTTACCTTCTCTTGGGGGCCGTGGGGGGGAAAGAAAAGGATTTAAGCAAGGACTCCCTAGCCCTGTGAGGGTGAGCGGCCAAGGCCTGGCTGAGCCCCCCATGCCCCTCCCCACCCCGTGTAAAAAGCCTCCTTGTGCAGTGGTCTTTTTTTCCTTTGAACGTGCTTCTTTGTAATGATCGAGGTACCGATTTCTGCTAAGTTCTCCCAACAACATGAAACTGCCTATTTAAACCGTAATTCTTTCTGTCTCTCTCTCTCTTTCTCCCCCTCCTTCATCCTCATTTCCCCTCCCAATCCTCTCTCCCCACTGCACCCCCCAGCTCGCTGGCTTTCTCTCTGGCTTCTCTCTTTTCCTCCTCCACCCACCCCCTTTGGTTTGACAATTTTGTCTTAAGTGTTTCTCAAAAGAGGCTATTTTAGTTAGCATGCGCGCTGTGGGCAATTGTTACAAGTGTTCTTAAGTTTACTGTGAAAAGAATGTATCCTGTATCCGTGAATTGCTTTATGGGAGGGACGGAGGGCTAATTATATATTTTGTTGTTCCTCCATACTTTTTGTTCTGTTGTCTGCGCCTGAAAAGGGCGGAAGAGTTACAATAAAGTTTACAAGCGAGAACCCGAGACTGGCCCGGCCAGCACTCCTCATTTGCTCCCGGGTGCCTTGCATAGCTGGTGGGGAGCCTGTCACCGGGCTCCTGCGCCTGTTGAGGCTAGGCTGCAGAGAGGAGGCGGCGGGGGCTGGACGCAGGTGGTGCCAGTCCCCGGGCCGAGGGGCACTGGGGGTGAGGGAGGTGGCTGCGCCTAATTGGAGGAGAGAAAATCGAGGGAGGGGAGCCAAGAGAAACCCCCTTCTCTCGCCTTCCGAGGCTGCCCAGCCCCGGAGACCAGGGCGCCCAGGCCACTCTGGAGACATGCAGCTGGGCTAGTGGTTGTGTTCCCCACCACCTCCCTCTTTGTTTTGCTCTGTGTGTGTTGGGGGTGGGGGGTGAGGGGGCAGGCAAAAAGGAGTGCAGGCCTGCTGAACATACTTTTTTTCCCTCGGACTCTTGTTGTTGGGGGAGCAGCAGGAGAAGGGAGACCGCTCTTCACTGCCTCTCCCTCTCTGGGACTTGCCCGCTTTGGCTGTGTTCTGAGGCCATGGCTCCCTGCCTTCTTTCCTTCGCTGCCTCTGCTTCCCTGGTAGTCAGGCTCCACTGAGGCATTAGCCTCGAGGAACCGGGAGAGCAGCGCACCCGGGCCACCCTCCACCCTTCCTTTCTGTCTCCACTCACCCAACCTCCTTACTTCTTTTACTTTCAAATCTTTTTTTTTTTTTTGCCACCAGAAACTGCAGCGTCCAAGGCCCGTTGGCTGAATCCTGTGCTCTAGGAGCACCTAGAAAGCCTTGCTCCATCTCCGCCCGCATATCTGGGGCACCAAGAGAGACAGAGCCCTGAGCCAGGCTCCCTCATTCCTTGTCTTGGGAGAACAGGACCAACTTCCCCAAAAGGCCTTGCCTTGCAGAATTGGCCCTGACTAATAAAGAACAGACCTGCCCCAGGCACCCACCCGCCCAGTTGCCTGCATTCAATCCCTGCCTTTGTCTCTCGCTCGGTAACAGGCTGAAGAGGAGGGGTGGGGGGGTGACAACACGGATCGCCCCGAGGTTATTTATTTTCCCTTCCACTCAATCTCTGCCTCCCGAAATCTCGCCTGCAAGCTGCCTCCAGCCCGCGGGAGTCGGCAGCGGCCCTTGAGCCCCCAGCCCCAATCCACAGGGCTCGGCTTTCCCATTCATTATAGATCATATTTTATAAATCCAACGCCACACAATTTGTTCCACATTACGAGAGCCGTGGGGAGGCAGCCCGGCCATTGGCGGAGGGAACGTCACGTGGGCGGGGTCACGTGGTCCAGAAAGAAAATAGGGGGTCCTTTTTGGTGTAAATCTGGACTGTAATTCTGTGATGTGTCAAGGAATCTCGTAAAACCGACACTAAAACGTCCCTGCCTACAAATTATCCGACCAAATTATGAGTTCATTGTGTTATGCGAACGCTTTATTTTCTAAATATCCAGCCTCAAGTTCGGTTTTCGCTACCGGAGCCTTCCCGGAGCAAACTTCTTGTGCGTCTGCTTCCAACCCCCAGCGCCCGAGCTATGGAGCGGGTTCCGGCGCTTTCTTCGCCGCCTCGATGCAGGACTTGTACCCCAGCGGGAGGGGGCATGGCGGGCCAGAGTGCGGCCGGCGTCTACGCGGCCGGCTACGGGCTCCAGCCCAGTTCCTTCAACACGCACTGCGCTCTTTGAGCAGAACCTCTCCGGGGTTTGTCCCGGCGACTCCGCCAAGGCGGCGGGCACCAAGGAGCAGAGGGACTCGGACTTGGCGGCCGAGAGTAACTTCTAGATCTACCCCCGGATGCGAAGCTCAGGTAACGCCGCGCACTGAGCTGTCCCGAACCTCAGGGGCTGGTGCACATTACCCGGAAGGCGCCCCCTTCCCAGCAAGGCGCCCCTTTACCGCCCAGAGTGCTCCCAGCCGGAGGTCGGCCCTGAAAGGCTGCACCCAGCAGGTCGTCCCCGCCCGCATCTTTGCTTGGTGCTCTCAGGCTCGCTCTGCTTCCCAGGGGATCTCCCTTCCTGACAGCACGGTGCTGTGAGCCCTCAGCCCGCCCGCACCCTTCCTCTCGGGCTTTTAGCTTTAAATATTTATTAGCAGCGCGGCAAACGAGGCCGTTTGGCTTGCGGAGGAAGGCCGGTGTTTGCAGAGAATAGCCATTAGGGTCTCCCCCATTCTCCCCGCTTCCCAGCTAAGGGTCTCAGCCCTGGGTGTGTCCGCCTGCCCCAGCTCCGATAAGGTATGGGGGAGGGGGCCATAGCGCTAAGCAATTCTCCCCTCCCCCTTCCTTTCCAGCCAACTCCGTTCCCCCATTATTCCCATGAGGACAATTAGAGGTGAGCTCTAGAGGCCTGGCGGGAGGAGAAAAGGACCCAGCCAGGGACACAGAGCTAAAAAGGCAGGTGGAGGGAGAGGGCTGAGGCCAAGGCAGATGAGCCTCCTGATCCCAGTGAACTTGGGTGGGGGAGTGGAACAGGAGAACTAGAAAGGGGCAGAGTCTTCATGGGAGTGCAGCTGGCTTCCTGAGGTGCTCTTCCTAGGGCTCCTAGGCACCCCTAAAGAACTGGCCAAGTTTGGAGCTGTCATTACAGATAAGTGACTCTCTTCTTAGGGGAGGGACTAGGACTCTCTGGAGCCAAATTGAAACTTAGAGAGTGCAGTTCACCCAGCCAGCTGCTGCAGGAACCCCAAGAGGCTGAGGTTCCATGGGGTCCCTGCCAAGTCTGACCCAGACATCTTTTTCTGCACTGTTCCAAAGCAGACGAACTTGGGGGCTAGCCCCAAAGTCCAGAAGACCCAAGACTCATGGTCGGAGGAACCCAACCCAGCGACGGGCAAGGGCCAGAAGGAGCCGAGCTCTCACACCATCAGTACTGGTGGTTATAGACCCCATTACCTGCTCCATAGCTTAACTGCCTTTCCAGTTGATTTATCAAGGCCCCACTTTTTCTGCTCATAAGCATTTCAGCTTGGCTTTTATCTGACTTGAAACTAGGGCCCCTAGCCCCTCCTCCCCTGTCTCCTTCCCAGGAGGGCTGACATCAGCACCTCTTTCAAGTCTCCTCAGGATTCTGGGCCTAACACAGAAGTTCCCCTCTACCCTTCAGCCCCCACCACCCAGATACTCCCATGTTCCATCCCATCCCAGGCTGCTGTCTCTCTTCTTCCCCTGTGACTTCCTGGCGGCCCAAAGATTGCTTTAGAGAGCTGGGCTGTCTAGGCAAGCAGGCAGGCAGGACAGCCTGGCCCTGGCTGAAGCTTAGCCACCCACTGGAAAAGAATCATCAGAGGGTCACTGCTGTCAGACCAACTCTTTGCTCCAAGGAAATCTGCAAAATTTTATTTTCTCAGTCCACAACATGCTGGGGATGAATTGGGGGGACTGGGCCTTTGAGGCCCCTTTGTCTGCTTTTCTTCTTGGGAAACGTTCTCAAGCTAGGCCTGGCACCCCACTCTAGGGTCACCTGCATGGTTTCTGTTGGTCTCCACTGGAAAGACCATCAGATCAGCATTCAAAAGAGGGGGTTTAGAGTCCTTGATCCCAGAGAGTGAAAGGAGGATTAAACTCCCCCCATCCCACTTGCCCCCCCTTAGGAGCAGAGCCTTTAAGAGCCAGCAGGTTACTTTCCTGGGTTCAGAAGCTCCAGGCTGAAAAAGACTTCTTGGATGGAAAATGGGAATGTTTGCCTTGAGAAGCCTGTAGAAAATTCTGCAATTAGGGGAAACTGCAGCTGGAGTAAGGGCTGGGGTACGGAAAGCCAGAATTTTGTTTAGTGGAAAATGGGCTTCTTTGCCCATCAACTTCAAATCACATACAGGGTCTAAGAGGGAGGTGGGCACTCTCTTGGCGTTTTCTGTACTCACTGATTTTCCTCTAAATACTGTGAGCAGGAATCGACCGCAAACAAGGCCGCCAGACCTACACCTGCTACCAGACCCTGGAGCTGGAGAAAGAATTTCACTACAATCCCTACCTGACCTTGCAGCGGCTCATGGAGATCGCGCATGCGCTCTGCCTCAGGGAAAGACAGATGATCAAGACTTGGTTTCAAAACCAGCGCATAAAGTGGAAAAAGGAGAACAAGACCGACCGCGGGCCCCGGGACCACCAGCCAGGACAAGGCTGAAGCACAGGAGGAAGAGGAAGAGTGAGGGATGGAGAAAGGGCAGAGGAAGATACATGAGAAAGGGAGAGGAGGAGAAGCCCAGCTCTGGGAACTGAATCAGGAAACTCAAATAGGGAAGTGGAAAAAAAAAAACCTATTTAAATGAGAGGAGTTTAAAAACATTTTTTAAGGAGGGAGAAAGGCGAAAATTTGGTTTTTCAACACTGAAAAAATAAAGAGAAGGGGAAGCAACGGCTCTCACGCAAAGGCAAAGGAGATTCTACAACTTTCTTCTTGTTCTTTTGCATCGCTTTTGTGGCGGGGTGGGGCTTGGGTTTTTCTCCCTCCTCCCCCGCTCCAAGACGGGGCTGAACCCCACCTCTGGGCGCTGCAGGGAGAAGCTTCCCAGGAAATTTGGTGGTGGAGAGAGGGGTGGCTGCTTCCTGGAGGGGGAGGCCAAGGCAGGGAAAGTGGGAAGAGGAATCAAAAGGGGGCCAGGAGACCAGCTCTAAGTCGCCTTTTTAAGCTTGGAGGAGAGACTCAAGCAAGGGGGCTGTGAAAGAGAGGATGGGGGGTATCCGGGCTTCAGTGGCACCCAAAGAAGCCAGTGGTTCTGGCCTCCGCGGGCTTGCCCCTCCCCCTCCTGCCATCCCTCCCTTGTCCCGGCCTCTGGCTATTGCCCCCGCGCAGTTCTCTTGCCTGGTGCGGATATCGCTGGGTTCCGCGCAGCATTAGCATGTGCGGCGGTGGCGCTAAGGGACGTCCTGGTCTCTATAGGGCCTGGAATCTCCGCCAAGGCCGGCCAGGGAGAGGAAGCGGCTAGACAAACACAGAAAAGAAAATTTACAGAGAAATATTCGCCATCTCCCTTCGGAGACATTTTTGAAATTAAAGGGCCGTGAGTGGAGACACCAAAAACGAGGGAGACACCCTCCCCGCCCCGCCCCACCAGGAAGCCTGCCCGAGAATGCCCAAGTCTCTCTCCACTCCCACAGGAGGGAGCCTTGCTCTCAGGGAGACAGTTTTTGGTCCTAATGCGGTAGGTTACAGCTGTTGGTTTCTGCGCGATATTGATTCTATTACTTGCATTGTATTGCTATGGGATGTGTGGATTTCGGTGGAAGAAAAAATTGCCATGTGTGCATCTGATATGATTACATTTCCAACTTTCCTGGGTCCAGACATGATGATCGTGGAGACGCTGTTAAGTGCATTTTTGTTTTAGGCTTATAAATAAAAATAAAAAAGAAAGAAATGAAAGAAGAAAATAAAAAGAAAATCCAATTATGGGACCTAGCAGCGTCTAAACTGGAAAGCTAACTGGCACTGAGCTCAGACAGTCCTGTCCCTCGGGTGTCCAATTTTATCCCTCAGTCAGGCCTTCTAGGGGGTGGGGAGGGCGGAGAACCATTGGGCAGGAGACAGAGATTCCTAAAGTAGCTGGTGGGGTGGAAGCAGGTGCCAGCCTTGAGGCAAGGACTTAAAAAATGGGGTAAGGGAGCTTCTGGGGAAGCTTCCAGCCAAGAGATAAGTGATGTTGGCTGTGGAGGGCAGGAGAGATTGTGATTTAGTTTGGTTTGCACGAACGTGTGATTGCTTTTCTCTTTCTTAAGACCAGATGCAGGACGTTCAGCCTTGGGCCTCTGGTTGCCCCAGAGTTACAGGGTCTGGGAGTGTTGGAAGTGATGGTATATTTATTATCTGAGTCCTAAGCTAGGAGAGGGACGACGCCACTTGTGGCGCGGAAGAGGCGGCTTTGTGGCCCCAGGTAGATGCCCTAGGTTCAGGCCCGGCCTGGGCGCCCGGAGGGACCGCTCGGCTTCGTAGCGAGAGTTCTCCGCCAGCACCCACGGCACTCGGGCCTATTCTCAAGGGAAAAATTTCCCAAACCCACTCATACTGAAGGTGTTTTTCTCCTGTAGTCTTAGGGGGTTATAAATCCTCCCTCAGACAGTTTGCTGTGACCCAAATTATGCAGTTTGCTGCCATCTACCGTCCGTTCATAGACACGCGCTTCGGCGCCTCAAGCCCCGCGGCGCTGTCCAGCGGTATCGGAGGCCTGGAGCCCCGGCCGTGCAGGGTCCACGGGATCCGGGGGATTTCGGGCCCACACCGACGCTCTCAGCTGGATCTTGGTTCCCTGGCGTGGGCTAGAGAATAGAAGTCTCTCCTCCACCCATCAACCCCAATTTCCCACTGCCCCCTCCCCCGCCCATCCCAGTCCCAAACCTGGTGGCTGGCAGGGGAAGCGGCTTCCTCTAGGGCATATTTAAAAAGGTCTAATTCTGCTTCCAGCGGGCAGGGGCCCTGAACCAAAGGGTGGAGGGATCAGAGCCGAGACCCCCACCATCATCCCCACCTCCACCCCCACCCCACCAAGTCGCCGCGGGAGAGGATGAGGCCGCTTGGGACATCTGAAGCCAACGCTGTTCAAGGTTTATTTGGTTTTCTTCTCAGCCAAGGGAGGGGACCCTCAGGGCCGGCGCCGGCCCGGCAGTTCCACTCGGTTGGCAAAAGACAAACCGGGTCTGTGTTCTCCTGGTTGGCTGGTGGGTCTTGCCAGTTCCTTGGTTGGTGGGTCCGTGGTGAAGGAATTGAACCGAGTTTTCTGGAAACTGTTGATGTCTGCAAGTGAGTGTCGATCCCCTCCCCCATTCTCGATCTTTTCAAGCGAAGTCGATCTAAATATGATTTGGGAAAAATTTGGTAGTGGGTCTGGAGCCAAATCGTTAAGGAGCCACACCGTCGTAATTTCCGTTCCTGTTGGACCCTTCACATTGGCTTAACTCGACCGCCTTCCCAAGAGAAGGTGACCAGGGCGAGGCTATGCGCCTCTGCTGCAGCCTTTGAATATTGGCCCCTGTCTCACGGGTTACTGATTAGCTTGGGCTTTCAAGCCATAGGAGGAAGCTCCGGCAGTTCCTTTAAAGGTGCTGTGGTCCCCGTTCCTGGGTGGGGGTGGGGTTCCAGGGAATTGCTTGCGGTGCCAGGCAAATCAAGGTGTTGCCAGAGTCTAGCCCAGGGCTAGAGGAGCTGAAGAGGTTAAGCGGCCTGGTGGTGCTGGGGACAAACTGTGGCTGCAGCCCCCAGGAGGCAGCCCAGGGTCGTGGAGGCTCTACTTGGCCCTCCTTTCCCTTCACCCCTTGACTTTGTCCCCCTTTGTCGATAGCAAACTATCCCAGAAGTCGCTGTGACATTTAGATATCAAATGGATAGGGGTTTTATCTCAAAATTAGATCATAAAAATCACCGAGAAGTCAGACAGATACCCCTCACTGACTCGAGAAAGTCACGTGAGGTCCATAAAGTTAGTTTTATGGTTTTGGGGAGTTGACACCGCGCACTATATTTCACATTCTCCAGAATGTTAAGTGACACTTTAACTGCTCACTGTGGTGGGGAAGGGGGCAGAGGCAGGTGAGCACTCTCCCAGCCTGGAGCTGCTGGACCAGCCCAGAAGGCAGTGGCCGCCCAGGCCAGCATTCCCGCAGTAACAGTAAGTCGCTTTCAGCTTTCGCTTTTACTCTTTGCAATTCTGGGGCTTGGGACTGAGGGAAGAAAACTTGTTTCCAGCTGGGGCTGTGGGGTGATGTAGGGGAAATTTAGCCTGTTTTATGCACCCAGTTCTAAGGGACTGGGTGCCTGAAATGAGTGCTCTCAGTTTCATCAGGCCTCATCGGTCGGGGGCGCTTGATTTTTACTAGCAGGAGTGTCTGACTGTGGGGAAAAGGGTTTGTGTAGGGGATCCATGCTCCCTCAGTGCCAGTGGAAATTTAGGGACCAAGAAGGAGGGGTGTGTATTGCTGAAAGAAGGGGCCATTGTCGGCGGCCACTTCACTGCTGGATATCTTCAGACAGCTATCTCCCCACTCTCAGGAAAGAAACTTTATGACATTCATTTGTCAGAGGTGTGTGGGGGTGCACCGCTGGGCACTTTTATCTGGATACATCAGAGCTGAGAAAAAGCACCGGGTAGGTGGCTGCTGTGGGCTGCCTTGCCCTGGGGGGCTCTCTGGCTTTCAGATCTTTGAAGTCCATAAAAAGGGGTCCCTCCGGTTATCTTCGGCTTCATCAGGCTTCTCTGGGATGGGAAGCACAGCGCTGCTTTTGCCTCCACCTTCAGCCTGTTGGTCTCAAGCTAATCTTTCTCCTTGGCTTGAAGTAGGGTCCTGAAGTCAGACTAGGGAGCAGACAGAGGGGGTAATCCCCCCACAATTCAAAACCTAGTTCTTGAACCAGGAGTGGGAGAAGGGAACAGCTTCTTCTCTTGCCTAGAGGTGTTAGGTGTTTAAGTAGAACTCTGGCAGGCCCTCCATAGATAAAATCAGCTCAAGAATACAGATCCCTCAACTGTCAGGAGGAAATCGATTCAGGAGCTGGAAGAGAAAATAGGAAAGGTGCTTTTTTTCCTCTCTTTTTCCCTCTTCTCTTCCAGGCACACCCTCAAAGACCCCTTTGTTTTGTGGCACCATAAACCAGAGAGACTTCAGGATTTGATCCCCAGAGTTTCTGTTATTTTCTAGAGAAAAGTCACCCTTCTAAGTCAGAGGCCTCTTCCCCACCAAATTAACCCCCCTCCAATCTAAGACCCACGGGGCTAACTACCCTGTCACTCCTGCTTTCACCAGCCTGCCATCCCCTGGATTCAGCTCAACAACTGCCATAGGTAGTTTCTGGGATTAGATATGTTGTGATACCCTACCTCGTTTTAACCCGATTGTCTCTCTTAGCTGAGAAAGGCAGACAAACTCCATTTTAATTCCTTCACTTACAGCCCCTTTACCTCCCTCCCTTCAGGGCATAACTAGTGCAAGCTGACTCCAAGCACATCCAGGAATGCACTTACTGATAAGATATTGAGGCAAGCTGAACCAGCAGCTCCTGGGGATGCGCTCAGTGGATGGCACCTGCATTTATCGCTTTGTGATAGTTTAAGCCCCTGCACCTGGAACTGTTTATTTTTTGTAACTGCTTTTGTAACCAATTAATTTTTTAACTTTTTGCCAGTTCTGCTTCTGTAAAAATTGCTTCAGCTAAACTCCCCCTCCCCTATTTAGAGCACGGTATAAAAACAAATCTAGCCCCCTCTTTGGGGCTGAGAGAATTTTGAGCACTAGCCATCTCTCGGTCACCGGCTAATAAAGGACTCCTAAATTCGTCTCAGAGTGTGGCGTTTCTCTATAACTCGCTTGGTTACAACAATGTGGCACCTGGAGGGGCTTCTGATCTTTGGGACAAGGATGGGGTCATAAGACTCCCTTTTTCCCATTAAGGGACATTGGAATTCTCCCCCTCTCCTCGTTCTCCTGAAGCCACTCTCTATTCCCTGAGCTCTCTATCCACTGCCCAAGCCTGACTTACAGGAGATCCTTAACAGGCTTTAAGAGCAGAGTCACCCTGGTTTGAAGACACATCATCCCAAGAATGATAAGGGCATTTGTATCCCTTAGAAAGGGGGCACAGTTCATCTCCCAAAGAATCCCCAGCACCACTGAAAATATAAAGAAGTGCTGGAGGCACAGCTTCCACAGTCTTCTACTCTACAAGGCAATGGAGTTGACAGACATGCAGAGAAAGAGTGCTGCAAGGGAGAGTCTGACCTGGGTCTCCAGGGGAACCCCATTCCTATTATACCCCTGGCCTCACTCTAATTTACTTCCCTTTCTTAAAGCCTTCCTAGAAGCTAGAACCCCAGATAGCAAGGCCTGCCCCTGAAAAATTGTTTATGTGCCCCCTCTCATGTCAGGTCTGCAGGTTCTGATAAAGAGTGCCTGGGCTGGTGGCCCAGGGATATCTACTAGGCATATCTGGTCAGATTTTCCAGGATGGCAAAGAGCAACTTGGGGTGCCCACTTGCACCTCAGTGACCAAACCCTTGAAGGGTCTCCTCCAGCTCTAAGCAGGTCCTGGAGAAGATGCCTAGGCTTGGCTTTCGTCTTCTCCACTTCAGGCTCCCTGAGCTGAACCCCAGTCCTCTCTGAACCCCAACCAGGACACGTTGGGGGAGGCAATGAGAGGTGTGAAGGGATTTCTGGTGCCAAGAACTCCCTCCTCTGCCCCAGACCTCTGTCCTCTCCTCCTGCCCTCCCCAGGCCATCTCCCTCTAAGAAAGCTGCTCTACTCTCTCCAGGGCTTTGCTCTCCCTCCTCTCCTACCCGCTTTCTCTCCCTGCCTGTCCAGGCTTCAACCTCTTGAGCTACAAGCCAAGCCGGCACCCTCTGGCCAAATCTTCAACTTGGGGCAGGCCCCAAGAGGTGACAGCTGGAGATTAAGGCTACAGTTTTTCTTTTCCCTCTGAGGCCAGCCTGGCCACCACTCAGTGGACAATTCAATTTTGATTTTTTTTGTTTTGTTTTATTTGGTTATTTGTTTTGTTTTGTTTCTCTGAGGCCAATGGGTGGGAGGAAGTATAAAGAAGTGTAAACAGGCCGGGCGTGGTGGCTCATGTCTATAATCTCAGCACTTTGGGAGGCTGAGGCGGGCAGATCACAAGGTCAGGAGATTGATACCATCTCGGCTGACACAGTGAAACCCTGTCTCTACTAAAAATACAAAAAATTAGTCAGGCTTGGTGGCAGGCACCTGTAGTCCCAGCTGCTCAGGAGGCTAAGGCAGGAGAATGGCATGAACCTGGGAGGCAGAGTTTGTAGTGAGCCGAGATCACACCACTGCACTCCAGCCTGGGCAACAGAGCGAGACTCCGTCTCAAAAAACAAACAAAAAAACAAACAAACAAAAAACCAACCAAACAAACAAACAAAAAAACAAAAAAAGAAGTGTAAACAGGAAAGCCAGCCGGGCCTGGAGTTCCAAGTGCCCATATTTCATCAGCTTCCTCTCCATAACTATGGCAGGGACACTTAACTCTTCCCCAGCTGTGAGAAGTAATTCTCTGAGGGCTGGTGAGCAGAATGGGAAGATCCAAGAGGAAGCTCCTTTCCTTGCCTGGTTCTTTTATTCCTGGGATTTGCATGCCAAGGATTCAGAGCAATGGAGAAGACAGAAGCTCAGCACAACCCCCCAAACTCAGTCCCTTCCCAGGACTAGTCTCCCCCACATGGACTTCTCAGCTTGGGGGACCAACCTGGTCAATCTTGGAAGACAGGGCTAGCAAGAATGAGCTCCCCTCTTTTAAGGGAGGGGACACTGGTAACCCTCCCCATTTTTGGAGTTTTTCAGAGTAATCGGATTTTGAGGCTGGGATCTGTCCACAGTGAGATTTATCGATTGCTGCAGCGCTGTTACACATGCGTATTAATTAACACCACCTGGAAACCAAGCTGTTTGGGGAGGGGAAGGGAGAAATGGGGGTCCCTTAAGCAGAATGGATATTTCTCCATAAGTGACTCTGAGGTTGAGATTGGAGGGCCCTCTGCACATGAATCCTGTGGCCCTCCCCAGGCTTGAAGCCCCTGGAGTTCTCAGCAAGGGCAAGAGTGACTTAGTCCCTACAGTCAATTCCACACACAAGTCTCATGGTGGTGATGGTTGTGGGTGGAGATTAAACACCCCTCAGGTCCTTCCTGCAGGCCCCACCCCACTCCTCCTTGTCTCTGGTGGGTTTCCCCAGCCTTCTAATGCTCTGTTACCAGCAGAGGTTAGCGACAATCCTTTCTAGAGGGGTTAACCTCCCCCCCTCACCTTCCTTTCAACTTCTTAAAGGTAGAGGCTTATGATGGTTTTCGAATTTGGTTTGTTTTATTTTGCTTTAGCGTCCTGTTTGTTGTTGTTGGTAGTACTGGTCTTATGGCCTTCTCCTTTCTCCTACACCCCCTCCAAAAACTGATTAAAATCTGTTAAAGAATTTAATTAACAGAAAAGGAAGGAGGTGCAAATGAGTTGGGGGAAAAACCCACACCAAAGCTATTCTCAACGAGTAAATCACCATTTTAACAATATAATGGAGTTTGCATCCTGAAAGGGGAAACCAACTTCCTCTTGGAGAGAAAAATGCACTCTCTGCAGTATCCTCTAGCTTCTCCTCCCTGGAAACCGTTCCCAGGCTGCGAGGCCGCCCTCTGGCCTGACTCTCCCCGAGTGGATCCGGGCTGAGCCTTGCGGCTTTGGAGCACGGCGGCTGGTTTTGGTCGCAGAGATCTCTGACCTCGGAGCCCAGTGGGGTAGGGCTGAATGCATCTAGGGAGGAAAGGTACCTTGCAAACCCCATACCATTGTGCCATAGCAAAAGATGACCCAGGCCAGATGGAAAGGTGGGGAGTCAGCATGGAAAGACACACGTAGGGGAGAAGTGGAGGGAAATGCCAGCCTGTGTGGGGCATCACCTCTTGGGGGATTTGGAGACATGATGGAGGATACCCTATTTCGGGGTTTTTGCAGGCTTGTCCTTAGGTGCGTGCATCTCTCTAATTCGTTTTCTTTTCTGTTTTCTGAATCCCAAGGGATCCTAAGGAAGGAGAAAGGAAATCATTCCTAGTGAGAGGTGGGGGTCTGGGAGGCGATATTTGGGCGGAAGGGAAACCGAAAGCGCGCGGGTTGTCCACGCTGCTGCTGCGCCGGACTAGAGGCAGAGGCTGTAACATCCCGGAACTGCCAGTAGAGTCCGCCTTACACCAAGTTCACAGCCAGGCTGGGGTCTCCGAGGCACCAGCGAGCAGCAGCTCAAGGTGGTCCCGGCCCCGCATTGTTGGGACACTGAGTTCTCCCTCCAGCCCTGTGAGCACAGTGGCCCCCTCTGCTCTCGAGGAGACCCTGCTCGAAGCTCTCACCACCCTTCACCCCAGAAATGCCCTTCTCCAGGTCAGCCCATTCTACTGCTCGCCATAGGTCTCATCGTCCAGCAACCTCGGCCCTGCTCGGGGGTCAAAAATGAAGAAGAATGGGTGGTCAAAAGCCCTTCCAGGCATCCCAGTAGAAGACACCGTTGAAAATGCGTGAAGTGGGTTCCGCGTCTTTTTCCAAGGAGTTATTTAATAGTCAAAAGACTCCTCTTGCCCAGGTCTAAGGCCCTGGCGGAGTGAGGACATTGGCCAAGGGGGGAGGGGTAAGGAAAGCGTTTTGCCCTGGGGTTTCTGCTGCTGGAGTAGCAGAATGAGACCCTGGGTGGTGAGGCCAGTGTTATTGCCGGAGGGGTCGCAAAGTTGGAGGGTCAAAAGTTTACACCAAGCGTGAGTGGGCGGGGCAGAGGCGACTAGCGGCGGGGACGGGGTGGGGCGATGGGGGAGGGGGCTGTGTGTGTGTGAAGACAGATGAGGGGGCCAGGGAAGCTGGCGGTAAGGAAGACTTCTGGGTTGCAGAAGTGGGAGGGGCACAACTGGGCAGTGAAAAGGCAGATATCTGGGAAAGGGAAACTGGGGAAAGAAAAATCCCTTCTCCAAAAAGAGTGAGACTGGTGGTAGTGGTGATTTGTAGAAAAGACAGCGCTTACGGTGTGTTGAAACCTCTGAGCAATTTTCTCTTCCAAAGATAATCTTTGAGTCACCATATTAAATTTAATTAAAACCTTCCTAGCCACACATATTTTAGAAATTCAGTTAAATTATCCCCACGTCTTTGTAGGACTTCTAGCAGGGCCAAAGGATACTTCCAATGTGAAGGTTTGATTTTCACCAACATCAACTCACCCTGCTTGCCCTAAAGGGGTCAAACTATTGGCTCTTTCAATCCCCCACCCCTGGGAGAGGCAGGCCTCTTTTCAAGAACCCTTAACCCCCAGGCTGTGTCAGGAAGGTGGGGTCCATGAGCATGGGCCAACACTGGAGTCTTTCCAAACTCTCATTCCTCTCTCCAAATTGCTCCAGTTTAAGAACTTGCCTATTGAAAGAATAGCTTGTTAATTCTCTCACTCTCTCCTAAGCCTCCATCTGTGTGTTCATCTTGACTCCTTCTCTTCCTATTTGGATGAGGGAGGAGAAATGCAAAGGAAAAATACCAAATGGCCTCACGGAGACCTTTTTTACTGGAGTTGAAACAGGCAACCTGAAATGAACTTTGAATCCATGCATTAAGCTTAGCTCATAAGTAAAGGCCTAGAGTGACTTAATAATTATAATACTGGGGCATATGCCTATTCTGGGTCTTTAAATGACTGTTGTATTATGAGATGTCATCATATTCTCTTCCAAGCATTTACTATAGGAGGTACACTGTGGGCGTTTTTCCTTCCAGGATGGAGATAACCTGAGAGTTTCTGTAAAGATGCCTTTTTGAAACATGGCCAGAAGAGACAAAGGTTTAATATCAAATTTCAAATAGATTTAACCCAGGGTTGTGACTAAACCAATTGGGTGCAGGTCCCTATTTCTGCTTAGTCCTTAGGCGGGTTTCTCTGCAGTATCAGGCCAGGAAGGAATTCCTGGAGTCCTGAAGAGACAGATGTCAGAGCCTGAACTGAAGAATTCATCTCCTTTTGTTCCAGGACAGAACATTAGCAGATTTAGGTATAGAGTAGAGCAGCCCAAGGTCCTGGGCTAGAGGGACCAGGATGGGGAAGAAGTGGCCTCTGTCATTCTGGACCAAGCTGGGTGCCTTGGGGAGTTCTTTCTTGACCTCTCTGTGCTAGGAGGATACCACCCTACCAACTAGGCTGGAACCCTGTCTCAGTCTGTAGACTTGAACTGGGAGGAAGGGGAGTCACCTGACCTACCTCTGCAGGTCCCTAGGAGGTTGGAGAAAGGGAGAAGTGTGTTGTAGGCAATCCACCAGACTCTAATCCTGGAGAGACAAACCCAAGAAAATCTCACTATTTTAAATGCCTTCTTGATCTACTCTTGAGCCTCCTTGTGTGGGTGATGAAGGTAGGCAAAAGTGTTACTGTATTGATGAGAACAATTATTTGGGGGAGGGGAAGCTATTGTTTTGTATTTAAAGGACAGTTAAAGCTCTGAAAGTTATGTCCCCAGCTTTGACTAGCCCAGTCCAGCACCTCTCTCAGGGTTCTATCTTCCCCAAACCTGCTGGGTTGTGTGTACCAAAATCTTGGCCCCAAGCGGTGGAGTGGTCATTTCTAGGCCCTGGAGCTTCCAAAGCTTTTGTAGAAATGAGGGTATCTCTGACACTTGGGGGAGCAAATAAAGCAGATGGAGTGTGCAGTGGGGTCGGGATCTGGGCCCTGGCCCATGCAGGCATTTAGGGGTAAGGTTCAGGGAAGGGGCCTCTTGCTCAGGCCTGCTCTCTGGGGCCCAGGTGCCCAAAGCCACGCTCTCAGTTTTCCTCATGCCAGCCTCATTCTCAGACCTCAAAAGGATCCCACATGAAACCCCACACTCTCTCTGGACCCAGAGCTGACAAAAATATGGGAATGATGGAAAATTAAAACAGGGGTGTGGCTGACTGACTCCTATCCGAATGGGACTTTTTTGGGATGGAGGTTGGGTGAAGAGAAGAGAAGCCTCTGGCGAAAAGATGGCGGAAGGGGGCTGGGCCGCGCGCGAGGTCACGCTAGCAACATGCTGCTGCCAGGTGAAGGCGGCCGGGAAGCCGCGGAAAGACCCCGGAGCCCAGGCGAGGTGGTTCCGATTGCGCGCAGCCCCTGCTCTTATTTTATTATTATGCGTGTTGCTGTTCGTATCCTTCTGGTGGAGGGGAGAGGCAGCCTCCTACTCCGGTGAAACCCGTCCTGGGAGTCGCCCATAAACCCTGTTCTCCATCTCGGGCGGCTGGAGGGGTGAGGGGTTGTGGCGCCGTGGTGGGATCCTCAGGCAGGTGGCGGCTTCCAGGGCGCAGAGGAGAAAAATCTCTGCTCTTGGGCGTCAGGATCAAGGATACCCAAACCCGCGATGGCTTTGCCCCCTGTTCCTCTCTCTTGGGGTGCTGGGGCACCTGGGCCGCATCCCTTGTGAAGTGTAGAGCAGTAGAGAGGCCCGGCAACAGGCGCAGTGGCCCTTCCAAACTTCCGAAATGTGGACGGGTTGGAGAGCTGGTGAGTTGAGGACAGGAGGTATGGGGGGTGGGGGAGGGACCTGGA